>NW_012154173.1:7904627-7907109 GCF_000956105.1 Propithecus coquereli | reverse complement strand
GTTTGAAGCATGATTCCAGCTCACGCCCATCCAATACAACCTGTTACATAAGCATGAGGGAAATATTTTAATATATGCCTAAACTATTACTATGGACCCTAAAAAGAAATTTAAAAGACAAGTAATAATTAATATCTCTGATTGAGTATGGTTATTTGTTCTAATTATTGGGAGTATAGAAATGTTAACTGTTATGTAAATCTTCCTTGTTTAGAAACAAATGTTTATACGGCTGCTAAAAGTTAATAAATTGAGCACATGCATTTAGTTCTGCTCACTCCCAAAATTTCACTACAATGATAATAAAGATATTTTTTTAAGGCTTCAATTCAAATGAATAAACGTAGGTGAAATGGGGAGGCTTACAAACACTAGGTTGGTAACTACTTAGCAGACTCTCAGAAGCTTTCAGACATTTAACCTCCAGGCAGAAGAATGAAAGTATCTTTGGAAAATTTAACCAGATCAAAAAGAGAAAAAAAAAAAAAAAAGGAAGAAAGAAAATAAAAACCCTAAAGGTACCTAGGTCAGGGGTGCTCTGAGGAATCAGCAGAATAGACTAACGTCCAGTGAAATTCATAGTGAGTAAGTCCTACAAACGTGCACATGATTTTTTTAGGGTCTTATTCTTAAATAGGAGCACATAATCAAACATTATCAAACACTTATTTTCCTTTCTTATAAGACAGGAAATAACAAACTTAGAAGAAACAGAAAACATGAAAAGAATGGAAAACAAAGTAGACGTAAAAAACAAAAATCCAAAAAACAAAAACTAAAAATCTCATAACATGCTCAGAAATATCAGAGGAAAAAAAAAAAGTGTTCATGACAAACACTAACGATGCTATTAAAAAAAAAAAGGAACATTTAGGGGAAAAATAGCTCTAAACGCAACACTGAAAAGGAAATGGAAAGCAGTATTGAGGAAATTCTTATCAAATAGATTAAATTGAAAAATGAGTAAAAATTAAAAGTATAAGGACATTAAACAACAAAATCTAGGAGTTCCAACATCCAAGTAATGGGAGGGAAGAAATTACCAAAAAAAAAAAAAAAAAAAATTCAAGAAAAAATTTCAGCTCTCAACATAAATTTCCAGAAAATAAGGGGTTACTAACTACCAAGCAAAATAAATAAAAACCCACAACCAAGACACATCAATATGTACACAGCACAGTATGCTGTGCACAATGAAAAAATTCTATACATTTCTAGAAAGGAGAAAAAACATTTTATACGAAGGATCAAATATCAGAATGGTATCCAGTTTCTCACCAGAAACAAATGAAAACTAGAAAACAATTTTCCTTCAAAAATATAAGTGATATTCAACTCAAAATTCTATACTGAGCCAAGCTATTAGGCTAGGGTGAGAGTAAATAAATGCATTTTTAGGCAGGAAGAGCTCACATATTTACCTCATATCATTTTCTAAAGGAAGAAAATCCCCTTGAAATGAGGGAGTAGACCGAGAAACAGGAAGAAAAGGGATTTAGAAACAAGAAGTACAATCAAAGGGAGAGATAGGGAGCAACCAGTCCTGACAAGTAGGACAGAAAATTTTGGAAGGTTTTTTTGGAATTGATGTGATCAAAGTGAGTATGGGTTAAACAAAATCAAAAATCAAAAATCAAAAGAAAAGAAAACAAAAAGAAACAAGCTAATTATTAATGCCAGAGAAAACAAAACAAAACACAGAAAAGCCCAAATAGTCATAACGTCATTTGACTTAGATGAAGTACATTTTATGATCATAATAATGTAAGCACTAGATATTAATTTAACAAAAATTTTGATACAACTATTGGGGAATGCTATTGGAGAGAACACATAGCACTGTTTAAATGACAGAGTAATATTTTCATCATTTTCCTTGTGTGGCTTTCTTGAGAAAAGTAGAAAAAGGAAGCCAGAAAACTTAAAGGAGAACCTCAGGATGAGACATATGTGCATACATAACAGCCATAAATGGCATTATTTAAAATTTTGAGACCACAGTGTTATTAAGGGAATCATAAAATATGATGATTTTTTTGTAATCTTTGAATTGTCCTTCTACATATGATATTTATTAACATGGTATCAAAAATAGAATCAAATCTGCTCTAGGAAAGCAATCTAACTTATGAGGTATGAAAACTATCCTTACTTATCAAATATTATGATTGGTTTCTTTTGTAGAAAGTTAAGTTTGGATAACAAAATATTTGAGAATAAATCCATTTATATATTTTCAGTCAGGGCAGAAGGCATTCTATTAACTCCAAAATTTACTTGGATGGGAATTGAAGAATATGTTCTCAACCAGAATGTCTGTTTAAGTCAGTGAGTATTAAATGACATGACTGTGCTTGTGATGCAGCCTAGGACAGTTATTTAAATACAACCCAAGTCGTTTAAATATATCTGATGGATTTTGTGTGTGAAACTTGTTGCCTCTGAGTGATGAATTCAAAGGCTCAGAAGACTGTGTTGAATA
>NW_012154173.1:7902297-7903252 GCF_000956105.1 Propithecus coquereli | reverse complement strand
CCATTAAGGAATTCTGAGCTTGGAGCTAGAAGGAACAGCTAGGTGCAAATTTCAGTTGCTAGACTTTTTCCTCATTAATAAAATTTGGATTTTGTATAAGGCAGCAATCTGCCTAGCTAGAAAATGACTTTTTCAGCTGTTCTTTGTAGGCCTTATGGTCCACATGTTACAGTCTAGGCTAATAAAATGTAAGCTAAAATTTGATAGCTATTTCCATGAAAATTTTGCTTTTCTGATATTGGCTTCACCCTTCCACTTTTTACTTTTCTTCTTCATAATAACATAGTGGTTTCAAGGATAGGGTTGTCAAAACCAATTTACACATTAAAGAAATTCCATTTGGAATTGTGAAAAAGAAAAGAGTGGATATGCTATGGTATGCCCCACCTATAGCATAGATACTATGCTATAGCTATGTACCTGCTATACCTATAGTATAGTGTGTGGAATGTGTTCTAAAGAGCCAAAGATTGACTGTAGCACACAGTTATTGTTTATACCTCTCAGTCTCCTCATTTTTTTTGTTTGAAAAATAGCCCGTTACTTTTCAGAAATTACTCTTCTTCCCATCATCACACATCTAACTTCAAAAGGCTTACAATAGAAGCCACCATTTCTTAAATAGTTTTTTCCCATATTTCTGGAAATGAATTGAGCCGTGAGCCATTGAAGCAGATGATTATGTTCAGAATGCCTCCAGCCTCTACCCTCCAGACTCTAGCCTCAATAATTGGCCCAGGAATGAACAAGCAAATGAAGCTAGACAATCACACTCCTTCCCAGGAATTTTCAGATTGGAGTTGAGGCCGGGCGTGGTGGCTCACGCCTGTAATCCTAGCACTCTGGGAGGCAGAGGTGGGTGGATTGTTTGAGCTCAGGAGTTCGAGACCAGCCTGAGCAAGAGCGAGACCCCGTCTCTACTAAAAGTAGAAAGAAATTAATTGGACAACTAAAA
>NW_012154173.1:7901272-7902247 GCF_000956105.1 Propithecus coquereli | reverse complement strand
TAATGATAAAATTAAAAAAAGGCTACTAAAATTTGCTGAGTACTTACACATGGCAGAAATTGTCTTAATGACATGTTTATGATGTACGTACTAATATGATCCCAACCGTACCAATGAGAAAATTCAGTGTTATCAAATATATATAAGTTGTCTAAGGTCACATACAGTTATCAATTGAAAGAATTGTCTCAGATCCTGTGCTGTTTGACAGCAAATCTGTGTTTCTGTCACTACACTTGAGTGCTTCCATGTGCACTTTTCCTATGAAAGCTATTGTGAGTAAGAATTAGAGAAACAGTCTTTTTATCCCCCTATACAGTAATAAAACTGTGCTTTGGTATCATCGATGCAAATTAAAATCACTGTATACAGTTTATGAACCTCTTTAATGATGAACATCAGCCTTATCACTCCCGAGAAATAGCCAACAGATGATTCTTCCTGTATTATGTCTATTCAAACAGTTTCAGCATATTAGAGGAGGCAATGATGCTGCCTTTATACCTGACCCACAAAGTCATTTAATCACACGACAAAAAATATCAACAGGCTGTTTGGTCATGATAGGTTTAGGTGTCTTTGAGACCCACTACTTATTAGCAATGTGCAAGAATATTATTGGTTGTGGTTTATGGTGAGTTTTCTCTCAAAAATCTATTGTTTCACCTTTGAATCTAACCTTTATTAGGGTTCCTTGTATATCCCTGAATACCAGTGGTGAAAAGTTCCAATTACTTTTTTTTTTTTTTTGAGACAGAGTCTGGCTCTGTTGCCCTGGCTAGAGTGTCGTGGCATCAGCCTAGCTCACAGCAACCTCAAACTCCTGGGCTCAAGCTATCCTCCTGCCTCAGCCTCCCTAGTAGCTGGGACTACAGGCATGCGCCACCATGCCTGGATAATTTTTTCTCTATATATGTATTTTCAGTTGTCCAGATAATTTCTTTCTATTTTTAGTAGAGACGGGGTCTCGCTCTT
>NW_012154173.1:7886310-7889887 GCF_000956105.1 Propithecus coquereli | reverse complement strand
TTCTTAGTTTCCAATGTCCTTTATACCACTTTATGACCATGTGTACCCATCGTTTAGTTACCACTTATTAATGAGAGCATGTGGTGTTTGTTTTGTCATTCCTGAGATACTTCACTTAAGATAATGTATACAGTTCCGTCCAAGTTGCTGCAAATAATGTTATTGACAATATTTCCTTCCTTTTTATGGCTGAGTAGTTCTCCATGGCATTTATGTACCACATTTTCCTTACCCATTCATCAATTGATGGGCATTTAGGTTGATTCTACATCTTTGCAGTTGTGAACTTTGCTGTGCTAAACACTCAGGTACAGGTATATTTTTTGATATAATGACTTCTTTTCCTTTAGGTAAATACCCAGTAGTGAGATTGCTGGATCAAATGGTAGGTCTACTTTTAGTTCTCTGAGGAATCTCCATACTGTTCTCCAGAGAGGTTATACTGATTTACATTCCCACCAACAGTGTATACACGTTCCCTTTTTAGTCACATTCATGCCAACATCTATTGTTTTTTGCTTTTTTAATAACGGCCATTCTGATAAGGGTAAGGTGGTAGGTATCTCACTGTGGTTTTAATTTGCATTTCTTTGATGATTAGCAATGTTGGGCATTTTTTCATGTCTGTTGGCCATTTGTATATCTTCTTTTGAAAAACTTTGTTCATGTTTTTTATGGACTTTTTAATGGGGCTGTTTGTTTCTTCTTGCTGATTTCCTTGGGTTCTTTGTAGATTCTGGATATTAGCCATTTTTTGGATGTATAGTTTGCTACTACTTTCACCCATTCTGTAAGTTGTCTATTTATTGATTCTTTCCTTTGCTGGGCAGAAACTTTTTAATTAAGTCACATTTATTTATTTTTGTTGCTGTTATATCTGTCTTTGGGGTCTTAGTCATAAATTTTTTGCCTAGGCTGATGTATAGAAGAGTTTTTCCTACAGTTTTGAGGTGGGGCTAGGTTCTGGATGGATACCTTGGTTATAGATAGCTTTAGTGTGCTGGTTTTCTCAGTTGATAGTTATTTGTAGCAGTGGTGTACTATGTGCATGGGCAGGTTCCCTATCTCTTGTCAACAAGGGGAGAAGGAGGTCTTTTGCAACCCTGTGGGCTTCTTAACAGTATCAATATATTTGGATGTCCAGTTTAATCTCCAAGTCAGCAGGTGGTGTTTGTGGGTAAGAGTTAACCACACTCTGCATGATTGAGTCAGTAAATGCTGTAATGGGCTATACAAGTTTTCCTCCCTGCCAGTAGGCGGTGCTTGCAGGAGAGAGCCAGCTGCAGTAGTGTGTTTTGGGACCTGTGTTGAGCTCTAGTCAATCAGGAGAAGCACTTGGATGTCTGTCCAAGGTGATGGGCAAGGAAAGGCTGTGGAGCTCCCAGGGGACTCCTGCTCCAGCACAGCAGAGGTGGGTAGAGGACCAAGGTTGGGTGGCACTGGGTTGGGTGAGCCTGTCTTCAGGCTCCACAAAGGTTGGCACAAGAACTGTTTTGGCAGGGGTTGAGGGTCAGCTCCCAGGCCACTGGGGAAAGCTACCAGGGAGGGGCTGAAGCAACCCCATCAAACAAAAAAGTCTACTCATGAGGGAGGGCCCATTTGGGACTCACAGTCTGGCAGCAGGAGGAGATTTCATTCTTCTCCCTCTTCCCTTGCCCTGCAGGTCTCCTTCTGGCATCTGGCTACAAGTCGTAGTCCAAACTAGCTGAGTGCACCAGCAATGGCGCTGCAGGCTGGGAGCTTCCCTGCCCAGGATCTCATCCTGGACTGAAAGCCAGCTTTCCTGTGGGGGTAGGGGTCCTTTGTGAGTGGGCTACCGCTGGGACCCACACCGCTCTCTCCTTTTAGTTCTGCCTCTCTCCTTTTAGTTCTGCCTGCATGGGCTCTCTTACCTCCCAAGATTAGTTCATAATTCTCTCTCCTTTATACCCCCAAGCAACATGATTGAGTCCTGGGTGTATGGGATCTATCCTCTGATCCTCCAAGTTCAATCCCTGACTGTGCCAAGGAGAAGTGTGCTGGTCCTGAATTGCCTGTGGCAGTGCTCCGGCAGGCTTAAGGTCCCTTTCCTTTGGAGTATGCCCCACAATGCTGAAGTGGCCAGGTGAGCAGCATCAGGCAGGGCCAGGGGGCAGGGAGCTCGCAGTCCAGGCACCCCTTGATCTGCTGCAAGTCTTTAAGAGGAAATGTGTAAGCCTCATTCTCTGTGGAAGCCTTGGTGTGGTAGGTGTACCAATGGAGGGGAAGCAGCCACTTCTGAGAGTCCCGGCTCAATCATACCTCGGGGCACCCATGCTGACTTATGTGGGGAATGCCATGGCTGTGTCGGCAGCTGTGAGCAAGGGAATGGAGGAGGAGAAGAAGAGTCTGAATGGAGAAGAACTGGCACTCTGGTCTCCTTTGTCCTGAGTGATTCCCCTGGCTTGTTGCACTCTCCTTTCCCCTGAAGGCAGCCTGGCCTGGATATCCAACATCTGGTATCACATAGTTCCCCTGGGACCCACCAGCTCCCTATGGCCATTGCAGTCTGGGCAAGAGTCACAAAGTGTTTGTGTGGGGACCAGTGACAAGAAAACTGAAGGGCTGAATCTCTCTGGGGAGAACAAAGGCACACGATGGGTGGAAAAGCAGTATGATACCTGCCACCTTGGCTCAGGTCTGTGGCTAGAGGGGAACGACCTTGCAGGGGGTTGGCACCCTGGTTCTCTGTTCTCAAGAAGCTCCCAGTTCATTGGCAGAAGCTGCTTTTGGGCTCATGAGGGTAGAGAAGCTCTCCAACACTTTGGGAGCCTGAAGTCTGCCAAGGGTGTGAGAGCAGGAAAAATAAACATCTTACCTACCCTGTCCTTGAGGCTCCAAATTCCTTGGGGGTTGATCTCTGCTGAAATCTTGCTCCTTCTTGTTCTGCTCCACAACTTCTTCCCATTGAATCTCTGGTAGGTTTTGGCACTTATCCCTCAGAATTACACCTGAAGTATATTTTTTTTCTTCTAAATCTTTTCCTTCTTTTAGAGACAATCTGGCAACCAATGTCTCTAGTCAGCCATCTTGCCGATCTCAAATATCACCATTCTTCGGAAAGTTCTTGTACCTTATGTTTAAAAAGAAAGTAGCAAATATGTTCTCCTGAGAAGCCTGAGAGTTCTTTCTGATACCTTAATTTAAATGAAATGTGAAGACTGCTAATACGAGTTCCATGACTAGAAGAAGAGGTGCAAAATTACATATTAACTCTATGTTGACCAACAGACCATTCTTCCATTGCTCTACGGCTCTCTGGGTCTTACATGGTTTTCAATTTTGCTTGGGTATTTCTATCATTCTTTCAAATCTACACTTTAATATTTCTTGGTAGTGCCAATGACTCCCCAGCCAAACATAACCTGTTTCTTGCCAGGCGTTGTTCTGCTATCACAGGCTGTGTTCCAAAAAAGCAAATTCTTTCTTCAACACCATGAATATAGCTGACTAATCACTTTTCACATCTCCCTCCTTTCTTCCAAAATCACACTCTAGAGGAAGAGATACAAATACACAGTGAAATTAAATTAAAATAAAAATCTTTTAATTTCCTATT
>NW_012154173.1:7885527-7886260 GCF_000956105.1 Propithecus coquereli | reverse complement strand
CCTCACCATACAGAGTTAAAATAGCTGTTTTAAAGTTTTTGTTTTATAATCTTAGCATTTCTGTTAACTTGGGGTTGGCATCTGCTGATTGTCTTTTCTTTTAAGGTTGGATAACATTTTCCTGGCTCATTTTATTTTAAGTAATTTTCTTGTATACCCTGGACATTGTGAATATTATACTATGGGTATTCCAGATTATGTTATAGACTCCAAAGTGAGGAATTTTTGTTTTCACCAGGCAATTAACTTGTTTAGATTTGGGCAACAACTCAGCAATCTGAAGTTCCATTCTTCAAGCCTTAGTTGTAAATGCTTGTAGTTTGCCCTACACAAGTGGTTCAGGAAACAACATGGGCATATGGCAAATTTATGCATGAATTTAGGTATCTCTGGGTATCTTTTCTGGAGCTTCCCTGTTGATCTTCAGAGACTATTGTTGTCCCAGGATTCCTTCCTTTGGTTTCAGAAAGGAACCAGAATTTTCTGTCAGAATTTGGGCCACTTAACATTACAACCTAGGTCAGGACAGTACATACCCTCAGTGTAGAGAAAAAAAAGAAAAAAGCTTACTCTGCTGGATGTTTGTGTCAAGTTTTGACCCCTCTCCACAAATCACCTATTTTTTTTCAGTCTCCAGAGCCTACAAACACATTTTCTTGTTGTTCATTGTCTAGGTGTTATGGCTGTCATGTATGGGAGGATCGGTTTGTTAAGCACTCACTTCTCTATTCCA
>NW_012154173.1:7878859-7880967 GCF_000956105.1 Propithecus coquereli | reverse complement strand
GAAGGGTATTGTCAGGGTTCCTGATGCATTTTTCTCTTAGAAAGAGTCTTTATCACTGAAAGTGCTCCATTAAAAAGTAGATGACATTCTTTCAGAGATATTTAAGATGAGATTCATGCCCTAATGCAAAGTTGGAGTTGATGTCTTCAAGGTTACTTTCAGCTCTAAGGCACAATGATATACTCTGCACCATTATCACATCACACTGAAAAGGGGCTATTATTTTTATTTAACCATGTATTTTAGAAATAATAAGTCCTTTGGATGCACAGACATTATTTAGAGAATGATACACATTTTCATACTATTCTAAAAAATCACAAAATTAAAGGAGCCCAGGTTAATAATAAGGGCTGATTTATTGCTTTACTACACAAGATGTTTGCCATTAACCTAACAGAGCCTCCACACAGAAAAATCATTCTGCAGGGGAAGAAGCCAAAAAGAAAATTAGCCCTGTGCTGAAAGAGAACCCATTATGGCTGACTTGGTCATATTAATGGCAATTTTCTTTCTCTAAAGTATTGTAAAATCTAGAAATTTTAATGGTACTCATTTCCTTGCCTGGAGGGGAGAGATTACATTGATCTAAGCTCTTTGTAAATTTAGGACATATGTTATAGAGTAATTTTATTCTCAAACTTTACTGAGTTTAGGGAGCTTCATTCCTTTGATCAGAAGCCGTGAAGCAAGAGCCACTCTGAGCTCCATATCCTGCCTGCCAACCACTGGCCTTCATGATAGTTCACGCTGCCAAGTGGACAGAGACTGATTATTTTCTGGTTCCCAATTTCTGAATCTTGCACTGTAGGTTAGACTAACCCATAAAGTTGACTTTGTGTATATAGTACTCTGAAATGGCATAATCAACACATTTTTCTTCCTGCACATGGCAGCAGAAGAAAAGAACATGCTCTCTTAATTGATCTGCTGAAACCTTGGTCCATGGGGAAATAAATCTTTCAGCCTTTGAGTTATAAGGACTGTAGTTTTCCTAGGGCAGTGGGGATCTTTTAATTTGCTTTGCTATGTAAATCCAAACTTTAGTTTTCAGTACACCCATATATTCAGAAACATTAGAAATCATTCTTACCCACCTACTATTTTAATAATTATTACTTTTTCTAATATTGGATTCTCCTACTTTGCATGCCCAGGATGCTTTTCTCCAATAATGATCTCATTTACAAGAACAGAGAAGAACAGTAAGAGTAGAGCAAATTACGGATATATAGCCAGTTCGTATAACCCAACACACATATTTCTCAACCATTTCAATAATCTGAAGAATAATTGGGAATCAAATTATTAATACAATTAAAATGACACCTATTGGAGATTGAATTATTATGTCTTAGTGAATGAATTCACACTCTGAATTCATTCCCTTTGTTACATAATTTTGTAAGTCCTCCCACAAAAAGTGAACTATGCTTTTCTCCTGCTTTGGGCTTGGCCATTACACTTGCTTTAGCCAATGGATATGAGCGACTATGACCATGACCAAAGGCAACAAAAACGTGGCGTAAATGAACTTGTTCTCTTGCACTTTTGCCATCACCAGGAAAACATACAGCTAGCCCTCTGGTCCAAGGAGATGGGATATACTTGGAGTAGAGCTACATGGCTAATGTGAAAACCTGCTGCTTCAGGGATAAATTCAGGGATAAATTAAGCTGATCCTCAACTGAAACAGACTCATGAGTAAGCTTAGCTAATATTAGTGAAGTGGCCTAGCCAATTTTCAGAGACAGAGTAGCTAAGATTTATGAGAAAAAGGTCTTTTCTCCCCACTATGAGTTTGTGATATTTTATTATGGAGACTATTTTATTGATACAGTATACTTATGATTAAAATAATTATCACAAATTTACATTAACTAAAGTCCATGTCTTTAACTCAGAGTGGATATCCTTAATGCGCTTTTCAGAAACTCAATTACCTTAATCACCTGTAATTCTAAAAATATGGTCATAAAGTAAAAATACAAAATTTTAAATGCATCAGAAGATAAATTCTTGATTGTCTAGGATAGTGAAAGTCCCAGAATAACCCATTTTCCTCATATTATATCTTGTTAACCACCCAATAAAAAATAATTAATGTA
>NW_012154173.1:7874204-7878215 GCF_000956105.1 Propithecus coquereli | reverse complement strand
TTCGGAAGAAACTGAGTTTGAAGCTCAATACTTTATTCTTAGCACAAGGGAAAGGCCATGCTTGGGTGTAATTGCTGTTATCAGTCTCCACTGAATAAGAAAGGATCACCAAAATTAATGAATTCTCCTTAGTGTGAAGGCAATTCTACAACAGTGTCAGATCAAATTTTTTGGAAATTTCTGTTTTTAAACCTGGAGATACTTACTTTTTTCCAATCTGAGCAAGTTTTGTCTGTTTGTGAGGATTCTGGCTCACATAAATTTCTGTGATTATCTCCCCAACTCCACCCCACTTAATCATTGCTAAGCTCATTCACGATCACATGCTTTCAGTCTGTGACATTCTCTGCTCTTCCTGGTTATTAGCAATTATCTCCAGGCCATTCCTCTGGAATCGAGGAACACTTTGATACCTTATACAATTATTTTCTCACTACCACTTGAAGAACTGCTTTGTTCTATGCTTATATGTATAAAGAATAGCTTGGGCAAATGTCTAAAAAGAAACATTTCGGTAGGTAAAAGTTGAAAGATAATGAAATTTCTGTCAATGAGGAAAACAGATTCAAGTAGACATGCTAACTGCTGTTTAATGTAGGACTGTGGTTCCAGTGGATGGCTGACATTAATGGAAGCTATAATTAAATTCTTTTAAAAATTATCATAAGATATATATATTTAATTAATTAACCTGATGTTCTAATGGATAAATACATGTGTTTAGCATGGAATTTTTAAAATGACAAACATCTTGACTTGTTATTCCTGAGTAGATATATTCTTTAAATTAGGAATGTCAGTATCCTGAAAATCAGCCTTGTTATAATGCATATTAATTAAATCTTTCATCATGTATTTATTTATAATCTACCACGAACTAGATATGGCATTAGGTGCTAAGGGTATAGTGGTGAACATATATCTGCATCCTCAAGGAGCAATAATTATATTATTGCTTAATTATATTTGTGGGAAATGCTATATAAAAAAGAAATGCAGGATTCAATGAAAGTATATGACAGAACCCTACTTAGTGAAGAGGGCAGAGAGAAAATAACATTTTGCTGAAATCACACTTCAAAGATGCAGTTAACTAAGTGAAAAAAAATTCTGAGTGCAGACTTTTCGAGTGGAGAAAATAGCAGTAGCCCCCCCGTATCCGTGGTTTTGTTTTGCATGGTTTCAGTTACCCTCAGTCAGTATTAAATGGAAAATTCCAGAAGTAAACAATTTATAAGTTTTAAATTGCAAGACACGCTAAGTAGCATGATGAAATCTCATGCCGACCCGCTCTATCCCACCAGGACATGAATCATCCCTTTGTCCGGCATGTCCACACTGTAGATGCTGCTTGCTTGACCCTTAGTCACTTAGCAGCTGTCTTGGACATAAGGTTGAAAAAACAGAATACACAGGATACAGTACTATCTGTGGTTTCAGACATCCACTGGGGTTCTTGTACTGTATTCCCTTAGGATAAGGGGGGACTACTGTACAAGAATACCCGAGGCAACTAGGAAAATGGTGTATATCAGTTTCCTAGGAATGTTGTAACAAGGTGCCACAAATTGTTTGGTTTAAAACAACAGAAATTTATTCTTTCACAGTTCTGGATCTACAGACAGAGATATAGATTAACTTTAGACTTGGTTAGGTAGAAAAAAAAATTGGAGCATATATGCTAAAAATGTAAGGGCCAGCCCTAAAATAATAAAAGTAGAAAGTTGAAAAAATATAAGATAATTGTATGAATTTAATGGTTGCAAGTAAAGGGAAAAACAAATAATAAGGATAATAAATATAAAACCTTAATAATATGTTGGAAGTAAATCCAAATATATTATAAGCCATACGAGTGTTATTCTTGTTTATTTAAAGACTGAACATCTCAGATGATATTATTTTCAAGGGATTCACTCTGGTCAAGGTTACAGAAGGAAGATGTGTTATGGGATTTGAAGATGTGTTGAAAGGAAGAAAAAGTGTAAAAGTCATGAAAAATTAGGAGACCATTTCAGTATCAGTGGTGGAAATGGAAATGGAATGAAATAGAAATTTTAAAGAGATACTTAGAAAATAGGCATAACAGTTTTTATATAATCCAAAGGCCAGAAGCCTATGGACTCCTAAATCTTATGACCTGATGAAGTCGCCTTCACTATTTTAACTTTTAAAATAATAAATTATATGTGTCAGTCCCCAAAACTGAGAAAGCTATTTCCCTGTCTCTGTCTGCAGTGTATCTCCCAAGATTCTTATGAAGCTGACAAATCTTTTGGTGATCTGATACTTACATTTTGTCTCTTCTGAATTATCAGTCTTCATTATTTATCTCATGTTCTATGGCTTTCTGTCCCACCTTACTCCAATGTGTCATAAAACTCATTTCTTTATTTTTAGTAAACAATAATATCATAAAGAATTATAGTATATTAGAATGTTATTGACAGTTGTGAGTCAAAGAATAGTGTAGCAAAATAGCATCAAATTTAAGACATTAGTCATCCTTTATCTTAAGACTTTCTTTGCCTTTGCTGCCACCACAAGTTTATCCTTAGTTGTCATTATACCTCAGCTAATTCCCTAAACCATGTGATTGGGCCTTACCTTTTCCCTTTTTATATCTAACATTCTTTATACTTTCTTTTGTAGGGCCATTTACTACATTGTTTTTTTGAAATGAAAAAAATAATTCAAAACTAATTCCTCCTGTTATTTTTATTTAAGCAATTCCATTCTTCCTTTTTATTGCCCCTATATCATAAATGGGGCATTATTTTAGCATTCAATTAGGCCATGAAGCCATTTTGTAAAATAAAGATCATTTCTCTTCCCAAGAGGAAATCTAAAGCTCAAGAAAGATTCCCAAGTTTCTGGCTGGTACAATTTATTGAACTCGAAATATCAAAAGGCCAGCATTTTGGGAGATGGAGGGAGAATTTAAATTATGAGCTCCATTTTGAGCATGTTGAGCTTAAGTTACCTGAGGAAAACCCATTCGAACTGAAAGTTGAGGAAGAAGCTATGCATATAATATTGTAGCTCAGAGAATTATATATTCTAAGAGTCCTTTCCATAGAAATAATAATTGAAACCATAAGAAACTATATGATAAACACGGAGTGAAAGGAGAGCATTTAGTAAGCCCTAATAATGCCAACATTCAGAGTTTGAATAGATGAAGAGCTAGAGAAACTGGTAAGTTGCCAGAGAGATGGGATGAAATCCAGCAGTTTCCAGTGATCATGGAAGCCAAGTGAGGCAGGGGTGGGGGAAAGTATTTTTCAAGAAAGTTGAGACCAACATTATATGTCAAATGTTGCCATGAAGTCTAACAAACAAACAACAAAAAGACTAAATATAACCCATGGTACACAATTAGTAAATTTAATAACAGTTTCAGTGGAGTCAACATGGGTAGAAATCAGATTTGAATTTATTTATGCAATTAAGTAAGTGAGGATATAGAGAATGTTTGCAGGAGTGGGTAGTTGGAGGAAGAGGGGTTTTCCTTTTCATGAGATAGGAAAGATTAGATCATGTTTCTTTGTTGTTGTTTTTTATCATGTCTAAATATTGATGTTAAGAAGAGAGTGAGAACTAGAAATAGAGGAGAACTTCCTCAACTTGATAAAAAAAAAAATTCTACAATATATCTGCAGCTAACATCATACCTAATGGTAAGAAACTAGAAGCTTTCCCACTAAGATCAGCAACAAGATAAGGATGTCCCCTCTCACCACTCCTGTTTAGCATTATCGTGGAGGTCCTAGATAATGCAATAAGAACAGAAGAGGAAATAAAAAGTACACAGATTGGGAAGGAAGAAATAAAATTGTGTTTGTTCGTAGATGACGTGATTGTTTATGTAGAAAACCTGAAAGAATTAACAACAACAAAAAACCTCCTGGAATGAGTAAATAATTATAGCAAGGTTGTAGGATACAAAGTTAATATATAAAAGTCAATCACTTTTCTATATACCAGGAATGAACAAGAAGAATTTGAAAT
>NW_012154173.1:7867781-7871494 GCF_000956105.1 Propithecus coquereli | reverse complement strand
ATTAAATCTCTCTACTTTTGAATAATAAACACCCACAATTTAAACAGAGTAAAAGTCTTTGGTTATTTGTTTTTTAAAGTGCATTCACTATTAGAAAGTAAACCTAGAAGAAACAACCTTTTATGTTCATTTGATTTTAAGATTTCTCAGGAAAGGTAACTAGTGATTTGTATTAATACACTTATGGTTTCCCTAATATTATCAATACATTCCTTCTTGACCAAATAAAATAAACTCAGCCTTATTACTAGTACAGTTTCAATGTTTTTCTGATATTACCATATGGGTTAACTTGTCAAGTAAGCAACATATGCTACTTAGGCTATTAAGTTATATGTTTTAGATTTTATTCATGTTACCTCTTAATGTGTATTCCTATATACCTATGTAATCTTATTTATATTATATGATCATTAATTGACTTTTTAAATGATTTGATTTTTACTAAAGGCCTTTATCTTCACATATTTAAGATCAGAAAACTTTTAAAATAATTTAGTAACTTTCATAATTAATTTTTTCATTGGCAAGCAGATGCAAAGATTTTAATAATGCTTTAAAAAAATCCGCACAAGTCAGATAGTGAAAACCACATGCAGTTTAGATGAAGCAATAAGGACTGCCAAAAATAATGAAGAATCTCAAATATTATGATAGTAAATCCTGAAAAGAATTATCTGTCTAAGATAGTAATACTCAGGAAAAATAAACCACATTTCATTACATAAAACGGCTATCTAATTTTTAATTCAGTCATGAAGTTAACTCTTTTGCTCAGTCACAGTATGTCTCCTTAGTTTATGATTCTGGTCACTGCCCCAGAAACCTTTTCATTATATCACTTTTATTTTCTTTTGTATTTATCTTATTTGTTTTATTTTTGCTTTTTTTTCTTTTTGTAATGTTATTGCTGATGTATTCTCTGAGTTGGCTCTAGGAATTAAGGAGAAGCTGCTTGTAAAAAATGACCACTACTTTCACTATAGACAAATTAGGATTAGCCAAAATGAACAATATTAACCTACTCATTTTTTAAAAGGCCTAAATAGAGTGCTACATTAGAAGGAAAGCAGAAAAATAACAAGAGCCATCCATTCTCTTATTCCTGCCCCTTACTTAGAATAATCCCAGGATGAATATAGCTGTCAAATGGATATACCTTTAGTTATGCCTTTTGGATAATGATCTGATGTCATTGAATATCCTTTTCAGTCTCCAGCTTTGGTATTAATGTAGAATGCAGTATGAACAGAGAATACTGATAATTATGTGAATGTTCAGCATTGTCTCTGTAAACTGAATATAATGGAGCAATCCACCCACCTTTTTGGATCTCAGCCTTGCCATTCTGCTCCCACAATGTCTTTTCCTCTCCATCTGGTCTCCTCTTTAAAATCATTGGGATTTTGGGGAATTGGGGAGAGAGTACCTCTGAGACAGACTCATCAGAGTTATGATTTTGGTGTATTAGAGTTTGATTTTTCATTTATACATGATAGGAAATCAAACTCGCTTCCTCCTCCACTAATTGTTACCTCACATAACTGAAACAGATAAGGGTGACTCGTGTCAGCATGGCGGGATCCAGGGAATCAAACAACAGGACTCTTGCTCTGGCTCTGGCTCTACTTTTCTCTGTGTTGGCTTCGTTTTCCAGTAAAAATGATCACCAGCTGCTCTAGAATTACATCAGCCTTACAGTTAATGACCCCAATCACATAAAGTGCCATTTTTCAATTATTCCAATACAATTTATGAGGACGACTGTTCTAATTTGAATCACATACTCATATACCCCGATATTTATGTTCATATAAATGGGCACTCTGAACCATCTGCTTATGACATATACTTGAATGTGGTCATGAGAGTTCACAACAATTAAAACAAAATAAATACCAAAATAAAAGAGAGGTCTCATTTTACCAAAATGGGTGGCTAAAGGGACACCTGCTGAGCAGACACAAATAACTGCAAACTCCTGTAAAAGTATTGAAAATGTAATGGAAGTTTTTGAAATAAAAATTTTGTTCACGGGCAAGATGATGGACTAGAAGCAGCCCACACATGCCACTCTCTAGGAGAGGATCTATGGATGGGCCTTCCTGGAGGGCATTGTAAATCATCAGAGAAGTGATGGGATACACTCAGAGTGAAGGAGCAAGTGATGGAGTATCCACTCAGCAAGATCGGAGGCATCCACATGTGGGGAAGGAAATGATGAAAGAACCCCAGGAATCTCCTTACAGACACTGCAGCCTAAGCTGTGAGGATGCCCCCATCCCCTCCCACCACCACAGTCCTCTGAACTGATCAGGGAACTGCTTGGAGTCTGTGCAGTGACATTGCACTAGAGAGTAGGCACAGTAGTGACCCAGTGGCTTCCATTCCCAGGTTGCTCCAACTGACACCATTCTGAGCTCTCACGTCCAGAGCACCTGGTCTATATAGGGCTCAGCTTTGCTGAAGTTGCCTCTGCATTATCACAGCTGGGCTGGGAAGGGAGCAGGGCGAGTGGATGCTCTCACATGCCCTGTGACTGGGAGCCAAGAATCCCTCACCCTCATGGGGGATACGAGCAGAACAGGCACCACAGACACCACCTGTGAAGGCCCATGGCAACTACCTTGGTGGGACTTGGGCAGGGAGAGAGCTTCAGCCACCCAGTGGACTGGCCCCATGATCATGCCCCCAAAGCTCCCACACTGCAGATGGGCTCTGGAGCCCCACCCCAGGCTCCTGTGCTGCTATTCGGCCCGATGGCCATGCTCCCAGGCTCCCACATACCACCTGAGATGAAGTGCCCCTGAAGTCCAACTCTCCACTAGGGAACTCCTAGTCACAAGCTACCATCATGCCTGGATCCAAGTGGAGTGAACACCCTGACACCCATGACTACTGCCTATATAGCCTCGCCCAGCTGCCACTTGCACTGTCACAGGGAGACCAGGCAGAGCAATCTCCCACAACGCCAGTCTCCTTGGAGAGGGACTCATCCAGGCCCCCACCCTAGCTTCCAATGGCAGCCTGGGGAACAACCCACCATTCCACATGAAATTGATTCAGCATCAGCTTGGACTGTGATAATGACAGGGGAAAAGGAAAACAGAGAACAGCTACATTGCAGGCTCTCAGTGCAAATGTAAGCAAATGTAAATTTGCAGTATTAAATCATACCTACATAAAATTAACTAGCAATACTGTATTATTGTGATAATTTCATAGCCACCTCGTGTTGCTATTGCAGTGAAGTCAAGTATTGGGAATATCAGCTTAACAAGTGTAACACTAGCTAATCATCTCCACATGAGCAGTTCATCCCTCCAGTAAATTGCGTATTGCGGTAAAAAGTAGTCTCTATACCTCAAAGAGCTAAAAATAGAAATACCATTCGATCCAGCAATAGCACTATTAGGCATCTACCCAAAAGAGCACAAAACATTCTATGTTAAAGACATCTGCACCCTAATGTTTGCAAGCATGTGGAAACAACCGAAGTGCCCGTCGATCCATGAGTGGATTATTAAAATTTGGTATATGTTTACAACGCAATATTACTCAATCATAAGAAATGACAGTGATCTAGAACCTCTTATACTTTCCTGGATTAAACTTAAGCCCATTATCCAAAGTGAGGCACCACAAGAGCAGAAGAATGGGCTCCACTTGTACTCGCCATCAAATTGGTACTAACTGATCAACACTAGGGTGAT
>NW_012154173.1:7864454-7867075 GCF_000956105.1 Propithecus coquereli | reverse complement strand
CAACAGTAGGCTATTAGTAGTTAAGTTTTGGAAGAGTCAATAGTTATAGGTGGATTTTTGACTGCACAAGGGCTGGCACCCCTAACCACCATGTTGTCCAAGAGTCAACTGTATTAAGATTAGTGTATTAATATTACTATACAGAAACCCAATATTTACAAAAATTAAGTGAGATAATTTTTTTCCTCTGCTTTTTTCACAGATTCAATGAATTTTCATCAAATATTTATTGACTATCTACTTAAGCCAGACACTGTTCTAGATGCTAGGTACACAGTGGTGAACAAAACATGCAAAAGACCTTCCTTCAAGGAACTTACACTCTAGAGGAGAAAGGACAGATGTTGAACAAGTCGTCTTGCATGCACTAAGTGCTATAAAAGAGCTGCACAATGTACTGTGGATGCACAGAACAGAGAGATATACCCTTCTTTGTATGGCCAGGAGAAGTTTATTAACGGAATTTGTTTAGGATGACATCTGAAAAGGAGTAGGTCGTGTATTGGTGAACATGCTTGTAAGGGTGGAGAGAAATGGGAAACTGCTCTTGGTAGAGGAAAAAAATATGTGCAAAGATTATGAGGCAAGAAAGAATAATTGAAATAAGAGCCCTAAGCCTGAAAAGTAGACTGTGAAAGAAGAGGACAATGATGTGCAAGGGAGGTATGAAGTAGATTCTGTCGGGACTCATAGGCCATCTGAAGAACTTTGGTCCTTATCTAGGGCAAAGGCATTTCAACAAGGAAATGATATAATTAGACTTGCTTTTCCTAGATGATTACTATGGCTGAATTTCATACTGCATGGGTTTCATACTACATGGATTAAGGTGAGGCAAGAGTAGATGCTCAGAGAACTGGTGGAAGAGAAGTGCGCTAGTCTGGGGAGTAGATGATGGTGGTTTAGACTAAAGTGGAATTAGCGATAGTAAACAGATGGTAGATAAATCTCTAAGGATTTGTGAAAGTCTTTGGTGGTAGTGTCAACAAAAGTTAGGGTTTAACCAAATACGGGGGACGGGGAAGAGGAAAGCAGCAAGGATGACTGCAAGATT
The DNA here is from genome assembly GCF_000956105.1 of Propithecus coquereli. Lineage (NCBI taxonomy): Eukaryota > Metazoa > Chordata > Mammalia > Primates > Indriidae > Propithecus > Propithecus coquereli. The sequence continues at coordinate 7,866,021 of NW_012154173.1, read as the reverse complement.
CCTAGGTTCGGTAACGGGTATGTTGTAGTACTATTTAATGAGCTAAGAGACACCAGATGAAAAACATATTTGGAGATGATGACTCTAGTTGAAAGTGTTGCATTTTAGGGCTTGTAAGACTCCCAAGTGTAGATGTCCAGTGGGTAGCAGGAGATAAAGGGCTGGAGCTCAGCAATAGGTCCTGACTTAAACAAAAAAGTTTGGGAGTTAAAGGTTTACATGGAAGCCACAGAATGTGTAAGGGTGCCCATGAGATCATACAGAGCAAGCAGAGGAGAGAGCCTACAACAGAGTCCAACAGCAAAACATTTAATCTTTTTCCTTTCTCTTCTGCCTAATTAAGACTACAGAAAGTCCAAGATGAACCCATGATTTTATAGTGGACTTCCTATCCCTCTCCATTTTACCTTTATCTTTAGAATTTTATGCCACTCTTAAAAACAAAACAAAAAAGAAAGCAAACCAAAAAAAATCTATCAGATAGATGAGTCTTCAGAGTATGTCACACAATTATGTCAGGTAAAAGAAACCCTGAAACTTGATTTGAAAAAATAGGTGATGGGCAAGATTTGACCTATGGACTACAGTTTTCCACCTTCTGGACTAAATTATTTATTAGCTATCTGATCAAAATCAATGTCATACCCATTGTGTCCCTACCATTTTTTTATATATTGACATTTTCTGGTTTTCTAACTCTGCTCCATCCTAAGACCATGACAGTCAATAACAAAAGATATTGGAGAGAAGATTGCTGAAGTTAATCTTTCTGGGATTCTTTCATCTTTTTAACTTCCAAGATATTTACACCATCAATTCATTTGTTTTGGATTTTTTTAAATTTTGAACATTTCAGCATTTAACACTACAATGACAGAATTATGTAGTTGTGACAGAGACTATATGTGGCCCACAAAGCCTATGTTTATAATTTGGCTGAGCCCTAATTTAGATAGTCTCCATTTTATATCAAAATGTATTATGGCAAGAACAAAAATTCACGTTTTTACAGATCTTTACAATTTATAAATCATTTTGCTATAATTTAGGTACACTTTTCAAGAGAGATGATAATGATTTTTATTACTTTTCCAATTTAGTAATTACTCATAGCTTGCATCAATTTATTCATATTCTTTGAACAGATAATTATATTTTGTGGTATATGCCTTTTAAAATCAAAATATAGAAAAAAGCATTAGCATGCAATTATGAATTGTGGTGCAATTTTTTTAGTGGTCAAAAATGTAAGGAAGATGTTAATTATGGTAAAGAACTGGGCTGACGTAAAAAAAAAAGATGAAATAATATCTTTTGCAACAATCTGGATGGACCTGGAGACCATTCTCCTAAGTGAAGTATCTCAAGAATGGAAGAACAAACACCACATGTACTCACTGTTACACTGGAACTAACTGAAGAGCGCACATGTGCACAGAGGGAAGTAAGACTCAGTGGAAATCAAGAAGGGTAGAGGGAGCAGGACGGGAGGGGAATAAACCAACCTAATGGGAAATATGAAAACTATTTGGGTGATGGGCACACCTATAGCTGGGACTCAAGCATT
>NW_012154173.1:7858888-7860259 GCF_000956105.1 Propithecus coquereli | reverse complement strand
ATAAATGGGGCTCCATTTTGTCATTTCTTAGACTGAACTATAAACTACTTTCCTCTATAGTCAAAAGTCCTTTTTAAAGAAAAATGTGGCAGGTGTTGCATGCCCTCTAGTGGCCACACAATATATCTTCACATCTTTCCATAAATTTTAGTGGTTTTGTCCAAAATGCATACATGTCAGACATATTAATTTAGCTGACATACATTTTAAATATTCCATTAATTCTTACTACTACTACTACTACTACGACTACTACTACTACTATTACTACAGTAGTTAAAAATCAAATTTTAACTTCTTGGTACACAGGAAAACATAACCTACATGTTTTTTAGAGAATATTTAGTTTCAAACCACAGAAAACTTCATGAAAGTAGCTCAAAAGGGCCATATCCAATAAGTGTAAAAAAGAAAAAATGCAGATTAAATAATTCCCAAAACATATTTATGGTTTCATATTACCTATTATGCTGTGCTAATATGGACCAAAAAGAGAACAGAGAACATTTGACTTACTAAGCTGCTATTAATATATTAGTCAAGTCTCTACAGAGAAACAGAGCCAACGGGACATAGATAAATAGAGATGGGGGAAGAGAGAGAGAGACTGAGATTTATTTTAAGGAACTGGCACACACAATTGCGGGAACGGGCAAGTCTGAAATCTATGGGGCAGGCCAGCAGGCAAGAAAGTCATGTAAGAGTTAATATTGAGGTCTTGAATCCAAAATCTGCAGGACAGGCCAGCAGGCCAGGAACTCAGGCAAGATTTTTATGCTCCGGCATTACTCGGAATTTCTTCTTCTTTGGCAAACCTCATTCCTTGCTCTTAAGGCCTTTGCCTGATTAGATGAGACCCACCCCGCCATGGAAGATAATCTGCTTTACTGAAAGTCTAAGGATTGTAAATGTTAATCACATCCACATATTATCTTCTAGATTAGGGTTTCACCAAAAAACTAGCACCATAACTACTAGCCAAGTTTACACATAAAATAAACTATCGCAGTTGCCAAGCCCAATTTTAAATGTTTTAAGTTTATTAGCTCATTTCTTTGTCCTCCCACGACCCTAAGAGGCAGGTGCTCTTATGAACTCATCCAAAACAAAACTGAGGCACATATTTTTAAAGTGAGTTGGTACAGTGACAAGGGTCATAGCTAGCATGTGGGGGAGTTAGCATTGAAACAGTGCCTCTGTCTTAACTATTAATACTAAATATTGATGTCTCAATAAACTGATAATCCATTTGTAATAAAGTATTTCAGGCATACACAAAAAGACAATAGAGTATAATGAACATCCTTGTTAGCTTTGTCAAATTTTAACATTTGGCTTCATTTGCATCATTGTTTTTGAATTTTTTTTTTT
>NW_012154173.1:7854765-7858838 GCF_000956105.1 Propithecus coquereli | reverse complement strand
TCACATTAAAATTTTAATTATGAAAAATATTTAGTGACATCTCAAAGGTCTATGAAGAAAAGTCACAAAACAAGTAAACATCAAGGCGATGTACATTATGAATATAATTATCTATAATAGTACATTTATAAAGACAAAGGAAATACCCAAAATTGTAATAATAGTTACATTAGAGTGAGAGAGTCCGATAGTCTTTTGATGTGTATGACGTCAACTCGGCTAACCTACAGTCCTAAATTATTCAAACACAAATCTAGATATTTCTGTAAAGATATTTTGTAGATGTGATCAAAATCTATAGTTCATTAACTTTAAGTAAGAGAGATTATCCAAGATTGCCTGGGTGGGCTTGAGTCAATCTGTTGAGAAGGCTTAAAAGTAGGGCTCAAGCTTTCCTGATGAATAAGAAATCCCTTCTATGGACAGCAGCTTCAGCCCTATAGGAGAGCTCTACCCTGCCCTTAATGAAGTCCTGCCCTGTGGATTTGCCACTTTACCTGGCCAGCACACGCAATCATGTAAGCCAGTTCCTTGCAATAAATCTCAGTATATATCTCCTCCTGGATCTGCTCCTCTAGTTGAACCCTGATTAACACAGATTCTGGTAACTGGAAGTGGAGTGCTGCTGTAACAAATACCTAAATATGTGGAAGTGCCTTTGAAATTAGGTAATGGGTAGAAGCTGGAAGAATTTTGAGAAGTGTGGTTGGAAAAGGCTAGATTGCTTTGAATGGATTGTTAGTGGAAATATGGAAGTTAATGACTCTACTAGTGAGTACTTCGAATGAAGGGAGGAGCATGGTAAAGAAAACATATACTGCCTTAGATCACCTAAATTGTCACAACAAGGATGTTTGTAGAAATATTGATATTAAAGGTGCTGCCAGAGAAAACACATACCATCTTCAGGAATATACCTAAATCATCACAGACTGTTTATAGAATATGGACGTTAAAGATGCTGCCAGTGAGGGCTGAGATAAAAATGAAGAACATGCTATTGAAAACTGGAGGAAAGGAGATGCTTGTTATATAATGGAAGGAAGTTTAGTTAAATGGCGTCCTTCAGTTATGTGGAGAGCAGAACTTGTAAATGATTAACTTGATGTTTAATTGAGGAGATTTTCAAAAAAATTGTTAGAGGTGCAGCCTGATTTCTTCTTACTGCTTATAGTAAAATGCAAGAGGAAAGAAATAGTTTAACTGTTAACTATTAAGCACTAGAACTTGGAGATTCAGGAATTGTTCAGTTCCTCCAGATTACAAACATGCTAAAATTAGGAGATTTCCTGCCATAAAAGCACATTCTCAAGAGACAGCCAAAGGTGTGGCTGGAAAACTTTTGTCTACCGTCTCAAAAGGATTAAAAAAATCAGAATATGAATTCATACACATGACTCTTTAAAGAAAATTAAGCATGAGAAACCCACAAACTTCTTGATAATGTGATGTTGCAGAAACACTGTTCTCTGGGACCAAAAGGGACAGAGAAAGTACTCGCTACAGCATTCCTAAACAGGTTGATAAAACTAATCATCTGCAATCATGTGCTACTTTTTAAGAAAAAGAAAGATAACTCTTAGGGCACAGTCAAGAGCCCAGAAGGTGAAGCCACAGCCTCAGAAGATTATTTCCAGGACTTGAAACCAAGTAAAGTTTGTCCAGATGTTATCAAAATTGCTCAAACTTTTCTTTTTCCCACTTCCTTGCTTTTTAAATGGAAATGTCTATAAACTGTTATCCTTTGCCTGCCTACCATTTTATTTTGAATGAAATAACTCATTTTTTGAGTTTCACTGGTTCACAGCTGGAGATGGACTGTGACTCAGGATGGATTATATACATAGCCTCACTCATATCTGATTTAGATGATTTAGATAATGAGATTTGGGAGTTTGGGGCTGATATTTAGATGAGCTATTGAACTTTGAGTTAACACTGTAATTGGTTGAGAATTTAGGGACGTTAAAATGGGATGAAAAGATGTGAGATAGATGTGCATATTTTAGGGCCACAAAATAGACTAGGATAGGCAAAATAATGTCATCACCCAAAAGATGTACATGTCCTAATCTTCAGAATCTTTGAGTAAGTTATGTGACGTAGCAAGCGGATATGAAAGTGGCAGATGAAATCGAGGCTGCTAGTGACTTAACCTTAAAATAAAGAGATTGTTCTGGATTGTCTAAAATAATCCAGTAATGTATGTGTCCTTAAATGCTAAAGAGGGAGGCAGAAGAGTCAGTGTCAAAGTGATGAAATGTGAGAAAGACTGGACTGGCCATTGCTGGCTTTGATGATGGAAGGGGGTCACTAGCCAAGAAACGCAGGCAGCTTTTAGGCGGAAAAGACAAGAAAATGGATTTTTACCTACAACCTCCAGAAAGTAATGCAGTCTTGCCAACACTTTGATTTTAACCCAATAAGACCTATTTTGGACTTATGATCTACAGAACCATAAGGTAACAAATTTGGATTGTTTTAAGCCACTAAGCTCATCGTAATTTGTTATAGCAGCAAGAGGCATGGGATACATAAGTTTTGGTGTACAATTTTTCTTATTTTTCTTTTTAGACTCCCTGTAAGGTCTATATTACTTTTGCAATTGATAATAATAATATTTGCAACTGATAATATTTTTTTCTCAATTTTGGAAAAGGTTAGAATTTTTTCCAGCTTTCCACAGCTAGTGGCTGAAACTCAAACCTAGGGCTTCTGACTAAATCTTGTATGCTCTCCACTTACTACATTGACCTAAATATGACAGAACAAGGAAAAAATAAAAGAAATTTAGCTTGAAATTCCATTTTACAGATTTATACATTCAGCAACAATGACTGTACTTTTTCTAGGAACTGGCTTTATGGAAAGCACTAAAAATAAAAAATAATAACAAGAGGATGCCTACTCTAGAGAAGCTAAAAGTTCAACTATATCAAAATTACAAAGTCTAAAGTTACTGCTGTTGTAATGAAATCATTACTTAAATGAAATTGATCTGGCAGCTTTACAGAAGGAGGTTCAAAAAGGGAAACAGAGTGAGAGATGCCAGTTAAGAAGGTGGTGTAGTAATTCAGATGCAAGGACATGAAAGATTAATCCAAGACATGGCAGTAAATACAGGGGTAGGGATTTTTATAGGTCTTCCTAGCTCTTTGACCTGATAAAGTGAGAGAAGAAATACGTCATTGTGCCTTCACATTTGTAATCTCTGAGGCGTGGATTCCCCTAAGACCTAGCAAGGCATAAAGTCTGCATTAGTGGAGCTCTAAAGCAGAAAAGCTCCCCCTAGTGGTGTTCTCTGAAATTTAACAATCAAAACGTGAGTCTGGGGAAACTGTAGGTCAGGAAATGGCATCTAGTTTATTATAGGTAACATTTGCAAGAAATGAAAAGTTGGCAAAAGTATCTATGAAAAGAAAAGTAGACTGAATTCCTAGGGATCTGAGGAAGAAAGAATATGGGGCCAAAGAGTCCAATGATTGAAAGAAGAAATGGATCTAAGCTTTAATCTATTGAGGATCCTAAGTGGGTTTCCCAACAACCAGCAAGCAGACAGAGAAAATAGTTCTAGGCGGGTGGGCCTTGCTTCCAATATACAAGTCTGTCACCTGGCCCTGAATTCCTAGAGAATATGATTTGACTAACACTATCATCCCATTATATATCTAGCAAAATGACGTCCATGGAATTGTGTTAGGAACGTTTGTAAACAACCTATATTAGTTCAATATCAATTTTTGAATTCTGTAATGAAAAAAATCTATACTCTTAAATGTGACAGTCGGTAAATGTATTAGGACACAAAATAAATCAAATGTAATTTCTACATTTAATAAACTTAAAATCTAGTTTTGTTTACTTATTGATTCAGAGTCAAATGTATTGCCACATTTAAAAATCTGTTCTTGGAAAATAATACCTAAATATTGAAAATTGGTTCAAAAATTACTCTTACGTGAATGCACTCATTTTAAAAAAGACAGAGGAGAAAAAGTTAATGCTGCATTTGCAGTAATTCCAAATATTTTTAAAAGATAGACTCAAGATTTTAAAATAAATTTAAATTATTT
>NW_012154173.1:7842640-7844575 GCF_000956105.1 Propithecus coquereli | reverse complement strand
TATCTCTTGAGCTTTAAAAATTTCATTAGAAAATGTTTAACAAGCTAGGACATAAAACATGGCAGGAGTGAGGTCAACAAAAATGACGTGGTAGGAAACTCCAGGGGTGTGTCCATGCCTGAAACACAGAAAAACTGGCAATTCTGTCAGAGTCAACCTTATAGGAACTCTGGAAGATAGTCAAAGGCTTAAAGCAAACAAGTGAATGTTTAACCAGAAGAAAGATCACTGAAACATGGTAAGAAAGGTTTTCGGCAATTAACTTATCCTTACTCCTCTCAATTTCCCAGGATGCTGTAGTCTTGAAAATGGCAGCTCTGTTCCTGGTGTGGGTGCCTAGTTCTGAAAGTAGTAGTGTGGACATTGTTCCCAAGGAATTGTGTTTGTCTTTTTTGACCTGCCTGTGGGTCCCTGAAAAACTGAACTTGCCTTTGTTTTATCTGTCTCAGAACTGTCTTAGGGCAGAGAAACGCCTAAAGAGCACATTCCTCAAAAACACTGAAAAGAAAATGAACAACCTGCTCTGCCTGGGGCATAAAATAACACTTGTGGCAAACAATAGTCATGTTGAAAGCCTTGGAGGAAAAGCTGGGAAGTGTGATACTTTGGGAAATAAGGGCTTTGAAAGCTCTACATATACTAGGGAATCTATAAAGCAGTGTGCATGCACAGTACAGAATGCATTCTCAGAAAAAAATCTCAGAAGAGCATGTGCTTTCACCTCTGGCTTATGTTTAAGCTCAGTGCAAACAGCAAGTGAAATGGCCTAGCTAAGTGCTGACGGAATTCCCCAATGAAGAGCCAATGAGCAAAAAATTGAGGGGATTTTTTTTTCTTTTCTTTTCTTACTTCTTCATCTTCTTTTGTTTGTGTGTTTTAGCTTTAGACCTTTAAGGAAAACTATATCAAATCAATAGCTGACCACAAAGCTAAAGGTAAAGAGATTTCAGAGACCACACATAACAAGAAATACAGTCTTTACAAAAATGGTTTACAAAAGTCACTGAACAATTACAATCCCACAGCAAGCATAAATGGAAAATCCTAAAGAGAGAATCTGATTTCCAGAGTTACTGTATCACAATATTCAAAACATCTAAATTTTCAACAAAACGTTATGAAGCATGCCAAGAAACAAAAAAGTATGGACTAGTCACAGGAGAAAAAAAGAAAAGAAATGAACAAAATTGTCCCTGAGGAAACATAGACATTGGATTTACTGGACAACAACTTTAAGTCAACTATTTTAAATGTGTTCAAATGGTGAAAGGAAACCATGGACAAAGAGCCAAAAGAAAGCAGGATCACAACTATCTTAAAAAATAGAGAATATCAATAATGAAATAGAACATATCTCTGGATCATGACAGTGTAAAAAAAAAGAAAATAAATAAAATCTATCTGTCTATCTATATATCTATCTTCCTATAATTATATCTATCTTCCATATTCCTATAGATATATATATCTTCCTATAAAAAGGGGCCAAATAGAAACTTTGGAACTGAAAAACACAATAACTGAATGAAAAATTTATTATACGAGTTCAAAAGCAGACTTGAGTAGGCAGAGAAAAGAACCAGCAAACTTGAAGATAGATCAATTGAATTATTCAATCTGAAGTGTCAGAAGAAAAAAGAATGAAGAAAAATAAACAGAGCTAAGACACTTGCGGGACACCATCAAGCATACCAGAATAGGTAGAATGAGATTCCTAGGAAGGAAAAAAAAAAGAAACAATAGGGGAGAAAGAATATTTGAAGATATAATATCTGAAAACTTCTCAAATTTCATGAAAGACATGAATCTATACATCCAAGAAACTCAATAAATTCCAAGTAGGATAAATTCAGAGAGATCCACACAGGGACACATTATAAAAGACAGAGAAAGAATCTCAAAAACATCAAGAGGGAAGCAAACCATCACATACAA
>NW_012154173.1:7840290-7842590 GCF_000956105.1 Propithecus coquereli | reverse complement strand
AAAAAAAAAAATGTCAGGTTGATCCCCTGGTGGAGGGGTGTTCTCCTAGCAGGGTATCTGAGACCATCAACACTGACATGAGTGATGTGTCATGGTCATGAGTGTGACAAAGAAATTTTATTGGAGTTGTTCTACACTGGCTCATAGTGTACTTTTATACCTAAATCTGCTAATAAAATTGAAAAGGCAATGTAATAATGTTATGGGGATGTGGAGAATTTTCAGTGATTTGAAATGGAAAATATTGCTCAAAGTAGAAATTTATGAACAAAAGTTATTTATGGTTGTTGCATCAACCCCACCAGAATGTACTGTTGGAATGTTTGTGATGTCTTGAATGGTAGGGGTGAAGAGAGGCTGCAGGAAACTTTCTTCACTTGAACAATTAGAGAAAATATATTGTAAAAATCTGTTCTTTATCGTGTTTTAATTGGGCCTGGTAGGTGGAAATTTTTAGAATGACCTTACCCACTCAAGCGGTTAATTTAAAATAACATAGCAAACCTGGGGAATCATCCATAAATTTCTGATTTGAATAAGGATATATTAGACACAAGTATATTAGCACCTACAAAATACCTTTGTTAATAATCTGATATGGTCTATGAGAAAAGTTTGTGAATCCTAGAGGTTAACTGTAGACTGCTGAGAATAAAATTATGCCTCCAACAGTATTAACATCGCCTAACAGGATAATAACAATTCAAGCTTGCAACGAGCTAAGGAGGATGATATTCTATGATTGATTTATCTAATGACATCTTTTTTTACTTCCATTATGGAAGAAAGTCAAAGTCAATGTGCATTTATGTAGGACTCAGAAGGCAATATAGTTTTACTGAGCTCCCGCAGGGATATGTAAATAGTTCTTGCTTATTGCCACAACCTGTTCAGAAAAGGCTTCGATAAGATTCAATGGAAAGGTACTGTTATACATTATCCTGAAGATATAATGTTGATCTCAATCTTAAGATCAAGTTGAGACAACTAAAGATGCTGGTTACTGGTATCGCTGCCTGGGACTAGCTAATTAACCAGCTAATTAACCAGCTGAAATAGAGGGCCAAGAATGCATGGTGACATTCACGGGAATTACTTGGGACAGAGACATTAGCAGCATTCCTCAAATAATCAAACATAAGCTACTATCTCTTCCAGCTCAAAAATTAAAACAAAAATTGTTTGGTTTGTTTTGTTTTATAAAATTATGAACACCTATAGATTTTATTAGCCCACATTCACAGTTACCAGGAAAAAAAACTGAATTTGAATGGAGAGTTAATCAATAGCAGTATCTCTTGGAACATCAAAGAGTCATTGTCCAGTGGATACTTGGGGCCATTCAAACCCCAGTGATGTTCAAATGACGTTAGAAGTGGCAGCAACTCTACCTACACTCACTGAAGCCATTGCCAAAAGCCCATTACTGCCTCCCAGTGGTAACTGCTGGGATTTGAAACTAGAAGTTTTCCAGATGTAATTCCTACTTACACTCACTTTGAAAAGCAATTGTTGGCCTGTTGTGCTTTGATTAAGCCTGCTTCTATCATGGAAGGATATAAAATTATTTTAAGGCCTGAAATATCCATCATGGCATGCATTATGTAAAAATAATATTCTAATAGAGAAAGATTCAATAGCTCCTCATCAAATGGAAATGTTATATTCAAGTGCGTGAGACAGGGGAACATGTACAGCACTTTAAAAGATGGCCTCCTTGGCTTTGGGCTCTACATTAGATACCCCTAAGGATTTATCTAACCCCATAGCTGAATGAGCCTCTATGTATGATCAGTTCTTAGAGGATGCCAAACAAGTAACATGATTAATACATGGTAGCTCAGGAATGGAAGAACAACATTCAATCTAGACAGCCTTGTGACAGGTCATTAGTTGTACCTTGAGTGAAGAATGTAAAGATAAATCTGCTCAATGGATAAAGTTAAGAGTGCGTTCCATAACTGTGGCATCAGAGGAACTAAATCATAAGAATAATATTAATAGTATGATACAGATTTTTATTGATTCTTGGTTAATAACCAATGAACTAGAAGTATGGATCAGAAAGTAAGTGTTGGCCGGGTGCGGCAGCTCATGCCTGTAATCCTAGCACTCTGGTTGGCCGAGGCGAGAGTATCACTTGAGGTCAGGAGTTCGAAACCACCCCGAGCAAGAGAAAAACAGAAAAAATTAGCCGGGCGTGGTGGCATGTGTGTGTAGTCCCAGCTACTCAGGAGGCTGAGGCAGGAGGCTGGCTTGAGCCCAGGAGTTTGAGGTTGCTGTGAGCTAGGCTGATGCCA
>NW_012154173.1:7838178-7840240 GCF_000956105.1 Propithecus coquereli | reverse complement strand
TTTAAACTGTTGTGGAAACATCATTTCAAATATTTCTTTTACATTATTTTTTCTATTATACCTTTTATTGCTTCTAAGAGAATATATTCCAAGTTCTCAATCTTCTGTGACTTTTAACCTCATTTCCTATTTTTCTTCTCTTTATATTTCTGTGCTGATTTCTGAGTGTTTTTCTTATCTTTATTTTCCATTTCTCTATTTTTTTCAGTAATTTCTAATCTATAGTTTTCAATTACAAAGACTTGGGTTATCATTGTAGAAATTGTATTTGGTTGTTTTCAAATATGCCTCTGTTTTTTATTGTCTTGTCCTTTTCTGCTGCTTTTATTCCTTCTTTTGTTTTGTTTTTTTAAATCATCGTCTAATGGTAGGCTTAACTTGTGCTGCTCGATCTATTCTTGTCTCCAGGAATGCTATGATTCTGACCCTTAGTCAAGATGGGAATTAAATACACAAGCCAATGATTTCTAATGTGTTGCTTAAAGTTAAAAACTCACCTGGACGTATCTTGTACCAGTTTGACTACTCTGCTTATTGAAAATACATAGATTAATGGTTTGCATTTATTTCACCTGATTACTCAGCCTCATTTTTAGCTCCATGACCAATGTTTTATAAAAGATCCATCCAATAAGCTTATACCTTGGATCTGCTGAATAGCGATTTCTCCCATATATCTTGGTGGTTCGCAATCCACAGACAGTGCATGTCTTGTGTGACTGAGAAGAGTCTTGAAGCTGTGCCTGGAAATCTCTATCCTTTCTATTGTGTGTGTTTCGTATCTCCTGCCGCATTGTATCTTTTTCCTTTATTAAAGGCTTACAGGAACATACCCTGTGGAGTCTCAGGAGTATTTTCAATTGTCTGACCCTGTGTAATTGCTGCAATTGGTATTCTAAGCAGGATATTTGAAGTGGCCCTGGGCTCTATAATTAAATAATGGATAAGGTTTTGCTCGGGAGAAAGGAACATGAGGAAATGGGGCATGAAGAACCTTTGATGCCCAGGCTAGCACACATTTGAATGGTGCTGTGACCATTAACAACAGGAAAAACACATCAGCTTGGAGGTGGGCAGATCTGGAGCTGAGGGAAATAGCTAAATGGATTAAAAAGGAAACTCAGACAGAAGGGAAGTCAGCCAAGAATTCTGTGCCTTGGCTGCTTTGGGCTACTTTGGCAAAAAATGAGAGTAACTAAGAAAAAGCATAAGGCTTCTGGTCTGCCAACTTACCCCCATTGATTCTGTCTGTAATGGGAAGGGACGTGATAAAAGCAGGATGAAGTGCAGATATTTCTTTTGATCAGCATATTACCCTGCCTAACCAATAACCACTGAAAAGATCATGCAGGATTTGGGAGTAGGGGGTGGGGTGGGGTGAAGATCAAGAGTTACCTGAAACCTTGGAACATTCAAAGAGTTCAGACAGGGCACCTTTTGCAGAAATGTGGACACTGGGTGAAGGCAGAGCAGTGTAAAAATACCTTGATTCAGGAAATAGTGCAACTCTACCCTTATGAGTGAGACCAATTAAATACTCCTGAGGGTGCTCAAATGTTGAAAATGTAACCACCTTAGATTGATTATATAATGATAAAGTTTGATCCAAGTTTAGACTTTTTACCCAAAAAGTGATTGATGTGATAAATGGGCCTCCAAATTCTTGGGATTTTTTTTGTGTGTGTGTGTGACTCTGCTGGTGGGAGGGTAAAAGCGTGTAAGGAAGGCTGTCACAGCCCTATGGCTCAACTACCCCTAATAGGTTGGATGATGGGAAGAAATTAGAAATATTAGGAAGAAAAGGAACATTAAGAATAAAAGGGATGCAAAAATCCTACAAACAATTACACAAGGTGGGATTGTTTAGATGCTAATTAAAAATACCATGGAAAAGGAGGTGATAGATGGAGTAAGTACTAAACTTTGAAAAGATTGCTATAGAGAATATGTGGTCCAGTTGCTCCACCAACTCTTCAAACTGTAAAAAGAACAAGGCAGATTTGTTCAATTTATCTTAGCTGTGAAGATTTTTTAAAACTCTTGGGCCAGTCACGGTGGCTCA
>NW_012154173.1:7836384-7838128 GCF_000956105.1 Propithecus coquereli | reverse complement strand
GGTGGCTTCTAGAAGCTGGAAAGATAAATTTCATAATTGGTATAGCTACCTGGTAAACTTTTTTATCAAATGTAGTAAATCTTTTATCCCTAGTAAAGACTCTATATCCTTATTTTGTCTGATAATAACAGAGCAGTTGCAGTTATAATTTGCCTGGTGTATCTTTTTCCAGCCCTTCATTTTTCCCCCCTTTAACTAGACTTTATTTTTTAGGGTATTTATAGGTTCACAGCAATATTGAGCAGGAAGTACAGAGTTCCCATACATCTCCTGCTCCCCCCATGGCTTCTCCCACTATTAACGTCCTGTACCAGAGGTGCACATTTGTTACAATTGACGAGGCTACATTGACACATCCTTACCATGAAAGTCATAGTGTATATTAGGGTTCAATCTGGGTGTTGTACATTCCTCGGATTTTGACAAATGTATGATAACATGTATCCACTGTTATAATATCCTACACTATGGTTTCACTACCCTAAAAATCCTTTATGCTCCATGTATTCAACCCTCCCTTTCCCCAACCTGTGACAACCACTGATCTTTCTACCGTCTGGATAGTTTTGCCTTTTCCAGAACCTCAAAGAGTTGGAATTATACAATATGAACCTTTTTCGGCTTGGCCTCTTTGACTTAGTAATATGCATTTAAGTTTCCTCCATGTCTTTTCGTGGCTTCACAGCTCATTTTTTTTAGCACTGAATACTATACCATTGTCTGGATGTACCACAGTTTATTTATCCGCATGATTTATCCATTCACCTACTGAAGGATACTTTGGTCGCTTCCAAGATTTGGCAATTATGAATAAAGCTACTATAAACATCCCCGTGTAGGTTTTTATGTGGACATAAATTTTTAGCTGATTTGGGTAAACACCGAGGAACGTGATTGCTAGATTGTATTTGTGTTTGGTTTTATAAGAAACTGCCAAACCGTCTTTCAAAATGGCTGTACCACTTTGCATTCCGCCAGTGATTCTGTCACTCCATGTCTTCACCAGCATCTGGACTTGTCAGTGTTACAGATTTTGCCCATTCGAATACGTGTGTAGTGGTACCACATTGTTGTTCTAATTTGCATTTTCCTGATGGCATATCATGTGAAGCATCTTTTCATATACTTACTTGACGTCGTTATATCTTCTTTGGTGAGGTGTTTGTTAAAGTCTTTGCCCGATTTTTTAATTGAATTGTTTTCTTATTGTTGAATTTTAAGAGTTCTTTGTATATTTTGGATAATAGTCCTTTATCAGATGTTTCTTTCACAAATATCTTCTCCCAGTCTGTGATTTGTCTTGTTGTCTTGAAAGTGTCTATTGTGAAGCAGAAGTTTTTAATTTTACTGATGTCTGGTTTATCAATTATTTCATTCATGGATCATGGCTTTTATCTCTCATTTTTTAGTAATTCTATATCCCTGTGTTTTAGGACTGTCTCTTATAACCATCACAGAGCCGGATTTTTAATTAATTCAAACTTCCAATCTCTTTTTTAAAGAGAAATAATCAATCATTTCACATTTACTGTATGTCTAATACATATATTTAATTTACTTGTACAACATTTTCTTGCTTCTTTTCTGCCTTCCAATCTGCTCTTGGATTAATAAAGGTTTCTTTATTTATTATATTCTATATTAAGTTCTTCTATATCCCTGTGTTTTAGGACTGTCTCTTATAACCATCACAGAGCCGGATTTTTAATTAATTCAAACTTCCAATCTCTTTTTTAAAGAGAAA
>NW_012154173.1:7796261-7827334 GCF_000956105.1 Propithecus coquereli | reverse complement strand
AGAAATAGAAAAAAAATCAAGGAGTAAGAGTGTAGGCATATTATTGAGGTCCATGTATATAAATGCCATCTCTGAAAGAGGCACAGTCATCTGCAGAGAGGCAATTAGAGGGAACAGAGAGACAGGGACTCCTATTCTTCATAATCGGCCTTTTAAAATTACTGTATTTTTAATGATGCACATTTAATTTGATTTGAAATTAAATTTAAAGAATACTGGAATGCATACTTTAATGTTTACCCCCCAAAAATGTTTTATCACAGCACAATTCACAATTGCAAAGGTATGGAATCAACCTAACTGCCCATCAATTCATTAATGGATAAAGAAAATGTGGTATATATTGTTTTATACACACACACACACACGCACACACACACATACATATATACCATGGAGTACTACTCAGCCATAAAAAGGAATGAAATAATGTCTTTTGCAGCAACATGGATGGAACTGGAGGTCATTATTCTAAGAGAAGTACCTCAGAAATGGAAAAACAAACCCACACGTTTTCACTAATAAGTGGGAGCTAAACGATGGGCACAAAGAGATATAAAGTACATTGGAAACCAAGAAGGGAGAGGTTAGGAGGGGGTGAGGGATAAAAACTTACCTATTGGGTACAATGAACACATTCTGGCAACAGGTACACTGAAAGTCCTGACTTCCACGTGATGTAATTCATCCATGTAATAAAAAAACACTTGTACTCCCTAAATTTTTTGAAATAAATAACTTTCAAAATCTTTTAATAAATCACAAAAAGCATATCACACAGCTGAGGAAATAGTTTCCCTATTCCCTCATCATTCCCATTATTCTTTGATGGTAATAGATTAATACATTTTTTTTAATTCAAAGCACATGTGACAAAGGGTAAATACATGTCTAAGTAAGAGACAGTTATCCTCCAGTAGTTTGACTCTGCCTCTGACTTCATAGTTGGCATTATAGAACATAAAAGAGGAAAAGAAAAAATCAGAAATTAACAAGGAGACTATTGCAGATGGTTATTAATCAAGAAAACAAAAAAGAGTACTGCAATGACTTTATAGTAGTTTAGGAATTGGCATGCTTAATTGCAGTAGATTGCCCTATGGTGACATCTAATGTTCATGGAGAATTTTAAGCGAGGTTTGACTATGGACCTGGGCAGGAAGTCAAGTTAAGTCAACCAATGTGTGTTCTCACTCAATGAGTTCTTCAAAAAAAAAAAACCAGGTCAGATACTCAGCAAATACACATAAGTCACAGCAATTGAACACGAAGAGTGGCACTTGTTTGGATAAGTAAGTCTATGTTTTTAAAAAAAACCTTTCCACAAGTTAATAATACAAACTGTGGAGAAATGCAAAAATTCATCCTTCTGCTTAGTTTCACTGAGTACCCAATCAACAATTAGTATAATAGAGATGAATGTAACAATTAAAACGCTTGATAGATAGATTTGGATTTAGATACAGACACATCTTCCTTACCATATATTAATAGGTCATTTTCCTAGGGAATGAGAGAGTACACACACAGTCTCCTAAGTTGGCTCTGAGACAGAGCTAAAAAGCAAGACCAAGGGCGTTAATCTTCCATTCAAAAATGTATCCCTATAGAAAGCTTTTGCACTATATTGTCTTTTGTTCAAAATATAGCCTAGACAAAACTTATTTATATTGAAATAAAATGGGAAGCGATTCTTGTCAGTTTTTTTCTCCCTACAAATCGAGTGACATTTATCAGCACCTCAAAAGCTGGCTAAGGTTAATATTTGACTAGACATTAAAGGGAAAAAAGAAGCACAAACCCACGGGTCTTAAGATTTTCAATGTATCAGCTCTTGATTAGCACATCAGATAGAGCACTGCTGGGCTCTGTTGCTAGAAGGCATTGTCATCATTCCTTCTCCCATTTCCATGACAATAATATTAGAGATATAAAATTATGAAAGACCTTCAAATGTCAGTTCTGTTCAGTCTAACCGTGTTTCAGTATCTGCACCAATTTTTTCAATTAGATTGCAAATACTACTCTCTGTGGCAGACCCAGCTGAAATTTAATCAGGTAGAACTACTGGGAAAATTGCTAAATATTCAGATGTGATTATGAACTTATTATAATTTGTCTCTAAATAAAGATTTTAAAGGAACTCATTTAATCATATTTCTCGTCAAGTATCCTTTAATATACAGTAAATGGGAATAGATCATCATTGTGATGTTAAGGTATCTTTTGTTGTTTTTCCTCAGGATCAGGTCTGTAGATCAGGAAATGGACTTCTTTTAAATGCTTATACAATATAAAAGGATATACCATGTGTGAAATACAGGCTTATGTTTGTGTGTAGAGTTGCCTAAAATGTCTGGATTTCTAAAAGCCTTGGACATATTTACCATAATATTTAACAATTGAGGGCAGTGAATCTTTGTTACAAAAGCTACCATTGGAGAAGGCAAGACAGTTTAAGAGCATGAGACTGTTGGCTTTCAAATATATAGTTCTTCAAAGAGAAAATATTTTGGAAATAAGGAAAGTTTATATTTTCAGCAGTGACTTTTAGGGTGTTGTTTTTTCCTCTTGAACTGAGAACAGCAGGAGTAACTGAGTGCTCTTAAGAAAAACCTCCGAATAAAGCCTTGTCTCATAACCGAACTTTCTGAGTTTTCGGATCTCACTTTGCCTAGTTCAATATTTCTCTATCCATCAAAGAATAGCTTTGAATAGCTTGATTTATTAGCATTATGGAAAGATATTTTTTCCCTTTCCCCTTTTTAAATTTACACTAAGAATAGTAAAAGAAATAACTGCTTAATCCTTTTTAAAAGAAATGTCATTATTTCTTTTCAAAATATTTTATATAGTTTATGACTCGACCATAAATCATCGTGCTCAATGAACAGAGGAACACTATTATGGAGAACCAAGAATAGTTGCTGATCCAAAAATTACAAATGAATATTTCATATATAAGATCTATGTTACAGGGATCAAAGATAAGAATATGTCATTTATTTTCACTTCTTTCTCAACAACTGAAAAAATTATTTTTTAAACCCCAGTTAAGAAGCACCTTCTTTGAGAAGATGGTCTAAATTCTTAAATTCTTTCAGTTTATTGTTCCCTCCTCTATGATTGTTTCATAGTACTTTGTGGATTATTATGTAATATTTTTATCTGATTTATTTTAACTCCTGTCTGGACTGTGAATCCTTCACACCACTGGCCCTGTCTTACTCATTTGTGTATTTTTAACAGTCATTTGTTGATTCCTTCAGTCAACATTTATTGAGTATTTATTATATGTCAGGCACTGCACTAGGCACTGAGGTCAAAATAGTGTTGAAAATAAAATGGTTCCTTTCTTCCCAAAGCTTCAATCTAGTGGAGAAGTCAGACATAACATTTATTTGTTTGCTTCTTAATATCAACCGGTAAGTGTTAGGACCGAAATGCACATGATGCTATCATGGCAATAAACAGGGAGATATAAAGGTAGCAAAAGATCTGAAGCCTGAGCTGACATCTAAAGCATGAGACTAAGTTAAGTAACCAAAATGGTGGCAGCGGTGAGAAGGGGAAAAAGCCTTCGGCAGAGAGAATGCGCAGGGAAATGCTCTGTGGTAAGAGGGAACTTGGCCCGTCCAAGGGGCTGTTACCAGAATAACTAGATCACAAAACGAGGGTTTGGTGATGAGGAGAAGCAGAAGAGGTGAGGAAGGCCAAGCCATCAAGAGTCTTGTTGTCTATGTTAACGGTTTTTCACTTTACTGTCAGAGTAGTAAGAAGTCAGTGAAGTGACTGAACAAAGGCGGGGTTTCAATAAGATCTGCCTTCACTCTAGATTTTACATGAATTTATAGTGGCCCTGTGGAAACCAGATTGGAGCAAAGAATGGATGGCAGAAGTCAATGAATGCTTATCTTAGCCCTGGGCCTGATATAATCAATGAATTTTTAGATCATCCCCAAATACATCTGAGTGGTTTACCCTCCCCAATTTTTGCAATCAAATGAGAAGGATCTCAGTGGGACCCAGAAAGGACTGCATTTAGGTTTTTTTGTTCGTTTGTTTTCATTTTCAGCCTATAAGTAATTCACTGAGATTCTAGAAGTCAAGGGGATTTGTAGAAGTGATGATAATTGTTAGAAAAAATTATTTAGAGAGCATTAACTTAATTTTATTAATAGATATGTACTATTTATCCATCTTTTAAAAGCTGCTCTGTGTGTTATTTTTTTTGTACATAGTGAGAGATTAAATATACAAATGGACCATGGCCAGCACATATATAAAATAGAACTCTCATTCCCAACCTGCAACAACTAGCCCAGGAAATCAACCCATTGTGTACATTAACCAGCCCAGGAAGTTCAGCCTATCTATGAGCCAAATTTGTAGGAAGTAAGACAACTATCTCTAGCAACAATCCAAGAAGCCAAACAGTAACAATTAGATCGAAATGTCCAGAAATTATTTAATAACTGAGAGCTTCCCCAATTTTTGTCCCTGCTTCCAATTTACATCCAACCAGAGAAAGCCAAATATGTACCCCTAACAAATAATATAGATGGTCTACTTCTGGTTAGCCCACCTACAGCTTCTCTCTGCCAACAGCCTTTAATCAGGGCATACCTGAAGCCTTCCCGTTTATTCGCCATGAAGCTTCCTCACTCTTCGGTCTGCCTTTCAGTCTTTGCTAAAATACAAGTGATGGTGGCTGACTCCTTTGCTATAGCAAGCTCTGAATAAGTAGCTTTCGCTTCTTCTTCTTTGGGTGGTCTTCATTTATTTCTTCAGTAGACTCTCGAGTCACCAGAAGCCATAAAGAGCTAAATGTCCATTTGCTACTTCTAGCTATATATCCATTTAATCAGGGCCTGGACTATTTAATGAATGAGTTATTATGTTTTTGAATTAGTATGTATGTGAGTATATGTGTGTGTTTGAAAGAGAAAGAGACAAACAGACAGAAAGAAAAAAAACAGAGAGAAAAAATGAGCAAGGTATTTAAGAGTGGGAGGTTGGTCGTGTTTATTCATTTAGCTCATTCACATTCAGCACCCACAATGTGTCAGGTACAATTTAAGGCCTCTTTGATGGATAGATCCTCATCTGTGTGGAGCTTACACTGCAGAATAGAAACAAAAAATAAACAATGAACATAATAAACAGGTAAATTTTAGAGCATTTTAGAAAATGGTAAATGCTACTTCTTAAAAAAAGGCAAGATAGGAAGCTTTTAGGAGTCTAGGTGGGGAGTAAATTAAATAGGTGGTCAGGGAAGGCCACCTGGTGAAGGTGATAGTTGAGCAAAAGCTTGAAGAGGGTGAGGAGTCAGATAAGCAGATATATCTGGGGGAAAAGTTTTGTTAAGCCCAGGAGAGCTAAAATAAGGACCTAAAGATGGACAAGTGCCTAGTGTGTTCAAGTAATAGCAAGTTGGTGAATGTGGCTGCAGTTGAGTCATTGAAGAGGAAGAGAGGAGAAGATGAAGCTGAGAGGGGGTGCGGTGTATGCAAGGGGAGAGGGAGAGGAAGCTCTTAGGCCATTATAAGGATGTTTGCTCGTTATCTGAGTGAAGTGGAGAGTTGTGGCAGAGTTCTGAGCAGATGAATAGCAAGGCTTAAGTTTTAAACAGATCCTCTGTAGCTACATTGAGAATAGACTAGAGGCAGAAAGAGTGGCTTTGAAGTATAATTTTTTGTTTACATTTAAACATCAGTGTGTTCAATAATATAGACATTCTCACAGTGGCCTAAAAATATAACTAGGCAATTCTGGAAACACCAATTCCAACATAATAGAAACCTGGAACTCTTACAGTTTTGTTTTCCTTGTCATCTTCCCCCTATTCCATTCAACTAGAGATCCGGACAAGACAAGTTACCCCTTCTCTCTAAGCTTGAGTATTCTATAAATTTAATGAACTTATGAAGGGACATTTGGCCTAAAATTCACTTATATTCAAATAAAACATTTCAATAATATACCCTAAATTCAAAGCCCAATTTATAGATCAAATAATGCCTACATCCGCTCTATAATTTTCAGTCTATGTGAGAATTATACCCAATATTAGCTCACCATAAATAATTAAGCCAGATGCATTGGGAAAAAGTAAGAATCATTTGAGAAAATTTAAATACATATGTATTCTGATTCAATTGTGAGAATCTGAAAGAGGGAAAAGCTAGAAAAGAAGCTTGGTTTAAATCAGAAGATCATACTATGGCACCTGTTCTTGGAAAAAAAAATCTTAACAACAATATCAAGCTCAAAGAAACTTGCCCACTCAGACCCCTGCCCATGGCCTGTGTCAGAAAATTCCTGTATTTCGGTGCTAAAGTGATGCTTAAGAGGAAGGTATTGGACTGACACCAATAGAAAAGCACACCTGCACAGAAGGCTGACTTGTGCCATGAATGAAAAAAAGAGAAGTGTCGTTCAGAAGAATGTATTACCTAAAAATTCAATCTGTTTTCTAACTAATCTCATGTGAAGACAAATTTTAAATGGAGGAATGCAAAATGCCTTACATTTTGGCCTCAAGATGCTATCCTGCCTCTTTGTATTTTCATTGAAAAGAAAAATGCAGGAATCCAGAAAGAATGCATGTCCAGTTAACCTGGTTATGGCCCATTGGCAAGGCATTCCTTTCCAACCATAAATATTTCCTGATGGTTGAGAGATATTCCAAGAGTATAACCCATTTAGATTTTCAGATCAAATAAGTGAACAACCATCTTCACTTCATTACTTTTTCTGACACCAGTTTAACATCACACTAGCAGACTACAAAATGGTCATTATCATTCATGGTCTTTTCACATCAACACTTTTAGCAAAACTAAAATTATTTGTTTAAATTTTCAATTTTAAAAATAAGTTTCAATTAGACACTATATAAAAGGTGAAAATACATGTTGTAAATAACCCTCCATTCATTAATCTCATGCAATATACAGGTCACAACCTGCTAAATTAAACTCCAAGGAACTAAAAATAGCTTGGTAGAAACTGTTGCTTAAAATAACTTAATTTTTTTTTTTTTTGAGACAGAGTCTAGCTCTGTTGCCTGGGCTAGAGTGCCATGGCATCAACCTAGCTCACAGCAACCTCAAACTCCTGGGCTCAAGCGATCCTTCTGCCTCAGCCTCCCGAGTAGTTGGCACTACAGGCATGAGCCACCATGCTCGGCTAATTTTTTCTATATATATATATTTTTAGTTGTCCTGATCATTTCTTTCTATTTTTTAGTAGAGACAGGGTCTCACTCTTGTTCAGGCTGGTCTCGAACTCCTGACCTTGAGCGATGCACCTGCCTTGGCCTCCCAGAGTGCTAGGATTACAGGTGTGAGCCACTGCGCCCGGCCAAAATAACTTAATTTTTAAACATAGTTTACAAGTCTTATTTTCTTTCTCTCTTTAAGACTTTTTATTGCAAAAAGTATTAAACACACAAATGGAAACTCTTGAGGCAGTATTCAAAGAATCTAAAATTATCCCCCATTATATGGCAGAGACTGCATTTATTCTTCCTTCTCTTTTATTAACTTGTCACTGACCATGGCATATGGCCCCCAGAAGGAAGGCCATATTTCTGAGCCTGTTTTGCAGTCAGGTGTGGCCATGTAACTAAGTTGCAGCCAGTGGGATATGAGCAGAACTGATGTGTGAAATTTCCACGTAATGACATTAAAGGGAAGGAGTGTGTCTTCCCATGTGTCCTTCTTCTCCACACTCGCTGGAATGCAGAATTTTTGGCAATCCATTTTGGACATCCAGTTAAGAGCAGCACTCAAGACTGGAAGAATGGTGAAAAAACGAAATGAAAATGTAGACCACTGATGGCTTTGTGGAGCAGAGCTTTGATACCAGCTGGGACTTTTAGGTAAGGGACAAATAAATTCCAATTTTTTAAACTATTATTTTGGGCATCTCTATCTCCTGGCAGAAATTATTTCACCATGAATATGTATTATGAACATACCTTGTGTAGCTGAGAGCAGAGATGCAAGAATTAATAAGTGTGGTGCAGTGGGAAGCATGTGGTATATAGCACCAGTGTGGCTGAGCACAAGTCCCACATTAATCACTTTAAATAGCTGCTAATTTATGGCAAATCAGTTAGCTGCTTTTTGGTTCTTTCATCTGTAAAGTGATGATAGTAAAAGTAATTTCACAGTTTTGATTGGAATAAAAATGTCTTACAAGGCGAATCAATCTGTAGAAATTTTGGTTTCTATTGTCATATGCCTGCCTTTAATATATAAATAAACAGCTAAGTTAAGCACAAATTCTCTTCATTTACATTAAGTTTATACCAAAGTTATATGTATCTTACTGATGATCTAAAACTGACGGGTTTTTTGGGGGAGGAAGGTTGTGTTTGTTGGTAGTATTAATTGATTGACAAAACATAGGTCATAAAGATGAGGAAAACTAATGTGATTTTATTTTTAATGCTTAGCCAACGGATAACCGGAAACACAGGCATTTTACAGTATGCCAGATGGTGGGAAAACATCGACCGTGCTAAGTATTTGGTGAGAGAGATTCTGTCATGCTATCTCATTTACTGTTATCAGCCATTTACCTACAATTGTTGACCCATGAATTTCAAAAGAAAACTGATCTGGAGAGCATGAGGTAGGATAAAATTCATTTAGCCAAGATTATGGAATGTGATTAAAATCTAGGCAGCTTCCCCCACCCCTCTAGAGTACTTCCTGGGGACACCCCATTCCCATTCAGTGTCAGGGAGCAAGGTCTCACCATATCCAAGAAGTTCAGTACTTGTCACTGTACAGTTCTTTCATACATATGAGCTTACACCACTATTTTGAAAGTCTGTACAGTATAAATTGTGTGCTTCTGTTTAGGAAGCTCTTTATTTTGAGCTCTTTTAGGGTTTGAAACAAGTGCAGCATCACAAAGGTTTTACCCTTATTGGTGAGAAGGGGGAATCAGAATTAGATTCAGTGTCCAAGTAACCCTGACTGGATATATACAGTATCCAGTATATATGCATATTCTTATATGTCTGTTTGTGCAAATATTTGCGTCCTTAATGACCTGTCAAAGTATGTCAGTATGGGTTATGAGAATTAATGAAAATAGTTTCACCTAATATTATTTCCTTCCCATATACACACATGATCCATTTTAATGGATCCTCACAGTTGACTTGAGAGCCAGTAAATAAGATAATTTACCAAGTTCGACCATAAATACAAATGAGTCCTTAAATGACCTCTCAATCTTCTATGAAAATGGAGGTAGATAATAATATGAATATACAGAAGAAATTTCTGATGGTGTTTAGAATCCATCGTCTTTACTTAATGAGCAAATAAACATTTTTTTGAAGACTGAGATGTTGTAGAACTTTATTTCAAACTTATTAACGACAAGTAACCATGAAGATCTAACTCAAAAGAAGCTTGGGATTCATCTTAACCTTTATTGGAGCTCCTGTGCCACACGCTGATGCTGGGATACAGACAGACCAGGTCCCCTGACTGTATAAAACATCATATTGTGGGAAGGAATGTAGCAAAGACTACGTATTAAATTTGTACACCTCTTGTGTTATCCTGGATAGAGCTGGAGCCCATCCTTGGAAGTGAAGTATTCCAAGAACGGAAAAACAAGCACCACATGTACTCACCATCAAATTGGTACTAACTGATCAACAGTTAGGTGCTCACGTGGAAGTGAGCACCCGAATATTCATCGGGTGCCAGGCAGGTGGCAGGGGGGTGGTGGGGATGGGTAAACTATTAACTAATGGATGCAGAGCACACTGTATGGGGGAAGGGCATGCTTTTAGCCTTGCCTTGGGCAAGGCAAAGGCATTATATGTAACCAAAATGTTTGTACCGCCATAATATTCTGAAATTAAAAACATAAATAAAGTCTTCCAACTTTGCATTTTGTTTTTCAAAGTTGTTTGGCTTCTTCTAGGTTCTTTGCATTTCTGTGTTACAAACTCATCTTCTCAATTTGTGCAAGAAAACAGCATAGATTTCGATAGGAGCAGTGTTGACACATAGAGACAAACCTAAGGAAAATTTATCTATAATAAATACCAAGTCTTCTGATCTAAAAAAAAATTGTGTAGTCATAGTGCTTGTTTACCATCCTGGGCTCATGAGGCAAACAGGGATGCAGGCATGGGTAAGGAACAGTACATCGAGCAGGGAAAGAGATGAGTGAGTCACGTGAACGCTGCCACTTTACATAAATCAATTATTTAGGATTCGTGAGTTAGTCAACACAGGAGTTCTCCCGAAAGAAATTTACCTGCTGATCCAAGCAAATAGACTACAAAAATGCACTTGGATCAAGGTGTAAAAATATAAAAAGTATATACATTATCATTCCTCATAAACATATTTAAATATATATAAAATTATATACAATATCCTGCCTGTAAGTTAAGTACATTTGGAGTTCCAACTTTTGCAGGTTGGATGATGGGCTGTCAATAAAGCTAATTAAACATTTCCAGAAGCCACACATAACTGAAAGGGACTTGGAGGACTCATCTGTTGACATTTAAATATCTACCGTGCAAAGTGGAAAGTAAGATTTGCATCCAACAATGCCACTTGGTTAGTCCAGCAGCTTTTATAACCTGGCAAATTGTTTTTGTCCAATAGTGCATTTTTATGAAATTAGGTGGATATTGTCCATGTTATAATCAACGTTTTTTTCTCATTGCCCTTTCACTGGAGTAGGTCCATTGTAACAGATGTTTCCCTCTTTACTGCTGGGGTAAAACTGCATGTATCTTGACACAGGCAGGCAGCACTTGGCTTTGGAACATTAAGTCTTCCATCAGGTTATTCCCTCAATTTCAGTCATTGGCTTAAATAGGTCTGTTTCTTCCAAGCTCAACAACATGGTATCCAAACACTGTTTCTCCATTAGTCACCTGGTTCCACGCTCCAAAATGCAATTCAGACTTGGAAACAAGTGTGTATCTATGACCTTTAAGGTCTAACATGGTCTGGTGGAAAGCATATTGGAAGAATGGTAGTCTCACCAACTTGCTAGGTGACCTTTGACAAATTACTTGATCCCAGCGTGCTTCATTTTCCTTTCTACACAAGGAACACGGAGGCAACAGTATATAGCTTCCTGCCCTACATTACAGGAATTTCATAAAACTAAAATGTAATAACCGTTTACATTCTGTTTTGACATGTTGATGCTGAAATAACTTCCCTTTCTGTGCTGGTAGAAACATGTTGCCAAATTTATAATAAAAATCGTTGAAAAAGGGTTTAGAAGAAACACAGTTTACTCCATTTTTACTATTGAGAACAAATTAATTCCATTCCATGATGATGCCTGGTATGTTTTAAAATGGTAAAAGCACAAGATTCAGAATTCAGACCTAAATCGAAGTTCTAACACAGCTACTTAAAAGACTCTGCTTCATACATCTAGGTCTTCTAATCCTCTCCCACCTTGTACTTAGTCCCATGAAATAGAAGAGACAATCTTGGCCAAGGCAGACAGCATTCTAACAGCCAAAGGCAAATTCTCACTCTCCAAATCAAGTAACTCATAGACATCTGTTGTGCTCTCACATTGTTCAGTTTGTCTACCTTTGTGCAAGTGAGGTCCAGAAAACAGGACTACCACTTAGGAAAGACAAGATGTGTGTTCTTCAAGTCACATTTCCACCAACCCTGAACCTCTTCTGAATGTAGTACATTCCCATTCAGGTCCGAAGGTCTGATCAAAATCCAATCCTAGCATAGTTTCTGGCATACAGTAGACAATTTACTCTGCTTTTGTTTCTCTGCCCTCCTCCCTAAAACTGACTTTTCATCCTCATAAATTGGGGTCTGAGTTCCTGACTTACAGAACATAATCTTTAAATGACAACCATCTATTCATCTGACAACTGTTTCTGAATTCTCTAAAGTTGTGCTTTAAATTCCAAGTAGAAATATTGGATCTGATCATTTATAGAATCCTAATTTAGACTTCCAGCTCATCTGGACACCAATGGCCTGATCACTGGAAGCTCTGAAGTAAAATTTTAAAGCCAGATCAATTCTCTAGTCTCTATTCTATTTTGATTTGTGACTCTGTTACGAAGCAGAAGCTTCTCCCAAGCATTCAAAAGCATATATTGATCATCCAGTATGTGTCAGGCAGAGTGGCTGGGTGGGTTTATAATAAGCTAACATTTATTTAAAATCTTCTATATTAGGCATTGTTCTCATTGTTCCTCTCATCCTCACAACAGCCTCCTGAGTAGGTGATACTCTAATTTCTATTTTACAAATAAGGAAACTGAGGCACAAAGAGGCTAAATTATTCACACAAGGTTACACACCTATTTAGTGATAGGGCTAGGATCTGAATGCAAGCAGACCAATTCCGGAATCCATGCTCTTAAACCCTATGCTGTATTGAGACTAGGGGGAAATTAGAAATTGTTTCCTGGAAGAAGGAATATTTGAAATGGGATTTCAAGATCAAGAGAAATGACCCAGGTAATGAATTATGGGGAGGGCATTTCCAAAAGACAAGAGCATGTGCAGTTATATGGGGGTGTGTAAATACATTGCTGGGTTGGAAAGCATGGGGAGCAGAATACACAGCAAAGTTGTTAATTGCAGGGGCAATGACAGATAACCCTAGTGAGACAGGGAGGAGCAAGAAGAGCCCTAAGACATTAAACATGTCTTAGCCATTTGGATATTATCATAATGTCACTGAGGGAAGATCACAGTAGTTGAAGCCTTTGAGTGACATAAATAGTACTACCCTTAGACATGGGCCAAAAGGATCCCTGATTTGGAGCCATGCATGTCACAAACATGTACACACATTTTATTAAAAGACATACAGACTTTCTAGTAGAATAATTCCAGTTGCCTGGGATGTTCTTGGTTTTGGTGCTGAACATCCTACATCCCAGGAATGCCCCTCAGTCCCAGGCAAATCAGAAAGGCTTGTCGCCCTAACTTCTGTCACGGATAATCTGACTTCTAGTGCTGGCACAGTGGGGGACCTAGAACCCTAAGCAGACACTCCTGTGAATGAACTCATTCAGGCTCTAGAGAAATGCTGCTCCACATATTATTTTCCACACATTCTCAAAACAAAAGGGAACTGTATCTAAAGCCATGGGAGGACTGTGAGTTGTGCCACTGTCGATATTGCAGACAGATGCTACTTTGGAGTATGGACAGCATTTGAACTGCAGAAATATTTAGGTAAGAGAAAAAGACAAATTTTTTCAACTTGTTAAATCCTTTCCTTTAGATGTTATAAATATAATAGATACTTGAAACCATCTTATTGTTTTCCAGTAGTGCCAACTGTTCATTTTCTCACTTCTTATTGTATTTAAATTCAATTCAACGTATGGAGGAACTCAGAAAATGATATGGTATACACAATAGTTAGGTATGGCAGCAGAGGAGTATTTGCATTATTAAACAATTTACAACTCGTAAATTATTTAAGAAGTAAGCATGATACACCACAAAAAAAGGTGTAAGTGAGACACCAAGTCTTTACATTAATATGTGGATTTAGATATTGCTTTAAGGGAAGGCAAAAATATGACACGATTAATATATATAATACTTCTATAATAAAATTAAAGTATTTGTAATATTTGTTGCAACAATAATAATTTATCATGTAACCCCACTTCAAAGTTTGAGTGTAATATACGAAATTCACTGTTTACTTTTGATATAAGTATTTATTTAAGAATTTTATTGACAGTTCCAATTGCTACTGCCTCAGCAGAGAAATGTTCCTCCACATTGCCATTAATAAAAAGCTATTTAAGAGCTACAGAAATTCAAGGAAGATTTGCTAATTTGGTATTGTCGTCAATAGAAAAAGGATTATGAGAAAATTTTGATAACAATATAATTTGTGATTTTGCTATAATGAAGTCAAGAAACAAATTTTATTGAAAAAATTATATAATAGTTACTGATTACTGAATTATCTTTATCTTGTTCCTCATGTAAATGTTATCATCCCAATGTCAGACAATCTATACATGGGCAATAATAATTCATTCAGATATCTTTGATAATTTGCCAGTTATATAAAACATAGCTTTGCAATATATTATGACTTTATTGTTATGAAAATATATACTTTAAAGTATAAAAATATAATTGATTGTTTTTTTTTTTTTGAGATAGACTCTTGCTCTGTCATCCAGGCTAGAGTGCCGTGGTGTCAGCCTAGCTCACAGCAACCTCAAACTCCTGGGCTCAAGGGATTCTCCTGCCTCCCCCAGGTAGCTGGGACTACAGGCATGCACCACCATGCCCGGCTAATTTTTCTATTTTTGGTAGAGACAGGATCTTGCTCTTGCTCAGGCTGGTCTCGAACTCTTGACCTTCAGTGATCCTCCCTTCTCGGCCTCCCAGAGTGCTAGGATTACAGGCATGAGCCACCATGCCAGGTCCTATAATTGACTTTATTTAACAGTTTTTTTATGTTTATTTACCACTTTTAAATATCTAGTTATGCGACAGGTGAACTCCCATGTATGCTCTTGTTCTAAACCCACTACTGTTAGCAGCAGACATGGGCACAGGTGATTAAATGTACATTTGGAATGATCACTCTGCCAACAGTTTAAATTCTGGTTTGGAGAAGAAAAATAGAAGAGACAGGGAGACAAATTAAGAAGAGTTGCAGTAACCCCAAGTTCGTGGATGAGATTTCTGGCTTGGGTGATTGAGTGGACAGCAGTGTGATTTGGCAAGGTGCTAGAAAATTCTGGAGGACTAGAGGGTTGTGGATAAACATGTTGAAAACCACTTTAAGCAATGTTGAGTTTGAGGTACCTTAAGAAAATATTAAGAGGGAAGTATATATGTGTGTGTATGTACATATGAATATGCATGTATGTATTTATGTATACGACTGAAGCTTAAAAGAGAGGTCTGAGCTGTACATTTACAATTCTGTGTCATCAGTCAGAATGAGTAAGGGTTGATTTCACAAAGAAGAATGTGTATAGTACAGAGTGCAATATGTGAGGAACAAAGGAAAGAATCGATTTTAAAAGGGAAAAGAAAGTTAACCTGTGTCAAATGCTACAATAGATCAGGAAACGTTAAGAGTTGAAAATTATCAATGGAAGCTATTGAGAGGAGAAAGCAAACTGAGGTGGCTGAAAGCATAAACGGAAAATAAATAATTGGAGACTGAGATTAGACTGCTTTTCTCAGAAGTTTGGCAGTGGATGGAAAAAGTTCCTTGATAAGTGTAGTTGTGACAATATGGAAGGAAATTCATGAGAGAAGCAAGAGTTCAAGAAAAATGTATTGTTGTTTTCCAAGGTGAGAGTGGTATAAAGATGTTTATGTTTCAAGTGCAAGGAGATACAAGGTGAGACTAAAGACAAGGGGCAGAGAACACTGATGACCAATAGTGTAAGATCTCAAAGAAAGCAAGAGAGATTATCCAGAGCACATATAGAGAGAGGGATACTGACCCATGATAAAAGAGAAACTATTCCACTGAAGTTGCAGAGAAGGATGAATGGACCTGAACACTTGCCCATATGGAAGTTTTTTGTTGTTGTTGCAAATCCATTTGATCTAGTTTAACCAAAAAGGTGCCACATAAGATTCAGAGATATCTCCTAGGACCTCAAAGCAGGAAACATACCTCACCAGGGCCTGGAAACAGAAACAAGAAACTCTTCAAAATCCCTCTCTCCAGGGCTGTGAGTCTCTCATTTCTGCTTCCCTTGGTACCTCTGCTTCAGTGTCACTTTCCTTGCTTTTCCTTGTGCACATGGCTCCTGGCTTTACATATGGCAGTTCAAACAATCATCAGAGACCACCCAAAATCTCTGAAACCAAATCTCACGTTCCCAGAAGAGATAATCTAATTAGCCCAATGTGAGTTGATGTGCTAATGCATTCCTCTATGGTCAACGAAATATTATGGGCCATGTGATTGAACCTCAGCAACCAAAACCCATCCCTGCAGGTAAATATCTGAAACTCTCATCCCTGTCCTAAGTCATTATCACATTGCAGGTGAGTTTTTTTAGTGAGAGAGGGACATGAGTCGAAAGAATTTCTGTCTGATAGTCTCTATGTAGTCATTGAGTCAGGAGGCAAGGTTTTCTGCTGAGTGTGATTGTGGCAATGTTATATAAATCGTAATGAGAGTAAGGAAGGTCAGAAGGGGCTGTTTTGAGAAATGGGAGATGGATATCTATGGGGACATAAGAAATTTCAATAAGACATCATTGAGTTTCCAACTCGGACTAAAGACCATGAATCTATCATGGTGCCAAACCAAGCTATTGTTTATGTACAAATTCTTGACATTCTGCCTATAAGAAAGTGCCTGAATATGTGGACGAACTAATGCAGGCTTAGAATTTTCTCAGGGGGTATTGTGGAATTTTATCAAGTTTACATAGAAGAACTAGTAAACAAGACAATGAAATATTAACAATCTAGTGGTTTAAGTAATGAAGTTTTATGAGACTGATGAGAGAGAGAGGAGAGAGAGTCTAGAATAAAGAAGAGTAGAAGAGAGGAGAAAAGCAGAGAGGAGAATCAGGAGCTAAATATCTCCATGAAGTAACAGATACAGCGGACATAACGATGTGAAGGAGCTTGATAGAAGTGAAGTTGTGTTAAAGAGTGAGAAAACATTACAGTTTCTATTTAGGAATGTTGGGTAATTCTTAGTCATTAACAGTTATAAGGAATGACGATGGGTGTGGTTGGCTGCAGTAGAGTTGAGGTATATTGAGGTTAAGAAGGGCAACAAATTATGAGACAAGGCTTTTAGATAGACCAACCATTAACACTGAAGCCATCTAGGATGACAGTTGGATTTGTGGGTGAGGGAAGACCATGAGTGAGGTGCAATAAACAGTGTAGATGCCAGCATTGAGGAGGAGGGTGGATAAAATAGCATTAAACTAAAGAAATTTTATTTGAGTGGAATGGAATATTGTCTTTGCAAACCAAGTAGTTCTAACACTCTTTCCTAGGCTGAAATGTATAGACTTTTGGACAATAAACAATATCCATTTAAAGATTCAACAGGGAAAGCAAAATTCTTCAGAGGTTCCAGTTTGAATCTTAAGAGACTGAAGATTTAGAATGCTTGGAGATTTCTTAACTACGAAATTCAGTTATATCTGGATCAGATGGAGTTGGATTATATTAGTAAATTATTGGGAGGTGGAAGGAATATCAGTAATAATAAAAATTAATATTTTAGATTACTCCTGTCATCAAGACACTTCCAAGCATCTTCCACATGATGTTATCTCGTTTTGAATAATCACAAATCCATAAGCTATATACTATTTTGCCTATTTTACAGAAAAGAGAACAGAGGCATCAAAGGGTTAAGCAACTTGCCCAAGACTATGCAGGTAGTAAGAGATAAAGTCAATGTATCAAGTCAGAAAATCTGATACACACCTGATCGTACTCTTGACCACTATGTTATAGTAATGGAAAGATCTAGGTTAAAATAGAAAAGATGAAGACAAATTTAGGAACTTAATTATGGAAGTGAAAGGAAGACTGGAAGTACTTACATTTTGGCCAGTACCACAGAATTACAATACCAAGCACAAAAGATTTATCAGATCATAATACTCCCCATCAAATGCAAATGCCTATGTAAGATGTGCAACACTGCACCTCAAAACGGGAAGGCAGAAGACTTTTCTCAGTGTTTCACGGAAACTTTTGGTAAGCAAGTGTTACATAGCTTGGGGGTGAGGTGTAGGATGGGGAAACCTAATTTTAATCCAAGAATGTAAGCAACAGAATTAGTTGTTTTAGGGAACTTCAACCTCTTTTAACGAAAAAGGTTATAAACTTTCCTTTTCCAAGGATTAGTTTAAATACTCAAACACTTTTGGGTCTAGCTGTTCAATTAACCGAATCAGTTGACTTACCTTTCCCAATCTTACTTTGCTTAAATGTCTGCCAGTGATTTCTAAATATTATAAGGCCCCAGGTTGATTAAATCACACAATCTCTTTAAATATTAGTACTCCCGCTTGTAAAGTATAAATAATACAAACTTCAGCATCATAACTGAAAAAAAATAAAACCACGCATATGAAAGCTAATAGAATAGTTTAAAACACTGAATGAACAAATGCTTCTTCTATTAATGAAAACCAATAGCTTTAATATTTGGAACCCTTGTGATGTATACAACGTTTTATCATTGTTAATACTTATTTCTCATTAAATCCTCATAATAATCTTTAAACATAGGTATTATAGTATTTCTACTTTACAGAGGTGGAAAATTAGGCTTAAATGCCAAACATCAAGCCATGGAAGTAGAATTTGAATATATCTTTCTGACTTCAGAAAGATTATTGTATACTGTTCTCTTAATAGTAATGAAGAATACTCCAGGTAAATATCACTACTATATAACAGTATGCAGAATTATTACAGCCCATTGGCATAATAGGTCTAAAAATGCAATGTCCCAAGCTATCTGGCTCAAATATAAACCATTTAATGCAAAAATAGAAAAATATAGTAAAACCTAGGACAACCATTATTCCCAATATTTCTTGTCGGCGTATTTATCCCAGCCCTAAATTACTAAGCCTCTACACAGCAGTTTTATATGGAGTCACATATTGAGTGACTGTAGGCCTAGATTCTCCAAGACAGTTTTGATTTGTGCTACTGAATTGGCAAAATCTTACACCTTTTACTCTCAAAAGTGTCCTTGTTTGGACAATTAATTATATGAGCATCCCAATTTAATGTCTCCAGGGGTTAGATCTTACCATTGCTCCTACCCATGATGGATCCACTTGCACTCATCTAGACAGTAGTACTGCCTCAAAGTCAGTAGAATATCCTCTGAATATGATGATTTCTAGAATGCCTCCTGTATTCTACAGCTCTTCTGGTGGATACTTAGGCTGATTTTAACCTGAAAACAGGTAGAAATCATAAATTATAAGGAACAGTAATTCACATCCCTATCTTCTTATATGGACATCATTTAAATATAATATTTTTATTGGTCATATCAAATGTCATTCCAGTTAATTTGGACTACATAGTTAATAGAGGCTAATCTATGATGATGTATTTCTAATGAAACATTTTCTAAAATAAAATGTTTTCCTAAAATTTTTTACATTTAGAACATTATTCTTTCTTTGACTTTAATCTTTACACTGAATTTTGAACTTTCCCCTGGTATTCTTTGCACAGCAAATATTGTAATTTCTCTTGTTCAAAGCAGTACAATCAAGATCTTCTAACACTTGCAGCTTCATCATGTCATGTTAAAAACACTATTATCTTTTCTTCTTATTCTATTTTTTATATGTTTTAGGTATGATATTGATACAAGGTTTTTAAAAGTGTAACTCAGAATAACTAACAACACCAAACAGAGAGATACCTTGAAGTTTGCTTATTTTTTGAAGGCTTTCCAGTCTAAAAGTGCTTACTCAACTCTTCAGGTTAAAAGAATTAAATTAGAATGATGGTTTATGTTAACATAGAGGAATTTGATCAAGTACGTTTAACAACAGTTTTCTCTAAGCAGGAAAAACAATAGTAAACAAGTTAAGAGCAACTATTTAGATAAAGTATCTTGTACCTGTTGTAACAAAGATAAATGCATACGAGTTAAAAAATATTTACCAATATAATAATTCAAACTTTAATGGATCTTAGAAAACAAAATACCTTCTGTCTGAGTTTGATACATAGAGATTTCCAGCAGAGGGCTCTACAATACTGAAGGATGTTACATTCCACAGAATGGAGGAGGTACCACTAGTGAAGCCATTTTAAAATTATACACAACATACTAAATAATATTTCAAAACTCAGCCATAGCATTTTCCACAACCCCATGCAGTAGATTGAGACTTAAGTAAAAAATAAAAAGAAAAAAGTAATCTAATACTACTTTACAGTACTAATCATTAGTTTGATTTTAACACTTTCAAAGTGTATATAAACTGGCTGGTTTCTCTAGACTCTTGTCTGATGAGACAAAGCTATCTACTGTCTGAGCTGCAGGACGCATGTGGACAATAGAAGCCGTTTCCTTGGAAACGACTATGTGAAAGCTCTTGGAACATCTCCTCCCCAGGAGTTAATTTGTTTCAGATGGGGAAAGGTGATTACTTATGTCTATGAGAGAGAGAGAAAGAGAGAGAGTGAGAGAAGGAGAAAGAGAAAGAAACTCATAGATTTTTTTTCCTATCATCACTGTAATTTTTTTTTTTAATGTAGAGTAAATGGAAATAGCAAGGGTAAATTAATGAAATTGTCACCATCTATGATTATAACTCTACGATGGTTCTGCCTATTGTAGAAGAAACAGAGTAGGGGTGGAATAGGAAAATTTCCTAATTGAACCAAAGTAGTCCAAAGTGTGTTGCCTACCCTTCCCAATTTGCTGGAAATTTTCCAGTGCTCTGCTTCTCTTAATGCTGATCATTATAAAGTGCAGATGTTTACCATGTGGGTAGAATTACCTATAAAAGATAATGAGCTGTCATATAATAAGAAGGAAATTTCTGCCCCATTAGTGTGAACTTTTTTTCCAGTTGCAGTGAAGTCTTAGTCCTACAAAATCCTTTCTTTTGCTTGCCCTCTTCCCTTCTTTGTCCCTTCTACCATGGATTACTTAGGAAGTATGTTGTGTTCACGCCTATGAAAATTTCCTCAATTCTGGACACAGAGTAGTAGGTCTCGAGTAAGGCTCTGTTAGTGGATTGGTTAATTGTTGGCATTACTGATCATTGTGGTTTGGAGCTGTAGAATTGTTGAGTTATGATTTGGGGCTACAGAATTGCACAAAGCTAATCAGTCTGTATGTGGAAGAAACTTAGGACCTATTCTTTAGTATCACTTTGTTAACAAACAAAATTAACCAGACAACAGAGATCTTACACAAATTACCAGGACTCAGCTAAAACAAAGCAACTAAAGTCATTTCAGTACGTAAGTTTATCGAGAGTAGTGATTGTGTTAATCAAATTTTATAGAACCTTTTAGCTCAATATGGTCTAATATAAAGAAGTGTAAATTAATCTTAAATATCTGAGATTAAAATCAAAGCCAGATGTCTCCACAGGAAAAGTAATCCTGTACTTCAGATAAACAGCATTGATATTATCTCTTGTCTTTTTATTTTTTATAGATTTTTAGTAATGTGAATTCATATTTTCTAAGTAACTCTATAAATTCACAAAGAAAAATAAATGACTAGTTTGATAAAGCCTTTTCCTTGCCCTTCAACTGTATTGTCATGAAAGATTCTTAAAGAATTCCCATAAGAGGCCTTGCGCGGTGGCTCACGCCTGTAATCCTAGCACTCTGGGAGGCCGTCGCGGGCGGATCGTTCTGAGGAGTTCGAGACCAGCCTGAGCAAGAGCGAGACCCCTTCTCTACCAAAAAATGGAAAGAAATTAATTGGACAGCTAAAAATATATG
Source organism: Propithecus coquereli (assembly GCF_000956105.1). Taxonomy (NCBI): domain Eukaryota; kingdom Metazoa; phylum Chordata; class Mammalia; order Primates; family Indriidae; genus Propithecus; species Propithecus coquereli. The sequence continues at coordinate 7,805,843 of NW_012154173.1, read as the reverse complement.
TAGAAAAAATTAGCCGGGCATGGTGGCGCGTGCCTGTGGTCCCAGCTACTCGGGAGGCTGAGACAGTAGGATTGCTTGAGCCCAGGAGTTTGAGGTTGCTGTGAGGTAGGCTGACGCCACGGCACTCGCCCCAGGCAAGAGAGTGAGACTCTGTCTCAAAAAAAAAAAAAAAAAGAATTCCTATAAGAGAGAAGAAAATATTGAATCTTGGGGATGTTGATTATCACTGAGAAATTCTCAATATCATGTTAAAGTTTTGTGAACTATTCTAAACCAATAAACATGAATATTATATAAATAAATTATCATTAGTTGTGCCAAGTATCAATGAATTTTGTGTACTCAAATACTTACAACTTACAGTTTGGTTATCATTAAGAGGTAGTTACACTTTGTTTATGGTAGTTATAGAATTCTTTTTTGTTTGTTTGCATCATCTTTTTGGAATTCTTAAATATCACCAAGTTTCATAGAAAAGTGACTGAATCACCACAAATATACAAACACACTGGTCTTCATAAGAAAAAGACAACTGTTCCAAAAAGCACAATTCTATTTGTTCCCTTTATCCAAACATATAATCCAGGATGACAAAACTTGTCTTATGCATCACTTAGTCAACAATAATATTTGGACATATTTAAGTAAATAGAATATCTGTAGTATTTAATATTTATGTCTTCCTTTTAAGATAAAATGCATTGAAATCTCTGTGTTGAAGGAATTATAAAACATTCAAGTGGGGTAAAATTCATAAATCTGGGCAGTTCACTTTCTGAAAAAGCATTCTGTGTCATAAGCCTAGAAAAACACGTTGCTTTCATTCCAGGGCCATTTTTTAAAAGAGAGATGATTTTTAACGTAAAATTTGGTTAGAAAGAAAAAGTATAATAATACAAACATGGATCCACCATATGAAGAAATATTCTTTCAAAATATGACAGGAAAATATTTCTCTTCCTTCTTATAGGCTTATATATTATGATTTCTCTGAAAACTGAAGTTTGTCTATGGTTTTGGTTATGTGTGTGCATGAGACAAAGAACTAACAGTGATACATACACATAGACTTTTAGAAGAATTAGACATAGCTATAATTCACATATTCATTGAATCAACAATAGTTATTGAGTGTTTGCTTGTGCTACATATTGTTGTAAATACTTGGGGTACATCACTAAACAGATAAATATCCCACACTCTGTATAGCTTATATACAAACAGGAAGAGGTCAATAGGGATTGGATTTGGAGTGCTACCATCCCACTTCAATTGTTTGCATGTACTAAAAAGTGTTAATAGTAAACTTAGATGGCTCTTGAATTTAGAGTGTTAATGTCTACCCTGGTTTGGCAGGTTCAGATCCACCCTCCATCTCTGACTAACCCTCACCTCATTACCACTACCATGGTGCTATTCTTGACTTAGTAAGACATATATGTAGAAATGGAAACGTACTGCTGAATATTCCTGTGTCCTGTGGAGTGCCTAGTGGAAAAATGGGGAAAAGAGAGTTGAATTGAGGTCTAGATCAAGTTCTGTGAGTGAGAGGTGGTAACATTACGTACCAAGAGGAATAAGAATTTCAGGCCAAAACCGCCAATAAGTGAAACAAGAAGAGGAGAAACCCAAACAACTCAGAGGAGCAGCTATCAAGCGGATAATGCCAAAGTGAATTTAAAACAGTATCTAGTCTTTCCTTCAGAAATACCCTATGATAAAGTGGCTCTTGTTTCATAGTAAGACCTGTCATCGTATCTGCTACATCTAGTTGCATGCCCTTCTTCACAAGTGAATATGCAGTTAAGTGATCCCATTTATGGAAGTGTCATAATTCTGTTAGAAACTTGACCTGTTGGAATGTAAGTTCCATGTGAGTGAGAGTTCGGTTCATCTTATTTACTGGTAGGCACCCAAGACCAAGAATGATGCTTTGCACATGGAAGGTAGGAGATAAAGATATCTTAAGGAAATGAATAAATCCACAGCTGACAATTTTATCTATACACCAGAAAGACAGACTTTAAAATCTACCTAATTATCTTGCACATACACTTTTTAAAAAATACTACGTAGCAAGTAACTTAGTTCAATTTCTTAGGTTCATTTATAACTGGTTTGTTTTGGAGACCATAATAAAAAATTAACTATAACTCAATTGCAAATTCTATCTCAAAAAGTAGAGAGTGTATGGCAGATTTCCTGAAGTTTCTTTTTGAATGGCTGAGATTTGATTACACTATTTTTGGTCTAAAACATTGGGCTTTGATCTATTTGAATGAGAACTTATCTGCATCTATTAATACATTCTTACCAACCATGCTCTCCTACTAATTCCTGTTTTCTCTGGCTCTTTTTTATATTTTTTCATTCAGGTCCTAAATGTGAGCCTATTCCAAAATTCTCTCTACACTTTGACTTTGATCATTTCACACATCTTTAAATATAGCCCACATGCAAATTCTATCCTAAAATGTTCACCAATAGCTTTGATTTGTCACCTCAGCATTTTATTTCTCCCCTGCCTTCAAAAGAGCAAAAAACTAAACGTGTCTTCTCCATTCCCAATCATGCTTCTTCTCTTGAATTCAGTACTTCTCATATTGCTTCACTATTTTCCCAGTAATCCAAGATTAAATCCTTTAGACATCATATCTTTCTCCTCAAAAATCCCAAATAAATTCATTGACAAAAAAATCCTATTATTTCTTCCTCTACCTCAATCTCTCACATCTTTATTTCATTACCCTCATTTATTACTATTTTTCCTGTACAATTAGATAGTTTTGCAATAGCACATATCATAAGTCTTTCTCTTTCAATTCATCTTACACAGGGTTCTCAGTAAAACTTCCTAAAAGACCTTTCCATGGAGCTCATGCAATTTAACTAAATAAAATATAAATTCTAGACTTGACTTTCCAGACCTTCTGTGTTGAACTTTCTGTACCATTTTAAATTTTGACCTCTACAAAATCATTATGTGCATTATATTTCAGAAAATCCAAATATCTGCTTTCCCTCAAACACTCCATGGAATTTCCTAGCTCCATGCATGTCTTTTCATATTCCTTTCACTGGGGAAATACTTTAATCTTCCGTCTTCTACTTAAGTCCATTTACCTGAATTTTTTTTCTCTTTCATCACTCTCCTTGTATTAGTTAATTATGGTTGTGAAAAATTACCCCAAAACTCAGTGTCTTCGAACAACTAACGTTTATTACCTCATAATTTCTTTTCATCAGGAATCTGGGTACATCTTGGTTGGATGCCTCTGCCGAAGAGACTGTCACTAGTCTGCAATCAAGGTGCCAGCAGGGGCTGATCTCAAGGTTCAACTGGAGAGAGAATCCACTTCCAAAGTCACACAGGTGGCCGTTGGCAGGATTCAGTTCACAGTGATCTGTTGGACTGCAAGCTTGAGGTCCTCACTGGCCATTGACTGGAGGCCACCGTCAGTTCCTCGCCACTGCATAGGGCATCTCATGACGTGGCTTGCTTCATCAAAGCAAGCAAATGAGCAAGCAAGAAAGGAAGAAAGGCTGACAAGATAGAAGCCAGTGCCGTTTTGTAATGTAATCTCGAAAGTGACATCCGTCACCTTTGTAGCATTCTCTCCATTAGTAGAAAGTCACTTAAAAGAAAAGGATTACACAGGATGTAAACATCAGGCAGCAGGGTTCATTAGGGACCAGCTTAGATGCTGTCTACTAACCACACTCCTCAATTGTCATTTCTTTCTTGTTTCTCTCAGGAAATACAAAATTTTTTGGTCTCTGAATTCCTGTACTAGTTGATTATCTTCCTTTCTGTGCCACTAATCAGTTTTACCTTTTTATTCAAGTACTTTTACACATACTAGCTATTGACTACAGTAGTTTTAATTCCCAATGTATTTCTGTCTATTGCAATATTTTATACATAGTATTTTTGACTAAATATTGCTGGATGGTGTCTATCAATGTCACAATCCCTCGTAACAGGAGGGACAAACACTCCTGTTGGTACCTTTTTATTCAAATGCTCACCTCAAATATCATGAATATGCTAACTAGCAAAACCAACCTAAACTTTCAAAATAATCCATGGAAGAAAACTTGTAAAATGATCTCACTTTTGTTTTCACCTATAGGTCTCAAGGGATGCCATTGCAGTTTTTAACAATGTAAACTTTTTTAAAAAAGATCTACTACGACAAAATATTCTTGAAATCAAGAAACAGCTCTAATGGCATTTCATCTATATTTACATCACTTTCTACAAAAAGCATATAAACACTGATGTTAATAATTGGCACACGCATTTTGAGGCAAGTATACTGCAGGGTTTCTGTCTTCTGCCATTTAGATGCAAACTTGGCTGAAAACAAAAATCTAAAACTCATACTAAAGAATATTATTATGCAACTTAGCACATTTCTTCTTATCGAAACCTAGATGCAGACAATAATTTCATAAAACATAGCATAACAATATCACAAAACATTGTCTAACAATGGACTGATGTCATCATCCCCTATCCCACAAAATTTGGGGAAAGAGAGTGATAATTATTTCTCATATATTTCATCAGTCAAACAACACTCTGTATTATTTATATTTATAAACTCTGCTGTAAAATTCCCTTTGTCTTTTAAATTAGTTTGCAAATACATCATCTACATTAGATTATACACTCTTGGCAGATATGATTTACTCATTTTAAGAGAACCTTAAAATATAGCCAAATCACAGATGAATGTCTCTGTTATAAAGAAGTTTCAAATGACAGTGATTATTTTCTTCTTTGACCATTGCTAGACTTTTTCCCTTTATTCATTATCTTTACAAATCATAAAAATAACTTTGAATAATTATATAACCAAATTATGCATATGTCATATTATTTCTGTAATCTTTGCTATTAGCATCAAAGAATAGCACCATTGTACTTGAATTGAATCATTGATAATTTTTCTCCAAGGGCATTGTTGATTGGCAGGCCAGTGGAATTGTCGGTGATGCTACAGAAACATTCAAAGAACAACATTGTCCCACAGGATAGGTAGGAGAACTGTCATAAATTAAATGCACCATCTGCTGCTGTTTAAATGAAATAATGATTTAAAAGCCTCACATAACATATACAAACTTCAGAAAACATTTTTTTTAGTACAAATATAAGAGCTATAAAATTTGATTCCAGGAAAAAAAAAAAGGAGGAAACCACGAAGTCCTTGAATTCCCTGAGATTGAGTTAGAATCCAGATCTTCCTGAATTCAATTCCTTTTAACCTTTTGCATCAGATCTTTAGTTGATCTGGTTTCCCAAAAGATATAAGTTTCGCTTTCATAATTCATTCCCAGTTTGGCCTGGAATAAGATAGCTTACCTCCACATTCTTGGCAAGAAACATTTCTTTGCTGGAAGAAAAGTTCACCTTTTAACTGAATGTTTGGCTAGAGATCAGGAAAAAATAAAATCTGATTTCTTTTACACTTGACTTCCTTTGTCATGTGAGCCTTACACAGAATTGTCTTTATTCTTCACTCTGTCAGCTGGAATATAATAAATTATGCCAGTTCCTGTTGATCTATCACCCTTAGGAATTCTTAAACATATCCCACAAATAACGTATCTTCCAGTTCATTGAAATCTAGCAGTTTGAGAATTTATTCATCGCAAACAAAGGATGTGAAATATGCCTTCTTCACTTCCTAAAAGTCTCAATGTACCAACTGCTCTTAAACTGGTATTTGATTTTCCAGGCTTCTAACTAGTGCCAATGTTCTTTCTTTACAACATTGCTGACTCCTTAGTTTTAGCTTCCTCTCTTTTGCCTTCTGGGCCTAAAAAGTTCTCTTCCAACTTTTAAACTGCTATTGCTCTGTTTACACAAGTTAACAATCCCCTACCAATTTCTCCCCCAACCCTCCTCCTTTCCTCCAACAGCTTGGTCAAGAAGACAAGGCATGAAGCTGTGGGTTCTAAAGCAAATTTGCGTGAAGAGAATGTTTATATTTGAGCTAGTTTAATACTAAATTTTTGCTATGTCAGTGTATGAATGAGATCATTGAACTTGCATGTAAAAATAAATAATGTATAAAATAGGTAAAAAGATTGCATTATTTTATTTTGTGATGAAATAAGACACATATACTAAGAATAATGATGTTTAATAAAATTTACCAATAGTTGAAACGATATAAGTGATTTTTTTTAGTTGACAATGTAGGCTACAAGAGCTTACATATGGAAGTCTCCTGTTATTGCTCCACTAAAAGAAAAAGAAAGAACACCACTATTCCACCACTGATATTATGTACCCCCATGGTGTCTATACAATGTCTTGAACATTACAGTCTCTCACTCAATTAATTGTATTAAAATGAGATTTTATTTGAAGAATAAAATATAAAACAGAAGAAGCCTTCCAGATTCAGTAGTAACAAAGGTCTATGTAGTGTTTTCAGCAGAATGTTTGCAAAGAGAAGGAAAATAAGCACATGTATTAGTCAGGGTCCAGTTAGGAAAACAGTAATTGCATTAGGTGTTTTAATGGAGAGAATTTAATAAAGGTAATAGGTTAACAACTACAGAACTACAAAGGCAAAAAACAATACACTGAGATAACAGAGGTAGTCATTTCAGCATGCAGACTTCACCTGTAAGACTAACGAGACAGAGGGAAAAGATTGATCGTCAGGTTGTGGAAATTTGGAGACAGGTCTCCACGGGGCTGTGACCCACAACTTCTAAGGAGAGGTGCTGTCCAGCTGGTGCTGGTGAGAAGGACCCCCACGGACGAGCACCTTGGAAGAACTAGGCACCAGGTGGATGGTGCTAGTATCTTGGGTAAGGCTATTTAGGCCTTGAAACAAACAAAAAGAAAGTGGAAATCATAACAATTACCACTGGAACCAAATGCTGCTTCCCAAGAGGGGTGGGTGTGAAGAACTGTGGCTGACAGAACAGCAAACAAAAGGGACTGAGCCTTTCCCTTCTCCCTCCTCCAGCCTTCCAATCTCTCCCCATCAGCAGATCCTAACAGGAGACAGCTGGCAATATAGAAATGTGGTTTGCAGAATCCCAACTTCAGGTTCACAAAACAGAACACAGAAGGCGGTGAGAGATGATAGCCTGATAACTGACACAAGACAGTGGAGGGAAATTAGAACAAGCAAGATGTGCTGCATGACTGGAGCAAACTGGGTATGTGTGGTGATCAAGGGAAGGCTGGAGAAGGTTGCTTAGGAAATCCAAGAGTTCAGGATGTTCTTTGCCCTTAGCAGAGCCTTAGCATCTGTTCAGATCTCTTTCTCCAAATTGTTGGAGTTATCTCCTTACCTAATCCCTTTGATAAGGTATGGATGGTTCCTCATTGACCATAGACTGAAATTCAACTCTTACCCTCATGTTCATATCCCCTCGTAATCTGGCTCCTTCCTTCGTTTCCCATCAAGGCCTTTAGGTCCAGGTGCCTAAAACTATTAGCCTAAACATGACATGTTGAGACACACATGCTATTCTCTCTTTCCAGCACACTCCAATTTGTCATTCGGAACAGAATTGAACTGTCCGTCCAGGTGAGCCCTGTTTGTGTGGTCCAGCACTTGGCTCTCCTCTCTAGTAAATGACCTGCACTCCTCTTGTTGCTTTCTTTGCTCATGTGACACCTCCTTCTCCCTCGCTCTCTCTGCATCAGCCACATTTGCCTCTATGTTCCTGTCTTAGGATTTGGCACCGGCTTGACTCTCCTTTCCCTGCTTTATTTTTTTTTACACTGTCCTTATCACTTTCTGACATACTATAGAGTTGACTTATTGCATAACATCTGCTCCATGGAGGCGAGTTTTCGGTTTGTATTGTGTGTCCACTGCACCTGGGAGTAGGGTCAGCCTAGCACATGGTAGTTCTATTGTTGAGTGAATGAACTGGGGCTGAATAAGACACTGCAAAGCCCTGGAGCGCTGAGAGCTGTTAGCTGCTAGAGAAAGGGAATGCAAAAAGGTGACAGTAAAAAGAGGATGGTGGATTCCAACTCTTTTAAAAAAGATATAATTCCTTGAATGTTCAGAAAGACACGGGGGAAAGCAAGTAAAGTATTTTTTTAAGAAGAAAGGAATTTGGAAATATTTTTATGTTGAGGAGTAACAAAAATAAGAATTTGATAGTTTTTAGAACACATTCTTGAAGGAAAAGGAGGCTGTTGCTTATGAGCATAAGTAACATGGTTAAGCTTAAAAAAGATATTCTTTGCTGAGAGTGGAGGAAAAGCAGACAAGTGAAGGTAAAACATTTCATTTCAGGGGAAAGAGGAAAGCTGCAGAGTGCTTCTGAAGTCAAAAGTTATGCCATCTAGTTAGAGCATCTGGTCAGAACGAGATCTTCCGCAGCTGCGCAAGGACCCTGAGGAGAGGGAACCTGGCGTTCCTGGGATTACTCGTGCTCTGCGCTCAGGTGCGGAACATTCACCGTCTTCCTCAGCTTCCTGCGGTTCACAGCGCAAGCGCCGGGTTGGAAGAGTGAGATTTGCGTTCATCAGGGCTGCTTCTGAGTCGAAGAAATGGAAAGGATGTGGGAGCAACAGATAGAAGCAAGGCCAGTATTGATTTGAGCTTTTCTCTAGAAGTTGGCAAGTGAGAGGAAGGAAAGAAAATAGGTGTTATTTGCTTAGGTTTTGGAGAAAGGCAGGTTATGTGGTGTGAGGTCACTTTCATTTAACATAATTGGTAGAAAGAACATTTGCAACAAAGTTAATATCAGAGATTGCCCTTCGACCTAAACCAATTTATGGCACCAACGCCCACAGTGAAAGAAGATAACGCACCAGCAAGGAGAAGTGGAAACAGGATTGGCAAAGGGAAATGAAAACCGAACAAAGTGGAGGTGAAATTAGACCTCTGAAGTGGTGACCAAGGTCACAATGACAAAGAAAGGAAGTCTATTGTGAATAGGCTTCAAGGGAATTTAGGAAAAATGTGGACCTCAAATTAATACACACAGAGTATGTATTTGTACAGTGTAGTGATTCTCATGTTTGACCCTAGTATTCCTTACACTCATTTCTTAACTCATATTGTAAAGCAAACAAGTGATTCTGTAAAACTTTAAGGACAATGCAAAAACACCAAACATCAACTTGTTAAAATCATATTTTTTTGAGAGTAAGAAATGTATTGCTGGGCATGGTGGCACATGGCTGCCAATCCAGCTACTTGGGAGGTTAAGGTGGGAGGATCACTTGAGCCCAGGAGGTCAAGACCAGTTCTGGGCAACATAGCAAGACCCCTGTCTCAAAAAAAATGGCAAGAAATACATTAATTAAAGCTTATAATTTCTGTGATTATGTAATGATCAGTTGCTTTCAAAGATTTTAAATTTTTAGCAAACATTATTGAAGTATTAGAACACCTGAGGTCTGTAGTTGGTGCATAATATGCAAGGAGATTAATATAATGTTTTTTTTTATTAGACATTTAAATTTTGGTTTTTTGTTATTTCAACATATTATGGGGGTACAGATGTTTAGGTTACGTATGTTGCCCTTGCCCCCCCTGCCCCCCTCCCCCCTCCTCCTCTAAGTCCGAGTTTCAAATATGT
>NW_012154173.1:7794225-7795134 GCF_000956105.1 Propithecus coquereli | reverse complement strand
TTCAGACTATAATATTTTGGAGTTCAATGGAAAAATCTTAAAAACCATCTTAAAAACCTTATAAGAATTAGCAGAGTACAAAATTCATTAGTCCCTGTTCTCCATTTCACAGCAGAAATATTTATACTGGCAAAACCTCCTGGACATAAGATAAAACATGTATATGAACCATCTTTTTACTTCAGGCACTTTCTTCCTACAGACTATTCTGAGTTCAGCCATTTAGAAAATAGTATATTTATACTGTTAACCCATTAACCACATTTTCCCATTAACATAATTTTATCCACCACAAAAATACGCTTTTCAAAAATGTACTCAACTTGTAATCCAACCCCACAATGCTTTGAGAAGTATTCTTTTTATCAACAAAAGAATCTATATAGCATGTCAAAACTAATGCAGTCTTAGCATTGATATGCAAGATTTGGCTTGATTTGATTCTGATTGTTGAAGTAGTCTGATTACCTATTTATCTGCTATATGACCATAAGTCACCTAATATTTCCTCTCCTTGTTCCGAAGTTTGGAAAGACATGCCATCAGGATATAAAGCTTTCTTATTTAGTAAATATTGACTTGCTCATTAAATTTTCGTATGCTATAACTCTGAAGCATTATTTGAAAATTTATGACAGTTAATGTAATGAGACTATAAAGAAGATAGAGGATTTCTGGGCTCATTGACACAAGAGTTGTTTTTATAAATGCTGAAAGCATAAATGGTTACCAAAAAAAAGATTAAAATATGTACAAGAATGTTGAATTCATAATGCTTTTTTAGTGACATTTGTGTTGTACTGAGAATGACCATATTTACTTGGATTTAAATCAAGAAGGGCAATCATGCCCTATCAAAGTTCTTTGTTGCACTTTTCAGACACACAGATGCAATATGTGTGTCTCAAT
>NW_012154173.1:7786020-7792895 GCF_000956105.1 Propithecus coquereli | reverse complement strand
CTTTCCTGTTGATCCTTTCTCATTTCTCTTATTTTTTTCTTCTTCCCATCAGTATCATAGCTTCTCTTCCCCACCTCATTCCTCAACCATATGCTACATAATATCATCCTGCAATCATCGAGCAACACAGAATTCTTGGCAGTATCTGAGACAACGGCTACACATGTATTAGTATTTTAGAAAGTAATATAGTACAACAGGCTTTCAGCAAAACAATTATGAAATAATTCATATGAGGTTTATAAATCACTGAGAAACAATACTGCATTTAAATAATCTAGCTCTATGTCTTGATATGAAAACTTAGACTGGATATCAACAAATTGTCAGTTCTTTACAAATTAATGTCTGTAGTCAAAGAAACTCTAGAGAAATACCTTCAAAATATTAATGAAACTTGAAAACTTATTCTAAAATTTAAATAGTAGAGGATGGGTTCAGAAGTAAACTAGATATTTCAAAAAAGAGAATAAGGATAAAAAGGTATCCTTCCAAGATAGACTCATGACCATCTCATATACCTGTATTTTATAGTTTTGGGGGTTTTTTTGTCTCTCTTCTACAAATAAAGTTTATGTCTCTTGATGGAATGTTGTCTGATTTTATCCACCTTTGTATCCCTGGGATATACTGTTTCTACAATAGTGCATGGCACATAGTGGTATCTCATAAATATTTGCAGAATAAACCAATTATACATCTATAATTGGTCAGTGTAATACTTGTGGAAAAAAATAGTCAAATAGGAAATGACCAAGAAACAAACTCAAGCATACCTGGGACCTTAGAATATGTTGAAGGAGATATTAAAAATCAGTCAAACTCAAGAAATCAGGGTTTCTTAGAGAGCTCTGTGCAATTATTTAACTGGGATGTAAAAAGAAAAAAAAAAACATGAACCTGAAACTTATTAACATTTTTTGTGCCAAAATATAAGGAAGTACCCAAAGAATGATCAAGATATATGTAAAAGTCACAGAGGCCATGTTGAAGGGGCCATCACTGGGCAAATCTGGGACAATTTAATATAAATAATGATATTAAAGGATTATAATCTGTTGAATGGTTTAAGAATCCATAAATCAACATTGATATGATGAATGAAGGGTGAATGAGTGAATAAATGAATAGGGAGCATTCTTCCTTGTGGTAGAATGCCAACTCACGAATGCAGAAGGAATGACAGAAGTAGAAAATTACCATTTGCCAAAAATCATAAGGATTTAGTTGCAAGAAATAATTAAGTGTAAGCATATAGGTTTGTCTAAATAAATATCAATGATATGGAATAATAATATAATCTAAATTTCTGGATTAAAATTAAACAAGACAGAAAGAAAATATTGGACAGGAGCATAATATAAAGTGGGAGATGTTGATTAGAGTTAAAGCATACTAAGTTTGTTGTAGTGATTGAAAGGAGAAAGGTTAAAGATGGGTTTTAGAACTTAAGTTAAATACTTGTCATAAAACTTCTATGTTTGCCATTAAAAGTTACAGACAAGATGTTAGCTGGGTTTCCCATAATCTGAAGACTGGCTTAAGCATGAAGGACCACTTCCAAGGTGGCTCACTTGCATGCCTAGCAAGTTAAGGATGGTGGTTGACAGTGGCCTCTGCCTTTCCTCATAAGCCTCTCACAGGACTGTTTGGATGTCCTTTCAACATAGCAGCTGACGTCCTCCAGAAAGAATTATCAGAAAGACAGAGAGAGAGAGAGAGAGAGAGAGAGAGATTCTTTTATTTCTATAATACCTTACTGGTTACATATGATGGTCTCATTAGACATAGAAGGAGCTATGCGAGAATGTGAATACCAGGAGAGGGGCCATTTTGGAGGTTGGTTATAACATGTGCTTTTAAAAAATGTGTATTCTATAATTGTTGAATGTGATACTATAAATACACATTAGCTCAAGATTTTTATTTGTATTGCTCACATCTTCTGTAGTCTTAATTTTAAAAATCTTTCAAAACAATGTATAACACACATACAGTAAAGCACACAAATCTTGAAATTTTACAAATGCATACATCCATGTAACTACCACCCATATCAAGAAACAAAATGTTACTAACACCTGGAGTATCCTTCAGGCTCCCTCTGATTTCCTGTCTTTTAAAAAATATTGCATAAATAAAAATCATTAATTTGCACTCTTTTTCATCTGCTCAATTTTATGAGTTTCAGCCATGTTGATGCATGTGGCAGTAATTCATTCTCTTTCATTGCTATATAGAATAAGACTGTATGATTGCATAATAACTTGTTTATTTTTTAGCTGTTAATGTCCATTTGGGTTCTTTCTAGTCTGCAGCTATTGCAAAGAATGCAACTATAAATATTTTATACATATGTTTCATATATAAATACTTACTATAAACATGTATGCTATGGTTTGGATATTTGTCTCCTCCAAACTTCATGTTAAAATCTTATCTCCAGTGTTGGAGGTGAGGCTTAATGGGAGGTGTTTGAATCACGGTGACAGATCCTTCATGAATAGATTAATGCCTTTCCTCAGGAGTGACTGTGTTCTCATTTTACTTTGTACCATGAGAGTTGGTTGTTTAAAAAGCCTGGCACATTTCCCTTCCTTGTCTCGTTTCCTCTTTCGCCATGTGATCTCCGCACACACCAGCTCTCCTTCACCTTCCACTATGAGTGGAAGGAGCCTGAGGCTCTTACCAGATGCAGATGCTCAATCATGAACTTTCCAGCCATCAGACTCATGAGCCAAATAAACTTTTCTTCTTTATAAATTGTCCAGCTTCAGGTATGCCTTTATAGTAACACAGAACAGACTAGGATAATATGTAAATAGAATCAAACTGCTGGACGAGGTGGTGAGTATGCTTAATTTGAAAGATACTTCCAAATATTTTTCCCAAGTGGTTTTATCAAGCTATATTCCTTCCAGAAGCATATGAGAGTTCTAGTTGCTCCAAATTCTTTCCAACGCTTGATACAAAATTTTATATATTTTTAAATTTTATTCTTCTAATGTACATGTAGTAGAATTTGCTATGATTTTAATATTCATCTCCCTGATATTTAATCAGTGGCATACTGGTAAATGTTTAATAACCTGATCTCCAAAAACTATATGTATATAATAAATACATATATGCACACATACATTAATTATAAATTCTATTTATATACTGGCTGTTGCACACAATTTACAAATAAAAAATTAAATACTGAGGAGACCCTGGAAAATGGTGGACCAGAGACACCAGCTGCCAGATCATCTCAGAAAGAAGGAAAAGTTTTAGATGAAAAAGAACAAACAAACAAACATAGATTGGTTATAATTCCAAGGGAAACATGCCAGAACCTACCGGAGACTCTATGGGAAGAAGGTGTGGAACAGAACAGAAAGGAGCAAGGTATTGGCACAGGTCAACCCCTGAGAGGCATGGAGTCCAGTGAGAATGGTAGGTGGTTTGTTTCTCCCTCTGTCTCATCTCTGACAGATGGTGGGTCCCCAAGCTGCTGGAGAGACCTTCTGCCCACACGAGCCCAGAGGCTGCTGCTGCCAGGGAGCTGGAAGCTTCTTGTGGACAGGGCACCAGACTCCCAGCCCCCTGGGGCACTTTCTGCCCCACAGACCTAAGCCAGGACAGCAGGCACCCTATTGCTTCTCTACCCACCATGCGACCTTGTCCTCCTCATGGGTCTTCAACTCCTCAGGTTTCATCTCACTCATTCCCACGCAGACATTTTCCAACTCCAGCCCAGACTGCAGGAGCCACAGGGGTCCAGTGGGTCCTGGATGACCTGTGTGACTCCAGTGCCTGAACATTCTGGGCAGGCGGCCTCCCAGAGGGAGGATGGGCATGACCAGAGTGCTAGATTTCCTCCATCCAGACTTTTCTTCTCCCCTTCTCCTCTCCAAACTGTGGCTGCCAAACGAGACAACTGAGCCACAGCACGGAGGCTTCCACAGACAGTGATGCTCAGACCTTTCCTCTTCGGGTCCTGCAATGGACTGAGGGATTCTCAGACTGTGAGCTCCCTGCCTGCCAGCTGTCCCTGGTGCTGTTGGCCCAGGAACTCCATCAGAGCTGGGCATGCCCGGAGGTGGCAGCATATTGAACCTGCTTGGACAACTTGGGATTAGCATGCTTCTCCCTGGCATGGTCAAGGATCGATCTTTGGGAACCCAGGGATGGACCCCAAGCCAGATTCCATACCCCCGGTTCTCAGTCACATTTCTTGGGTGCAGGGAGAGGAAATCTGTGAATTAGTCTTGGGAGGCAAGGGAGCTTGCATGGGCAGATCGGGGGGAGAGTGCAGGGCGTCCTAGCTGCAGTGTGCTCACAGGGCACCCAGGCCCCCACAAGGGGGCCATGCTCTCAGCTCAGGCCCGGATCCTGGGCAGGGATTTCCTGGCCTGCATCACAGTTATGGAGGAGCCCAGCAGACTTGAGCTTCTGCCTATTAGCAGATGCTGGGAGGTGGGAGGGACCCCAGAGCAAGGGAGGGCAGAGAAGAGTGAAGTCCACTTCAGATTGCCAGACTGTGAATCTCAGATGGCTCTGCCTCCACAAGCAGATGTTCTGGTTGAGTGGGGCCACTTCAGCCCCTCCCTAGTGGCTTTGCCCAGAAGCTGGGGGCAGACCTTTGACCCCTGCTGAAACAGATACTTTGCCAGCTTTTGTGGAGCCTAACGACAAGCTCACCCACCCTAGCCCCACCCAGACACACTCCCCCACCTGCCTCTGCTGTGGCAGAGAATTAGCACTCACCACCTGGAACATTCAAATGCCCCTCCTGAGGGACTAGAGCTGGTCATAGGACCCAGAAACCGCATTGCAGCTTGTTGCTTCCAGCAAGCACCATCTACCGATATGGAGGTCAATTTGTATGCGTTTTATAGCATTTTCTGACTCAGTCATACAGGGTGTGGTTGATTCTTACCCACAAGCACCACCTAATGGATACAATGTACACTATCTGGGTGATGGGCCCATTTGTAACTTTGACTCGAGCAGTACAAAAGCAATTCATGCAACCAAAACATTTGTACCTCCATAATATTCTGAAATTTAAAAAATCAAATACTTAGTATTATAAATTCTATATATTCAATTGATTCTCACAGAATGTTTTTGGTGATTTTTATGGAACTCTCGTTTCTTCAGCCAATTTGTGGTTGCATTTCAACCATGGTTTCAAAGATGGAGTTGCACCCCAATCCACAAAATGTTTATTCAATAAATGTACTGTCATTAAATCTGATATGTTATATACTGTTGAAATATTTCTCAGTCTCACAGAAATTATATTCATTAAAGGAAAATCCCTTTCAGCTTAAGCACTAGCTTTCTGTATTTATACATTTATATACATTTATACATATATACCTCCGATTTAGTAGAAAACAATTGGTTTCTCACAACGGCCTCTGCATTCAATCTTTTGAGATATCACATGTCATGCTTGTAGTTTCTGGAAAATGCCATTGAACATTCATGAGAGAATGAGAGTGAAAGAGATAAATAGTATTGTAGTATTATTGTGAAAACTGTTTTAAATTTGTGGATCTATGAAAAGGCCTCGTGGACTCCTAGGGTTCCCAGACTGTACTTTGAGAACTGCCAGAATAGTGCATCTGGAAATGTGGTTATGTTTATGTGACAATTTAAAATATGATACAAGTGGTATTCTGAATCAGTAAGAAAAAATTTCATATTTGTTGATATTTTTATCATCTTACTGTGAAGAAAGCCTTCCTAAACCACACAAAAGAATCCATACAGGAATATACTGATAGACTTTAGTCCATAAAAAGTAAAAATATTGGCATGGCACAGGTCACTGTAAAAAAAAAAGTCAAGTGATGATTCGGGAGAAAATACTTGCAACATATATAGCAAACAGCAGGGTTAATATCTATTATATATTTTAAAACTCTTTAAAAAGTCAATAAGAAAAGCACAAAATATCCCTAGGAATAAAGCAAAGGAAATGAACAGGCAACTTACACAAAAAATACAAACAGCTAATGAATTTATTAGGAGATACTCCACTCTGACATTATTCAACTAAAAACAAATTAAAATAACAAGTGACACAATTTTTCTGCTAATGAGATTAGCAAAAACTTTAAAAATTTGTAATAGTCAATGCTAATCTGTATGAGCAACAAAGAAATCTCAAAAGCTTTTTGTTGGATTACATGTTGGTATTGATATTTGCAAGAAATTTGATGATATATATCAAAACTTAAAATGTGCATGCATTTGAACCAGAAGTTCCATCTCTACGAATCTTTGTATAGAAATACTTATAGATGCACATGAGGGTGTTAGGACAAAGAGGATTTGGTCAGTACTCTTTGTAACATCAAAAATAATAGAATCGTAAAATCAACCAGGATGTTGGAGGAACCGAAATGGGACACAAGCAGTAAAACAGAACTTAAAGTGAAACCTAAAATACTCCAACTTACGCAAGTGATCAATTTAAAATTATCAGCAATATGATATATTGGCACCGTGTCTCCAGATATGATGCACTAAGAACATGTCACTGCTGTTATATTCTTGCCAAAAATGCATTACCTGAATTAAATTATGAAGAAATACTATACACCTAGGTTGAAGGCCATTCTACAAAACAAGAGAATGGGGGAGGACTAAGGAGACATGCCAACTTATACAATGTGTGAGCCTGGATTAGGCATGAATCAGTGAAAAGGACATTAGTGGGACAGTTGGAAACATTTGTATAACGTTTCTTGATTGTTTATTAGTGTTGTATTGATTTTATTTCCCTAGTTATCATTATCGTACTGAGGTTATAAATGATGATAAAATTTTTTATTGCTTTTTATTTTTATTTTTATTAGTGATTTTTTTTTAAT
>NW_012154173.1:7746074-7785966 GCF_000956105.1 Propithecus coquereli | reverse complement strand
TAATTTCATTTTCTGACAAAGAAAAAGTCATTTTTTGTTTGAGGATACTCTGATTTGAATAAATCATCAAATACATCACATGCTTGGTCTATTTTAAATTTATTTACTTTAATATCATGGTTAACATTCCCATCTTGTGTTCAAATGGTTATAAGATCAAATCTGATGTGTATTTAATTAAGATAGGCCACCTTGGGAAGATCTAGAAAATATTTAGTATAATCTTTGAATTGTTCCAAAGAATTTATTTGCTATCAAGACAGTTTAAGTTGTTTCTTATTTAAAGTTTAAATTATTTTTTGTACATAGCACAAAGAATACTTCTGGACTTTTTCCCAAATTTAGTTGGTATACCTTTCCTTTGCAATGACATTAGCCCTGGTATTATAAATTTGTTTTCAACTATATTTAAATCAATGCTCAAAATTGAAAAATATTTTTCCAATGCTTCGCTTCACTTTATTTACAACAGGTGTGAAACAGATAAAATACTCTAATTGTTAACTTCCTATTTCCTTCCTCTATTAGTTGAAATATGTATGCACACACATACATAGAGTAGATTGTGTGTGTAGTTGTTCAACATGACTTAGTGAATAGTTTGTTGCCAAACCAGCACCATCACCACTTCCTCTCATGGTCACTGTATTACAGAGGAGAAGCCAGAAACAGTGTTTTCCAGAATGTTCTCTATTGTGTGGTACCTGTTTAGTGTTAGCCAATTGGAGAAACTTAGTTAAGATTTGAAAGGTGGAGAGGAAAGGCAATTATTCTCCAGAGGCAGTAGCAACCAAATGTTCCCTGTTGCAGACTGAGTGACTTGGTGGCCATTCAAAATATTGTTTCATAAAAGACAAAGAATAGCTGTGGAAATGATCTAGATTAAAGACAGCTAATGTGACAACTAAATGCAATATTTAATCCTAAACTGGATCCTGTAACATAGAGGAGTGAAATGCTATGAAGGACATTATTAATTCAACTGACTAAATTATAATACAAAATACATAGTCAATTGCATAAAAGCATTGTGTCAATGTTAAATTTATTGGAGTTGGTATCTATAATATAGCGATTAAAGAATAGAATATCTCTATTCTTAAGAACTACACAATAAAATTTTTAGGAAGAAAGGTCATGATTTAAGTAACTTGTTTTCAAGTGGGTTTTTTTTTACTTTTTTTTAATTCAGGGTATTATGGGGGTACAAACATTTTGGTAGCATGAAAGGCATTTGCCTCGCCCATGCCAGGGCCACAAGCCTGTCCCTCCCCCATACAGTGTGCCCCGTTTCCACTAGCTGTGGGTTTACCACCCCCACCCCCTCACCCTCCTGCCTGACCTGCACCCTGTGAGTATCACTACCATGTGAGCACCTCAGTGTTGATCAGTTAGTACCAATTTGATGGCGAGTACATGTGGTGCATGTTTTTTCGTCCTTGTGTACCTCACTTCGAAGGATAGGCTCAATCTCTATCTAGGATAATATAAGAGATGATAAAATTTATGGAAGCTTTACAAATATAGTTAGTCAGAAATAATTTCAAAATGAAAAATTAAAAGCCATATAAACTAGTGGAATCAACTTAAATGTGCATCAAAAAGTTATGGTCTAAAAACCTATCTAGCAGGTACTATTCAGGTGATGGGCACACTTACAGCCTCAACTTAAGCATTATAAAAGCTATCCATGTAACAACAACAAAAAAAGTTATGGTCTATCCATCCTGTGGATGTTACATTGCATTTAAAAAGCATACAAAAGACCTGCATTGCAGACATGAAAAAATGTTGGTGAAATATTAACCAATAAAAAATATAGTTGCAATATAATGTGTATAATTCCACTTATATACAAAATAAATTATGTATTTTATATAGGGAAAAATTCTGGAATAATTCAAACTACTCACTCCTTTTGTCTTGATTAGAGTGAGATATGAGGAAAGTGAAGTTTAAATGAATATTTGTATTTTACTATATATATTTCTATAGTCCTTTAATTTCATTACCCCTGCTGAAACAGATACTTTGCCAGCTTTTGTGGAGAATGAAGGGAGAAAAATAAATCTTCAGTTGATCCTCATCTGTTTATAGAATTAAGGTAACTTTTAAAATATCATATGTCCTACCCGCCTTATCCTTTAAATTTCAACCTTATATTTCATCAATTGGAGTATTTTTTACTTTCGCTATTTATCTATGTGAATAGTCCATTCACTTGTTTTATTTTTTTTTCGGGGAACGTATACTTCTTTTTATTAGAATTGACAAAACTTAAATATTAATATTTGTTTATATAGACATTTTTATATCACACTGCTTATATTTCACATTTATGAAATAAAAAAGAACCACTTCAGCTTATTGAGCCATCTTGTAGATTATATAGTATGAGACCTTATTTTTCCCTCTTTCTCTTCTCCTTGTCCTACTTTTATCTCCAACTACTTCTTCTTGAGCCAGACGGTGATAATCTGAAGCCATAATATGCCATCCTCAAGAGGCCCTGCATGCTTCTGCGTGCACTCTCTCTCTCTTTCTCTCTCTCAGCCTCTGTTCCTACTGACTGAAAATGTCATCTTTCCATCTATGTTAGTGGGGTTTTTTTATGTTCTCTATTTTATTCTACTGCTAAGGTAGCCTTTTTGGCACCAATACCACAATGTTCCATATGTTACCTATTTAGGGTATGTTTGGTTAAATGGAATTCTGGCCTATCTGGCTTTCTTTTTACAACAACAAAAAGTTCTTTTCTCTAGGAGAGAAGGATACACAAATTCTCTTCATTTTCCTTACTACAAAGTCATCCAGTCTGAAGCACTGTGATGGCTTGTGCTACTCCAGCATGCTGTTTCATGCTCACCCTTTTATCTACCATAGTACTTAGTATGGTACCATGTATGTAGTGGGTGTCAAGTAGATACTTAGTGAAAGAATCGAAAAGCCCTTTCCAGAAGCATTTACGGAATGTGGAAAAATATGTGACTACCAAACAGAGAATTATTGTTCACTAAACCTCACATGATACATGGCTAAGAATTTTGCAGAAAATCCCCAGAACAACATGGAAAAATGGACTGCAGAAACATACTGAGAACTGAGAAAACAGATTAGAGTCCAGAAAAACATTGTGTGTGTATGTATGAAGTTTGAGTGTATATATCAGTTAGCCACTGCTGTTTAACACAACCTCAGCGGTTTAAAATAATAAGCATTCGTTATTGATCATGAACATACAAGTCAGCTGGCAGTTCTGGTCTTGGCTGGGCTCTCTTGCATGTTGGAGGGTTGGCTAGCTGTAAACTCACTTATAATAGCCTATGTTAGGACACGTGAGCTCTTCTCTATACAGTCTCTCATCCATTCACTTGTCTGAAAACAATTTACTTTAACTCTCTTCCATATCATCTTTTTAAATTGGAAACCTTCACCACAAGGGAACAGGCTAGGAAGACTACATTATCGCAATCCTTGGGAATTGTGATAATTGTTTCCAGTTATTTGTCTAAGGTCTTTTGATATCTATAATTTCTTTAATACTGAATGGCAGCTCTTGAGAAAGCCGCGATTTTTAAATGTAGTCATTCACATAGTCTAATTGTCTTAACCCAGTAATTGTTCTTTCAGATAATGCAAAAGAACCATATATCAAATTTCTCTTACCGAAGGGCAAAGGGTATTTCTTCGAATATAGTGCAGGAAGATTCCAGGTGCATATTGATTTCTTATTTGCAGAAGGATTTACGTTAATATATTAGTCAATACAAACAGTAAGTTTAGATGTAAAAAAGCAATTTCAAATTTATTCTCTTTATTTGCTTGTATTTGAGATTAAGGTAGAGTTTTTAAATTATAAAATTCCAAAAATCCTAGCAAATACAAAGACTCATAATATCATAATATATCATAATATCAGAAAGAAGACATAAGAATAAAAAAGTCATAAATATTTAACCCCAGGTCTGTCTCTCACATCTTAAAGAGTTTCTTTTGAAGGAAAGAAGGTGATATATTTTGTACTCTTAAAATAGTTCCAGTTTAGATGCCAAATTTTATCCATGTTGGTTCTGTGATTAGTCTATACTTTCCCTATAAATAACACAAGTTTAGCTTTGCTACAAGCCAAATCACACATAAATTCTTGAGGCTAAAGAGTTAGGACACTGTTACCATCTGCCCCTTTCTTTCCCCACCCTCATACCCAATGGCTCTTTCTAAGGATATGGTGTTAATATCAGGAATTGCTCCCAGCATACCTAAACTCTGACCCTCTGAGTAAATTTCACTATGATGCCCCTAAGGAACTGCCAAAGAAAATAAGAGAGAGCCTGACACTCGGTGGAAAGCAAATAAAGTTTCTATTACTAAGACCTCCCAGGTGTGAAATAAAAAATAGGAGGGCAAAATGATTCTCAGTTTACTTAAAAGATTATTGATAGGCTGGAAATTGTTTATTTTAAAATGTCATTCTGAAGCTAAATAAAAACCTGCTCTGTTTATCTCTTTCCATGTCTATGTAACTGGTATGCATGAAGACGATCACCTCATTTTGCAATATTTTTCATCTCTAACATTTAAAAAAAGTGTTTAGAATTTCCATCTCTCTGCTTTTATATAGTCTACTTTGTTCTGTTAAAGTCCTTAGCATATTAATCATGGTTGTTTAAAATTTTAAGCATAATAATTCCAACATCCCTGCCATAGCTGAGTCAGGCTCTGATACTTGCTCTATTTCTTCATGCTGTGTTTTTTTGCCTTTTAGTGTGCCTTGTATTTTTTTCTTGATAGCCAAACATGTATTGAGTAAAATGAACTGCTGTAAATAGGCCTTTAGTAATGTGGTGGGGAATTTTTAACTCTTAGACTTGTCCACTCTGAGCCTAAAGCAATTAGTCAATTAGAGTTCACCTTTTCCTGCTCTGGCACTAGTTCCCTCTGAAATTTTTGCTGGATAGTTTTTGCTCCAGTAAATTATGTATTTGCCTGTATGTCTCTCCAATTTGAAGGGTAGTGGTTTGCCTGTGACCTTACTTCTTTGATGGATCTAATAAGATTTGCTGGTTTTTCAATTCATTCAGCTCTTTACTTGATGTCAGGAAGGAATGATGATTCCAAGCTTCTTACCTGAAGGACCAGACACTGGAAATCTCCAATTATGCTCGAAACTTCGCTTTATCTGTCTGCCCTTTTACTTCAGGCACAAACAAGTTGCAGTTTTTCTAATATTCTCCTCTTCACATATGCAGAGGTGAGAAAACTTAACAAAATTAGCTATGAAAGGGAAAGGAGAGGGCAGAGGCTAGAGGAAGAATGATGGTGAGACCATTGTCAGGATTTGATGAATTAAGAAGAGGGGATGTGATGGAAGAGACCCTTAGAAGTCACTGGGAAAGAGTGTCATTGATGGAGCAAGACCCAGGAAAAAGATGAACTTGACAGAGCTTTCATTCAAGAATGGCAAAAACTTAAATATCTCATTATTCTTAGGCGGAGATTATTGTTTATGATTAGAGAGAAAGGGAACCAGAGGTTCAGAGAGGTTAGGTGATTTACTTGAAGTTATGAAGGCCAATTAGTATAAGAAGATATTGATGTACCAAAAACACTAGTGACTGCTAGGATTCCATTTTTAATATTTTACCACCAGATACAGGCATTATGCCAAGGAGCCTCCTTCAAGAGAAGGTCTGTACCTTACAGCCACTACTAGTTTTTAGAAGTGTAATTAGTTTTGCAAGGTTGCTTTTTAACAAAATTGACTCTGTCAGAAATATTTTTAAGAAAGCCATTAGGCCATCACATGCTTAGTGCTATGGCTTCATTATAGACCTTCATTCTACAAAACCATTTCTTCTGAACATGCATAGACTTTTGTATGAAGCACTATTTCATCTTTGTTATACTGGACATGATATAAATACATTTATACACAGAAAAGTAAGAAATGATATTTTCTTTCAAAATTATCTTGTATCAAATGAAATAGTATAAATAGTGGGGAATCCTACATTCTAATACTAAAGGAGCAGCTGAAACCATGGCATTTATTCAGAAGGCTTGCTTTTGCACTACAATGATGAAATTGTGCAGACACATGATGTAATAAATTAAATAATATATCAACCAAGTTCTATTAAATCACATTTAAATATACTATCCTTGATTGCTAGAGTGAAGTTCAGAGTATACACCAGTGAAATCAAGTTGTTTCAAACTTAGTTATATGGTCCTTAAATAAATTATGCTTTGCTAATGCATTTGCTTTTAAGCAGAATTTTGCTCTAGACAAAAAAGCTTATAATATAAATCTCAAACATAAAAATAAGATTATCAAAATTTGCTCTTTTCACAATGAGAAATGCAATCATTCTCTAGGTCAGAAATATGATCTTGGTAGTACTCAATTAATAAAGGTGATACTGTTCTAGAGTAAAAAGAGCATTAGATCTTATTAAGAAAAGTGGATTACAGAACAGTCTTAGTCGCTAAGTAATTATATGACTTTGGGCTAGTCATCTAGCTTTGCTAGATTTCAGTTTTCCACTGGAAAATGAGAGAGTTGTATGTACTAACCCTAAGATTTCTGGTTCTAATATTAAGTATTAAGAGGAGAGAGCTTACCTTGTACTAAACAATTGATAAATTTTTAATTTTTATTCACAAAATCTATAAGGGTGGTATTACTATCTTTTACACACGAAAAGCCAGGTAGTTCTGAAAGGTTATGTACTCACAGTCAGATAGCTAGTTAGAGGTAGAACCAGGATCTGAATCTGCCTCTCAGTCTGCAAAACTCGTGTTTTTCCCTTCCTATATGGTATGTGTTGGCTTTGACTAATACCTGCCTGTCTCTGAGCTGAAACTTTGCTAAATATTGTAAAAAGAAGAAGAAACAGATGCATTAATTCCTCTTGCCTTTTCTGATGAAACAACAAAAAACTCCTAAAACACAATAGGAGGAAATCATCACCAAAGGGCTGCCAACTGATACATCCACAGACAACAGCATAGTCTCCCTCGGTTTCCAAAAGAACAGAACAATGCTACTTTCAAAGATGCAAAAACTGCAGGTGAGAATATTACCATTCAGGCCATTGTCACACTTAGCTAAATCTGTAGACTTAGTTATTTTCAGACACTGTATTATGTCTGCAGATACTTGTTTTCTCCTACTGGTAATGGTGGAGGTAAAGAGGAATTGAGTTGGAGAGGTCCATTGACTTGTCCAAGGCCACAGCTTTTATAGAAGAATGCAGAGGTTAAAACTAGGCATTTTTGATCCCAAATTATAAACTATCTTCAATTAATAAATGGAGGAGCTGAGGAAAAACATAGTATCATTAATATATGCAGACATCCTAATTAAAATTTCAGCACAAAAACATCCACGTAAAAACTATATTATTATAGGACCTTTTTCCTGAGTAACAATGAGAACAAAAATAAAATAACATGAAATTCAGTATTATAACCATCCTGCCATTAGTTTTTTCTAAGTTGTATTAAATAAAATAATTTCATTTAGGAAGCATTTTGAAAAGAGTAAAGGCTCTTTAAAAAATATAACTAGTGCATTAAAAAAATCATTTCTATGAAAAAGAAAGAAAAATCTAAAGGCCCATTGTACTGTGAGTATATTGTTGGCAGGTATTTTTAAATCCAAACTCTAGAACTGAATGTTCGAGCTACTTAAGGGAAATGCCCAGGAGCAATTGGTCTGGGCCTGAACTACTACTGCTCAGGCCTCTACACTGGCAGAGTCGTCAGTGGTGAAATTGTCAGCACAGTTGAAGGCATTTACGGGAAAGCCAGGATTGGAGGTGAAGGGAAATGAATGGAGGAAATGAAATGGCTGTATTATTCAAATGTGCTGCAGACAAATCTTCAGCCCTGGAAAAATGCACTGTGTATTCCAGGTAACTGTATTAGCTTAACGGATTCCAGGTGTTCTCAAGCATAATTGATTCATTCCACAAACATTTCTTTTAAGTACCTACTATGTGAAAAACAATGCTATAAAACAGATTGTATGAACAGCCTTCATTCATTTCTAGAATTCTTCCAATCACAAATCATCAGTCTTTATTTTCATACATTTACAAAATCAGCACTTTATCTAATATAAGTGTTGGTTAAGAAACTGGGAGGTTAAAATGCACGCTTTCTGTCTATTTATAATCTACACTTTATCTCAGAGACTTTCTGTTCTCCCTTTGCCCAGTAAATTGAAATAAATTTATTCAGGTATTGGTTGTGGAAAATTCTATACGTCTAAAATGCTTTTCGACTTCACTGTTTTCTACAGAAAAAAATTCAAACTTTACCTAGAAACTCATGTGGTAAAGCACATTACAAATACTAAGAGAAAATTTCATCTCAATACATTATTTCCTGAAGTAGAAAAATCCACAGTCTGGAAAAAAAAATCATACCATAGAATGTAGTATTACACTTTGTCCTCAATTCGTTGTGACTACAGGAAAATAATCAATACAACCAAAATAGAATCAATTTAAAATTAAAGCAACTAAAGATATTTTGTTATTATTACTTGCTTGTTGCTTAAGTATACTGTACTAAAAGAAAATTCTTCCACCAGAGAGCATTTATCTTTTAGAAGTCCTGTTTCATTTCAGAGCGTTGGAAGTGGAACATAGTAGTACTAACTTCATAATGGTAATATACTGGATATGAATATCAGTTCTTCAACTTCATATCTAAATTGGGTATATAAAAGTAGATTGAGTAAATTTAACTCATATCAATATTTAAATATGCAGAAAATTAATGTCCTATCTTTTTTTTTAAGTCTCTAAGCTATTAGGCTTTCTCTCTCCGATACCACCTGCTTGCTAGCAGTCCAACCTAAACCTTACTCTGATCTGATCATCGAAACAGTCCTAGGAAGAGTTCACTTTCCTGGATGAAATGATCAAACTCTCCACCCATTGACGTGTCCTGGAAAAAGCCTGAAATATGGCACCTTCTTAGAAATCCAAACAAGAAGGTAGGACAGGATTCCTACTCTCCTCTCCCTACATCTCTCACTTTATCTAGCACATTCTCTCTGCATCAAAAAATCTCAGGATAAAGCAAGGAAAATACTCTCTTTCTCCCTTCCCTTCTCTTTCTTGCCATTGCTAATGCCAGGAGTGCAGGTGAGATTTTCTTTCTCTTCCTTTCTGTCATACCCTCATAACTACCTTGGAACTAGTCCAGCTGTCATAGACAAAAGATGCATCTTCACTATGTGGGACAACTCCACTGAGTTTTGTCCTTCTGGATTCCCTACTGAGATGCTAAATTAAGGAAGGGAGGAAAGGCAGCCATGGGAAATCCTCTTTCTAGGCTGCAGTCTGTGGGAGAATTTTATTTTGCATCTCAAAACCTGAATATAACTTCATTCCTTCTGTGGCAAACTCTAAAACTCTCCTCCATCTCTACTCACTTTTATTAGGTAGATGGACAAACACCTGTGGCTTGCTAGGATAAAGTATGTCTCAAAGGAAAAAGAGAACTGGATGTTAATGTTTTCCAAAATATTGCCTCATTACAAATATGCATGGGAATGTAATGCATTCCATTAGCATTAGAGAGTCTATACATGGTAGCTTCAAATTATTATTCACATGATATTTCTACCTTTGAGGTCAAATTATTTTTCTACTTTTATTCTCTTTCTGTAATCCATCATTCTTTCCTTTCAGTGTAGTGTCATTACTTTTAGAAACATTTTCCACAGCTTCATGGATGCTGCTTTGGAAGTATTAATGTCTCTTTGCCACTTAGTTTCATCTGTATTTAACCAATGTGAACTTGAGTATTCTGCTTCTTCTCGTTGTTATAGTCTGTTTGTTTAACTTGTGCAAACTAGAAATAAAGGTGAAGACAGGAAGGTATATGATAGAAACGTAGATTGTTTGATTTATCAATCACACTTCCTCAACGTGGTATCGAAAGCCCTTCATCCTCTGGGGGTGCCCCCATTCTGCTGACTGCCCTGTGTGTCCATCAACAGAGACTTCTGCTTTTGAGTGTACTTTAGTGATTCATGTCACTCAATTTTCCTACCTCTAAAAATATATTCACGGTTATAAAAACACTTGGCTATTCTCTCAGTCAATCCAAAATCAAGTTTCAAGACCTAGCACAAATTCAATGTCTTTGTAAAGTAGTGTTTATCAAACGCTGGTCTTGGCCAGGCGCGGTGGCTCACGCCTGTAATCCTAGCACTCTGGGAGGCCGAGGCGGGTGGATTGTTTGAGCTCAGGAGTTTGAGATCAGCCTGAGCAAGAGAGAGACCCCATCTCTACTAAGAAATAGAAAGAAATTAGCTGGACAACTAAAGATATATAGAAAAAATTAGCTGGGCATGGTGGCGCATGCCTGTAGTCCCAGCTGCTCGGGAGGCTGAGGCAGAAGGATCGCTTGAGCCCGGGAGTTTGAGGTTGCTGTGAGCTAGGCTAACGCCACGCACTCATTCTAGCCGGGGCAACAGAGTGAGACTCTGTCTCAAAAAAAAAAACAACAAAAAACTAGGCTTTGCTTTCCCTTCAGCCTACCTGCAGCACTTTAAACAACTGCAGTAAGAACAAACACATACACAGTACTACTTTGAGCCAGGCATTGAATTTAGCACTTGACATATATTATTAATAACTCCTCTAATCCTTACAACAATCACAAGAGACAAGTAATCAAATTTTCTAGAAATACAGTTGAGGCACAGTGCATTTAAGTAACCTATCTACATTTACATAACTAGTCTAACATCATTTTTTCAGGATTGTATAACCAGGACATATCTTAAATTTGAAGAAAACAATGAACCCCATTAAATTGTGTGCAAAATTTTGTTTAGATAGACAAATGTAGATTTTTTTAGGGAGAAGGCCTCCATCTTCACCTCAGATTTTTAACGTATTCTGTGTTCTAAGAAAAGATTATGTACTTTAAGAAAGAGTATTCAGTACTGTTCTCTAGTTATCTATTTAATAAAAGTGTACTTTTTTGGAATTCTTTACAGGGTACAGGAGAAATCTAATGAATACCTTTGATTTGACAGAACATCTGTCTTGAATAAGTAGAAACTCTGGAGGTGGTAATAAGGGAGCAAGTAAATTAACCAACCAAAAAGAAATGAAATCACAGTTCACTCGTTAATCACCCCTGCTAAATTGTAATAATAAATGAAATCTACAAGTGTAATAGTACTTATCTCAATATAATAATACAATTGCATTTCTCGAAGGACACATCACAACCAAATATGTATCTTTAGCTAGTAAATCATAACAGTAAGTTTATTGTAACTTGAGATCATCCTTTACCTTTACCTTGTTATAATTAAAGATTGTTCTAGAATTTCTACAGAGTACATGAATATGTATTTATTCTGAATTTTTATAAAATGGATTTAAGTCTCTGCTGTGAGGCTACTTCGCTCCTTTTTCTAGCCCTTATTTGTCCCTATGTTGGCATGCGAGCAAATATAATTCAGGCACTTGAGGTCATAAGAGCTCTAATTATGCCACACACACATACAAATACATGCGCCCTCCCATGCACACATACAGATATTCACACACACATCTCTAATGTCTAATTCATTTAAAAAGATACATTTTACGATATCTTCTCTAGAATCTACATGTATATACACACACACACACACACACACACACACACACACACATACATACACTTCAAAATGTGAACTAAAAACCCATATCTTTAACAAAACCACTTTAATTCTTTTCAAGTTGTTTGGATGGTTCATAAAATATTCAAACCTAGCATTCTGTGTTGACTTGATTTTTTTCAATAAAATAGATGAGAATAATATTCATTTATTTTAGAAATTGTTGAACCTGATAACTTGATAGGTCAAGAATATGTAGAAATATGAAATGAGTCACTTAAAACAACTGAGGCCCAGGTGTGACATCTTTGGAGGAAAAGATTACAGTCCTGAGATGGCAATGAGAATAGTTTATGTTTACAGTTCTTCATGATATTGCAGGCTTGTCATGAAAATAAATTGCTTGTAGTCCTCTGCCATTTTCTATTCCTGTCTCATCATGATAACAAGGAATGAGGTTTTTAACATTCAATATGTTCTGAAATGCAATTTCATATAAAGATGTGCTGAGTTCTAAAATATTTGCTGCCTATGTTTACTTGCAGATAGATTCCACTTACACTCATATTTCTAAAGGTACTGCTTGCTCTGTCTAGTAACAAATGAAAATTAAACCATGGTTCTGAAATATGGATGGCTCATTGGAAATAAGATAGTAACCCCCAATCTCACTTTCATCTCTGAGAGGTGAAAAATTTTCTTCTAAATTTAGAAGTGCCCCAAAGTTCATCTTGCAACCACAAGAAATTCATACAGTGGGATAGGAAAAGTGCATCATCATAGCATATTTTCAAAGGAACGTGAACGTTTCTGCTTGGTTGGGTCACCTGCTGTCTTATTATTGCTTCGTAAAACATTCCCACTCACTAAGCCCCATGGTTACCAGGACTGGTCCTAAAATGTAAGATAATTTTCCAGTTAGCCTCCGGCAGGCTGTACCTTATAAGTGCTGGAATTACAAATATATTAATAATAAAGAACAAGGGGGAAATAGGCATATTAGTATTTCTTAAGCAAGAATAAGAAGATACGGTGTTCAAGAATTTTAAGAACTTTCTTAAAGATCAAAAAGATGGCCTCATCTTCCAATATAAGATATGATGAGATATTCTGAGGCTAGAGAAATGTCAAAAATGAGTAAAAATCAGAGAAATCATAAACATTTTAAAAGCTCTTTGGAAGCATAGGAATAAATAAATGTCAGAATAAAACAATCTTAGGAAGTTTGAATAAGAGCAAATTACTCTGTACATTTTCTGTTATAAAGCTTCTCATAATTGAATCACGTAGTTAATTCTGTTAATGCTATATCATTAGCTTCATGAGAACTGAAATCCTACCTCTGTTGCAGGGCTTCATCTGCAGCCCCTGGTACTATGATTGACACATGGTGAGTACTGAAAAAAGTTTGCTGAATTAATGAGTATTCCTCCTTAATGTCCAGTAAGCAAAACTGAGTGGAGACTACAGAAATATTAGTAGGTTGTAAAAGTAAAAATAATGCCAGCATTATGACATCAAATATTCAGGTAACCGCAGAAGAAAACAGGATAGTATATTGACAATATAAACATATAAATATAATATAAAAAAGTAGAAAATTTTAGCAGACTATTTGCGATCCTTACATTATACCTTCAATATGTTTTTACCCTTAACTCTAATTATAAGAACTATTTTAAACATGCTCCTCCATTTCTTACTCTAAATTTCCTTTCTTGTCATTGAATATTGGCCCATTGTAATGAAAACCAACCTCTTCTTCTTTTACACGGTTAACACAACGCAGCACGAAATACTTCTGGTCACCAGAATGCCTGGGGAGATAACCCCAGTGGACACCAACTGGGTGTCCTATAATTCAATTCAATTCTCACACTGTCTACCTGAAATTAGAGTCAGATCCCACCGGTTAAGGGCTCCATTCTGCAAGACTGCTCCTATTTCAGGCTCCAGTCACAAGTAGTAATTGTTACCCAACCAGTTCCACAACCCCCTCCATGGGTTCAATTAATTTGTTAGGACAGTTCACTGAACTCAGGGAAGCACATTTACTGGTTTGTTATATTAATGAAGATATAATAAAGGATGTAGATGAACAGAAAATGAAGAGATACATAGGTTGAAGTCTGGGAAGGTCCAGAGTGCAGAAGCATCTGTGCCCAAGGAGTTGGGGTGCTCTACCCTCTTTGTACTCCAATGCGTTCATCAATCTGGAAGCTCTCCAAACCCTATAGTTTAGGGATTTTCATAGAGGCTTCATCACACAGGCAATGATTGATTTTTAACTCAATCTCCAGCCTCTCTCCCCTTCCCAGAGGATGGGCAATGGGGCTGAAAGTTCCAAGTTTCTAAGCATAGCTTGATATCTGGTGACCAGCCCCCATCCTGAAACTATTCAGGAGCCCATCAAGAGTAGCCTCATTAGAGCAAAAGACACTTCTATCACCCAGGATCTCTAATGCCTAATCTTCTAATGCCAAGTTATTAGGAGCTCTGTGTCAGGAACCAGGGACAGAGACCACATATATATTTCTTATTATATCAAAATATCATGCCCATGTTCTCCCAGCAGTGGCAAATTGGCTTCACCTCCTATGCCAACCATGATTGATTGATATTGACTTCATTGAGAAGGATTGCAAGAACTAATTACTCCAAGTTTAGAGGGCTCTGTTGTCAATGTCTGCAATGAGTAAAGGTATTAGCTGAGACATAGCACAGTGTATTTACTGATGTCCTGGAATCTTTTTTGTTTGCATTTGTTTCTCCATTCTTCATACCTATCTAAATGCCACCAAATCTTCAAGATCTAGATTACATGCTATTTTTTTCTATAACAGCTTTCATAGCCATTAATCCTAAATGATCACATTCTTCTAAAAAGTCCTATGACATATGTTTGCCTTATTTTGTTGTCACTTTTATCTTTGAATAATGTTATGTCTTTTCTGAACAATAAGATTATAATCCCTTTAAGAACAAAGACTGTATTTTGTCTGTTTTTCCTTTATTATTTAGAATACTACACATGTAAAATCTCACTATAATCCCTAATGAAGAAAAGATTTTTATGTGTAGAATTAGAGGCAGCTTTCCTTATTAGTTCATTGATTTGTTCTCCTCTTAAATTATCATCAGTGAATTTTTAATGGATATGTAAATCTGTAAAATTTTATATAATACTATAATATTCTACTATAAACATGCTTTATTTCATAAAATTAGAATTTCTCAGAAAACCTTACCTGCATCTTAATTCTTTTTCCTCTTTTTTGGCACCACGCTGAAGAATTATTTTCAATTCTTCAATTATTTTTTAAATATAACATACTTAAATAAATTATACAATAATTCTGTTATTTAGAAATTCTGATATGTTTAGCTCAACCCTTCACATCATGAAAAATTTTCCCTATCCCCAATTTTGCTGTTGATAGAGCAAATTTCTTTCTATATTCACAAAAATAGTTCTTAGTGGCATATTACAATGAACATACCATGAAAAATTAATTTTCAAGTGATCAGAAGGCAATACATACTCTTTCATACTTAGTTCTTCTTAAAATTAATCTAATTTTGAGGCTTGGGATTGAGATGTCTTATGTATGCATCATCTTTGACCTCACAATCTCATCCTTACCCGCATGCTTGGTTTATGTGTCACGTCTTCTGGGATATCTTTTATTAATATAGTCACCCAGTTCCTAGGCCCCAGATGAAGGTTGGAACCTTTTCTCTCCACATCTCCACAGCATCTTCTAGTTCGTCTAGCTGCTTTCATTAGAACCCTTATCATCTGCCTTGTGCTTGTTCGTTTACATGTGTATCGCCATTACAAGCTGTATCTCTTTCGGAAAACTATGCTTTCTTTTACTCATGTTTATATCTACAGAGCTTGGCACTTAATAAATAATGAATAGAATAAATAAATGAACAGAAAATTCATTCAGTAGGTACTAGCAGAACTTGCAGTAATGATTGAGAACAACCCTGGTGTTAATGGACCAAGATTCAAAATTATTGCTGACACTTGATACTTTTGGTGAATTATTTAATATCTCTAAACCTCAGACACCTCTTTGGAAAATGGATGTATTACATCTCAAAAGGCTGCGAAGATTAAATTAGGAAATGCACACAAATCTACATGAGCATTATGCCAGGTACCCAGTATGCTATAAATAGGGCATTTGGGTTTTTTTGTTTGTTTGTTTTGCTATTGTTATTAATGCAATAATTATGATATTAAGTGATTATTATATAATAGACTAAGTTTTGTAAAGTATGTTTAAGAGAAATTCTGGTTAACAGGCAGAGCCAAAACTCTGAATTCCCCAATCTCTTTCCATGGCAGCCTAGCAGTTGGGGAGATGGAGAAGATGGTGGTGGACAGTGAAGGGGGTTGGAGTAGGTTCCATGAGGTTTAGGAAGGAGTCACTTTTCACTCAATATAGGACATTCAATATTAGACATATACTGAGACTGAGACATGAAACCATTCAGTCAATAGTTATTACACTTCTGCTATGTCTCAGAAGTGGGCATCGTGTTTGGAAAGGATGCAGAAAGTCAAAGTCTAAAACATGTTGGCAATCAAAGGAGATAAATCTCAGAAGCCAAATATGATCTCAGGAAGCAAGCCAGCTGAAAAGTGGGAAGGACTAAAGTGGGGAAATGAGAATTGGGCCCAGAGTCCTAACACAGATACAAGGTGTTACAGTGGGTGGGGACTGTTTGCTTGCTTGCTTGCTGGGGTATTTTTAACCATAGATGTGGGTTCAGATCTGTGAGGGCATGCCTATATGTTATACATTCATTTAAAAGGGTTGAAGCTGTGTAGTGTGCTTGGATTTATTCTTTTGATCCAAATAAAATTTTTGAATATTTTCAATCCACCTTTGAAGTACTCAGAGCTCTTAATCAGTCCAACGGTCAACAAAATGTATTGATTGCCTATTATGTCCCCAGCCTATGCTGGTCCTCCAGAAGTCTGACACACACCCTCAGAGGCTTTTCATGTGATTGAGTGGATACGACCGTTTTACCCATAAAACAGATATGAAAGATAAAATTCTGACAGTAAAATTTTAGTTTTTACTATTGTTATTTAAGCAATTTCAATTAGGTATCTTTCTTAAATGTATTGAACAGTTTCCTGCCTTCATAAACAGAAGATATTTAATATAAGTAAAATGTTTCCTAATAATCAGCATCATCAACATTACTGGCTGTTCATAATTAGGGTGATCAACTTTTTTGATGGTAGAAACAAATCTTACTGATTTTTATTTTTTAATTACATATATATTAAAAAAAACTGTTGAAATAAAGAATAAGGAATATCTTCCATTATATTTAAGCTCCCTAAAGTGCTAGGGAGTTTCCCGAGCTCTTAAATATTAATAATTTTTCCATCTTTCTGGCTGTCAGCTCTTATATTAGTTTTACAGTACCTATCACTTTATCTTTCATCCAAGTTCCTTTTCCAAGTTTTGATTCTAATTTACTGCGTACTAGGAGACTAGACAAATGAGTTTACTAAAATTTGTCTAAAGTAGGTTCATGTATTTCTAGTAAGTAAAGTTTGTAAGCATTAAGCTATTAATTCCATTTTGACTTTCAAAGTCTTTTTTTTTTTCTTTTGGTTTCTTATTATTTGGTTTCCAAATAGTTGAAATTGTCAGATAAATATCATGTCTGAAAGTGACATGTAGACAATTAAAGTGTATGATTAAAGGCAACACTATTTGGGATGAGCTCTGCAATTCACTGAATTCCAAAAGCAGAAAGCTCTATGAAGTCTGCCCACTGAGGGAGCCATTCGGAGTCAACAGTTATTACTCTCCGTGTCTCCTTTATTTATGTGAGTACCGGAAAGAGCCTGAATGTATACTTAGTGAAAAGAAATCTAGAGAACACAAAATTTCAGGCAGACTGAACTGCCTGTACAAAGGTACTCAAGAGACAGCAAGAAATTCGGTTTGATTGGAATAGAGGTTACATGAAGGGAAACAGAAGATAGTGCAGACATGAGATGGTGGAGATAGGATGGATCCAAGTGGGCTCCGTTGCTTGGTTTGTGGATGTTATTCTTAAGACCAACTGTTCTTAAATATCAGTGTATTTCAAAATCACCTGGTCAGTTTGCTAATAACTGTACCTGCAGTTTTTGTTCTGAATCCCCTCAACTTTTTTTTTTTTTTTTTGAGATGCAGTCTTGCTCTGTCACCTCGGCTAGAGTGCCGTGGCATCAGCCTAGCCCACAGCTACCTCAGACTCCTGGGGTTAAGTGATTCTCCTGCCTCAGCCCCCCAGGTTGCTGGGATTACGGGTACACGCCACCACGCCCAGCAAATTTTTTTTCTATTTTCAGTAGAGACGGGGTCTTATTCTTGCTCAAGCTGGTTTTGAACTCTTGACCTCAAGGGATCCTCCTGTCTCAGCCTCCCAGAGTGCTAGGATTATAGGTATGAGCCATCACCGCACCCAGCCTGAATCCCCCAAATCAAGAACCACTGTTGTAAAGAAGAAGAAGCCAGCGCAGGTTTAAGAGTAAGAAACTGATGTCATTAAAGCTTTGTTTGTTTGCCTGCTGTAAGAAAATCACTGAAAGTATAATGGAAAAGAGAAACACTGAGGAAGAATTATTAAGTAGGAAATATACAAAAGCCAAATCTATATAAGAACAAACTACTAAATTTTAGCCTGATTAAGTAGGCTGCAGTATACCTAAGATAGAAAAAAGGAAAAGGCCAAGGGAAAGTCACTTAAAATTTTAAGAAATAAATGACCAAGGAATAACCAGATAATAAAATCATAATTACCTATTGTGTATGAGTTCTACCTCTAAAGGACAATGTTTTTCTTACATAAATGCCATGAGTCGTGTTATTAACTGATATTTAAGGTTATTGTGGGTGATAAGACCATAAAATATTATAGGATTCATTTTCTATCTAGTGATTATCAATGTAATCCACTTAACTTTTTTTAATTCTGAGGTATCAAGACCCTAAATAGAAATTTACTATGAACTTATTAAAGAGGCAAAAAGGTCACACTTTTGAAAAAAAATTATAGTTCTTTTGAGGGGTTAAAGCAACTGCTCTTCCAATGCTCCACAATTCACTGCTAGAACTGAAAGCAGACGTCAGAGAAAACAAGTACTATATTTCTTTCCATGTGAAGAAGTTTATCTTTCTTTTGCTCACTCACGAAGTCATTCAGCTGCAATTTATTGAGGCGTTACTATATGCCAGACATTTTATTAAGTGTACAGATTTGATATGAAAAAACTAGCTACATTTCCTGTCCTCCAGAGGTCGTTCTCCATGGCTAAAGATAATATTAAAAGGGAAGAAGCTGTGAGTAAGGGCTAACAAGAGGTGATTAAAAACAACTAGCCTAATCAGATTGATGTGAAGTCTTGGTGCTCTAACTATCCAGTAAGAAGAAAGATGACACATTTATAAATGAATGGTATGTTTATACCAAAGGGGAAATTAAGTACTTACAAAAAATTTGGAATAAGAAATCATTCGTTTGAGTATATTCTGGTTCTTACACTGTTTAGTTATGTAACCTTAGTCAATGTACTTAATTCTCCTGATTTACTTACCTCTAAAGTGAGAATAAATGTAATTTTAAACAGGCCTGCCAGCCTATGGCACATAGATAAAATGAAATAAGATAAAATGCATGAAAGCATTTTCTAAATTGTAAAGGACTATGGGGATATTAATGACATATAAACAAAATACCATATGAAAAACTGCTTAAATGCTACTTGAGTTTAATCTATGAACAGTTATTAGTGATGGTCCGTTTGAAATGTTTATTAGAATTAGAAGTGCAGATTTATAAATTGCCCACTATTTTTGTCATTTAATTATCGCAATAAAATGATCAATTGTTAACAGATTAAAGTCTGCAAAATGGCTGCACTTTGAGAACTGATGTTTTTGGAAGCTGTGGAAATTTCTCCTATCCGTTAACTCGTCACTGGAGGATTTTTAAGAACTGTGCAGTTAGAAATTCCTATCCAAATAAACCTACCTTTAATGTTGTTTCAGTTTCATACATTAAGTTGTGGAGATAAACTCAGGTTTCCAAAAGCCGTTCCTTAACTAAAACATAAATACTCAGGCTTTCCAACTTTTATAAAATGGGTCAAAATTAAATTTCAAGAGTGAGATGTTTCCTTAATGTTTCCTTAAACGAACTGTTGACAAGACTTTGGAACCTTGCAGAATAAAATTTGGCTTCCCTTACAATAAGTCTTCTTCTGTACAAATTGTTAAAATCTAGCCACCACACAGCCATAGATCCAGCATTTTCATTTTTGTTACAAAATGTCACTGGAAGGGATTTTGTCCTCGCAAGCTGCATAAAATTTACAGTAGAATATTTGTAAAAGCAGAATGCTGAAATAGATCTGCTTTGATTCCTTGGTAAAGAAAAAGGAAGGGCAAGAAGCTTCAGCTTCTATTTACCCTGGCATTAACACAAGATAAGCCTTAAAATTACTTTTTGGTGTACAAACAGTGTGGTTTCCCCATCAAAAGGTTATTTGTTATAAAAAGCGCTTTATTCTGTAAGATATTGGGTACATTCACTTTTTAATTAGAGCTGCCAAACTCTGGGCCAGTGCGAGGTCAAAATCATGTCTTTTTACGATGCTCTTTTTCCTGATTATAAAAGTAATAACAAGTGCAATAGACCCAAATTTTTCCCCAGAGAATTTTCTCAAGTTAACTGTAGCATGAAAAAATTAACCACAGACAGATGCCCTGTTTTGCCCTTTAAATATCTTGAAATCTTCTTCAAACACTGCGGTGAGATATAGAGAGACTGGGGTAAGAATGGGATTGTGTTGTTATTGTTGTTGTAGTTCCTTTTTATATTCATCTGGCACTGAATGAGTGAGTGAGTGAGTGAATGTGTGAATGAATAAGTGAATGAGCTTTTACATGAGATAGACAATTTTATTTTCTCTTGCCCTGCCAAATGGGTGGGTAACAAAATACAGGGGCAATCAAATACAAGTTTGATGGTGTTTCAGTGTTTATTTGTGAGGATTATGGAGCGATAGCAAGAACACAGTGACTAAGAGTGAAAATTTTTACCACTTAGTCTTAAGAATGAAACAGTGAGAGTCTATTTGACATATTAAATCAGTATGTTCCAGTACAGATTCTGGTTTTCCATGTCTCCCGACCTATTTAATTCTTTAATTTCTTATTTCACAGGGGAAAGGTGAACAGATCCTAAAATAAAGTGGTTATCGCTCAATTTTGAGTCTTACATTAACCTTTTAAAATTATACTTTCATAGAGAATTGAAAGTTTTGACCAGTAGGCAGTGTTGAAAGAAGAAGTCTTCTTCCAGTTTGCAAACCTTCCCACTACAAAGCCAGAGCAAAAGCTTGAGAGTCTGAGGATAGGGTTTCGCTATAAAAGCGTAGCAGAAAGGATGGAAGAATGAGTTAGTATAATTTAGAGAAAAGGCCAACTTTTGGCTTTGGAACAGGGTTGGAAAGATTCGGAGGAGAGGACACCGTGATGCAGAAAGAACTTCCTCCTCTCTCAACCACTCAAGCCGACCCTGAAGAGGAGCTAGGATGCTCCAACGAGAGATGATAGAACACAGGGAGGTGATGGGGAGCCTGCATGCAAGGGTTCTTTGGGGGCCCTGCTTCTTGTTTGGAAAGCGAGAGAAGAATACATCACAGGATACAGTGTCACATCCTGGTTCAGCTGAGGCAGAGCACAAGAAGAGATTCCAGGTCAGGAAGCAGCGTAGGCCAGTCCATATGACCCCTGTGGCATACACGTAGAAATGATGAGAGGCTGTGTGGACTGTGATTTTCCAAGTGGCATTATTGCAGGACACCCAGTGACATGAAGGCACCAGGGACACCTCCATGGTGACAGCAAGGACTGAGAAAATACCGGGCCCAACAGAGTCCCTTTCCTCCCCACCGGCAGAAATAGGCACTCTTTGCCTTGCATGGTCATCATACCATCCAGGGAAAGAAAGGGGGAAGAGGAGACCCCCTCTAGAAGTTTGAACTGACTAAAAAATATTAACAATAGGGATAAATACTGACTTACCAAATTAGGTTTTTATTTTTCTTTTCTCCTCTCCTTTAATCACTGAGAAAGGTGCTTGAGCTCAAGATGTGATTAATTACAGAAAACAAATCTTGCCACAGTTTAACGTATCTAAGTCGTAGTGGGTAAATTCTAACCAGACTAAAGTGGCATTACCCAGACATTCCACAGCACCCCCGCCCGCCCAAGCTCTGCTTCCATTCTTTTTTGTGGGACTGTAGCAAGGTAGTATTAACCTCTCCAGGCTAGCAGTCGAATTTTTGGAAGCAAAAGGCAACTTCATTCTGAATAAAATCACCCAGTTGTGAGCTTGCACAATGTGCTCTCCCATAAAATAGAAAAAAGGTCCAATTATGTTCAATCATCTCTATATCATTGGTTATAATTTTAAACACATAAAAATGTGAAGATATACTCAAAGCCAGATATCCAAAACAAACTAATGAAATAATTGCCAGATATCCAAAACAAACTAATGAAACTCTCGAAATAATTCAAAAAATTATATCAAAAGAAATGTTATTTTTGGAAAGTAATCATGTGATTAAAGTAATGTACATTATGCAAATATTTCTAACTATCAATTACATTAACTAGTAATAATTGAGTGGCTAGGCACAGTGGCGTGTGCTCATAGTCCCAGCTACTCAGGAGGCTGAGGCAGGAGGCTTGGTTGAGTCCAGGAGTTTGAGGAGTTTGAGGTTGTAGTGAGCTACGATGACACCACTGCACTATAGCCAGGGTCACAGAGCAAGATTCTGTCTCAAAGAAAAAAGAAGAAAGAAAGAAAGAAAGAAAGGAAGAAAGGAAGGAAGGAAGGAAGGAAGGAAGGAAGGAAGGAAGGAAGGAAGAAAGGAAGAAAGAAAAAAAGAGAGAAGCTTTAAAGATTTCCTTTAAATTTGCCTATTTTCCCCTATAAATGCACTGACAGAAATGAAAGCCAAGTGTAAATTTCTGCGTTTGAATAAGTATAATTTCCTGAATAAATCAAAGAAATGAACCTATTGGTTTTTATTTATAGGCTAGTTTTACAGGAAGTTTCAATGTCCTTTCCCAGTCCCGCATTTGAATAATCTGGATAATGCATTTAGATTTTATTTTGCCAGTGAAAATAAGACTCCCCAAATGGAGAAGTGCCTATCTTTTAGATTTTAAGTTCCTTACGTATAAAATTATGAGTTTGAACTAAAAGATAGCTAAATACTTAAATGTACTAAAGTTCTGTGATTTGGGGATTCCTTAAAATTTATACATATTAGTCTTCATTACTTACGTTAAAATCACAGGAAACAATTGTAAACACACACATATATATATTTCCCTGCATTCATATCCATTATATCATTATACTTCAGTTATTTCAAAACTCCACAAATATTATGTAAGGAATTGCTTAAATCTTTAGTTCCATGGGGGGGAAAAAAGCTAAACTAAATTTCAAAATCAAGAAAGGGCCCATATGGCCATCTGGTGGCTATTTAGGGAAATACATCTGAATCTTTCTATCAATATCACTGAAAATTGGTATACAGTATTTAAAAAAAAAATAAATCATATATACCAATTTAATATTTGCATTATTATAACAGGTCATCCAAAACATTTTAATTTGATATAGATTTATATTTGCTTTTAGATTTTTCTTTAAAGCATAAAGCTTTTCTCATACATAATAATTACTAATCATAGACATCATTGTTCTTGCTATTAATCATAAATTATGCCATCATTACATTTTCAAGATCATAGCTTCTTTAAAATATGAGTTAGATAAGTAAATAGAATTAACAATATTTGATTTCACAACAAAATAACTATAATCAAAAATAAGTTAAGATATACTTTAAAACAAATAAAAGTGTAGAATTGGAATGTTTCCAACACAAAGAAATGATAAATGCCTGAGGTGATGTATACCCCAATTATCCTTATTTGATTAATATACATTGTGTGCCTGTACAAAGCATCACATGTATTCTATAAAGATATACAACTATTATGTACTCATAATAATTAAAAACAAAAGAGAAAAAAATATGAACCCCAAATAGAGTAAACACATGAAGTTGAATGATTATGGATGCACTTTTTATAAATACTCATATATATTACTCATATATAGGACCTTTCAACCAATATATTAATACATATATACTGATACGTGCCACGTTCCATAATCATATGAAAAAGTATAGCCCAGGTTTAAATATTTAAAGTAATATGAAGAAATACCTGAGCAGTAACATATAAACATAACGTTGTTAGACTTAACTAAAGTATAAAAACATCAAAGAGAAAGATCATGTGTTATTTAAAGAAAGAAAATTGCAGGGGAAAAAAGCTACCTATACATTGTTGTCAGATAATATAGCTTATTCACAGAATTTTACAAATATTCTGAATAGGTCTTTTAGAAAAATGGACATTTTTTCAATGTAGCTGTTCGTAAGCAGTGAAATAAGAGTGAGTTTATAATTTAATATGACCATGGTGAAATGAAAACATTATTATGGATATTCTTAGAGAGGCTTTGTAGGCAGAGGCAAAATAAGTATGTCAATTTACTAGACGAATGTTTTGCTATATAGATCTATATAAAAAAATAGAAAAGAAATGAAAAACTATGAAAAATAATCCATGTTACATATTTTTTCCCAAAAGGCAATGATATTCTCAATATATTAAAGTGTAAGCATGTTCAAAAAGTAAATTTAGGCTGGGCGCAGTGGTTCATGTCTGTAACCCTCACACTTCTGGAGGCCTAGGCGGTGGGAGAATTGTTTGAAGCCAGGAGTTCAAGGTTACAGTGAACTATCCTGACATTACTGCAACCTAGCTGGGGCAACAGAGCTAGATTCTGTCTCAAAGAAAAAATAAAAGTTTATGAGGTTAGCAGTACATTTGCATAACACAACAATTTTATTGTTAGTATGTTGCTAGCCATAAATCTCATTACATATAAGATTTAATGAAATATTTATTATATTATTATATATGATATTTAATGAAATTATTTATTTATTAGAAATAGAGTCTCACTATGTTGAAACCAGGCTGACCCTGAACTCCTGGCTTCAAGGGATCCTCTCACCTCAGCCTCCCTAGTATCTGGGACTATAGGTGTACACCACCACACCCAGTTCTAATGCAATATTTATTTAAATATGGAGGCTAGTCTACACACATTGCTCTGATAAAACTCTCGCTCAGAATTTATTTTCAAAGGTGTAATATTTTTCTCCTGTGTAATTTCATTGTTAACTTTATAAATAGTGAATTGTTCAGTCAATAACATATACGAAAACAATTTACAAAATTTTAGTAAGGTGATGATGGAAATTTATAAGTCAGTCAATCTGATAACCAAGAAAAACATTAACATAATCAACACTAATTTTTCAGTTCCAACATTTCAGTCTAAAAACAATAATGTGAATAATAAGTTATCATTAAAACTAATGACTTTCATAATCAGTCTGTAGAAATAACACATAGCAAAGAAGATTAAGACTCGTTTCCTCAATTACTGACTTCTAAGTGTTCTTCTGTCCTATTCAAGCCAAGAAAAGCATGAAAACATTTTTTAAGCATAAGAAAGAATAAGAAAATATTTATGGGAAGAACTATAATCATATGTATGAAACCGAGATTTATTGGCTACACCTACTTAAGCTTTTGTCCAAAATATTGTTATGAATGTTCTATACCAAAAGTTTTGTCCCTTTAATACTGTCCTCAGAACCATAGAATATTCGCCTGTGTGTGTGGTTTTTTAATATTTTTTATTTTTATGTATACCCAATGGCTGTACATATTTGTCTTGGCTGAGCCTGCTTTAATGAATGGACAAGAGTGCAAATTCTAGAGTCAGACATTCCTGGTCTTATATCAACTCTGCTGCTTAATAAATATCCCTTCTCGAAAATAATAAGATAGGCCGGTCACAGTGGCTCACGCCTGTAATCCTAGCACTCTGGAGGCCAAGGCGGGAGGATCACTTGAGCTCAGGAGTTCAAGACCAGCCTGAGCAAGAGTGAGACCCCATCTCTACTAAAAATAGAAAAATTAGGCGGGCATCTCTGTGTGCGCCTGCAGTCCCATTTACTCGAGAGGCTGAGGCAGGAGGATGGCTTGAGCCCAGGAGTTTGAAGTTGCTGTGAGCTAGGCTGACACCACGGCACTCTAGCCTGGGCTACATAGCGAGACTCTGTATCAAAAAAAAAAAGAAAAATTAAAAAAAATAATAATAAAACGTAATCCCCAATATGATGACATTAGGAGGTGGGGCCTTCAGGATGCTCTGCTTCCTGAATGGGATAGGTACTCTTGTGAAAGAGGCCCAGAGATCTCCCTTCATCCTCCTGCCTTGAGGACACAATGAAAAGGCCACGTATGAACCAGGAAGCAAGCCCTCACCAGACACCGAATGTGCCAGCTCCTTGATCTTAGACTTCCCAGCCTCCAGAACTATGAAAAATAAATTTCTGTTGTTTATAAGCTATCCAGTTGATGGCATTTTGCTGCAGCGGTCTAAACAGACTGACGCTATCCCACACATATCAGTCACTTCTATGAACTTTTATTTATTAAACTTTAATTATATGCTTTTATTATGTTCTCTTGTTCTATAACTCTTACATAGACATCTTGATTTTTGTATTATAAAAATTTCAGTTGAAAGTGACAGAAATTCAACTCAAAATAACTAGCAAAGGAAAAGTACTGGCTCACATAACCAAACCAAAGACAGACAGGAGCGGAGCCTATTTCAGTAATAAAAGCTGGAGTCTGGAATTCAAAAAGCATCAGCACTCTCTGTTAATCTTTCTCTCCTCACCTACCACCACCATCACTAGTCTAGGCTTTTATTTCTGTAAATTTCTGTCTCAAGTACCTCTATATAGCAGGTTGCTATGGTTTAAATGTTTGTCTCCTCTGAAACTCATGTTGAAGCTTAATCCCCAATGTGGCAGCATTGAAAGGTGGGGCCTTTAAGAGGTGATTGGGTCATGAGGGCTGTGTCTTCATGAATGGATTAATCTATTCGTAAATTAATGGATTCATGGGCTAATGGATTAATGGGTTATCATGGAAGTGGCACTGGTGGCTTTATAAAAAGAGGAAGAGAACCTGAGAGAGCACACTGAGCCCCTTTGGCATGTGACGCCCTGCACGATCTAGGGACTCTAAAGAGAGTCCCCATCATCAAGAAGGCCCTCACTGGATGTGGTCCCTCTGACTTGAACTTCAGCCTATTAACTTGGACAAATAAATTCCTTTTCTTTATAAATTACTGAGTTCTAGGTATTCTGTTATAAGCAATAGAAAACAGGGCACTTGTCTGGGTTTATATCTTAACAGCTTCTGAT
The DNA here is from genome assembly GCF_000956105.1 of Propithecus coquereli. NCBI lineage: Eukaryota > Metazoa > Chordata > Mammalia > Primates > Indriidae > Propithecus > Propithecus coquereli. The sequence goes on along the minus strand of NW_012154173.1, from coordinate 7,758,838 downwards.
TCAAGAGGAAAGAGCTGTATCTTTCCTCCACTGTTGAAATTCAAGGAAGGATTCTGATTGTCCTAGTTAGGGTTATGTACTCACCTTTTGGACACTATAATCTAAGGTATAAAAAACTATCATTACTCCAGCATGAGAGGTGCCTCCATTTGGCTAGAGAATGGGATGGGCTGGGTCAGAGTGCTCTGATTGGCAACTCACCATCACCTATTAGAACCCATGGGGTGGGGTTACGTAGGTCCCAACGGTTGTGTGTGTGAGATGGTAGGAATATTTGATCTTGCCTAAAAAAGGAAAGGAACACTGGGCAGATGAAATAACAACAAGCTCCTGGAAAGCTGGAACTATAGCTTCTCCTTCAGTGTCTCCCCACCAATTTCTCCTTGAACAGAGATGGTGGTTTCAGAGGTCAACTGATCACAGGAAATATCTATGGGCTAAGTTCATTGATTAAAGCCATAGAGTTTTAAAATATATTCATAAGAAACTATTTGTTCTGTTTTGCAATTATGTTTGGATTGAACTGAAATAATGCTGTTTTCTTATTTTTTAAACATTGGTGAGATAGCAGTGTCAGAATATTAGAGGAAGAGAAAAAGTTTGGAGGGTAAGATAAAGCTATTGAATATGAACAAAGATCTACATCAACTAATGACAGAAGAATAGAAGAGCACATTTATGTTAGTGGTAGAGTTGGAATACCTTCTCTTTTCTCTGTCTCTCCAAATTGTATCTATAACTCCAGGCATGACTTATGCCTCTCCCTTTCAATCTTGACGATCTGTGGAATTCCAATCTTTGTCAACCTCTTCTTTCAGTAATTCTATTCTATTTTTTTTTTGTACTGCCACAGAGTAGAAATATGACCGTTTATTTGCAATAGCAGAATAATGAGATGTTTATTTCTTTAATAACATCTTATAAATACGCCTTGGCTGTCTCAATTAAGTTCTAGATTTTTTGACGAAAAGTGGCATGCCTTCTGCTTTTCTTTAAACCTATGTAGTACTGATCATAGCTCTGAACACACAATCTTTCATGTGATGTTTTGGGACAGTGAAGAATCAGAATGGAATGTTAGGAACTTCCAGCAGGATATGTCTTGTTACTACTTTGAAGGTAGTTTAAGAAAAAAATATAACATCTGCTAAATATGCATGCTTATATTTACTGTTATGGATGCCAAGTAGTTACTTTCCTTCCTCTTCTGGAAAAACAGAGAGTTGAAGCCAGAAACCTGTCTCCTCCATGGACAGGTAAATTTATGCTACTCGGAGAGTATACTCAGAGAAGAAGGAAGGATGGGAAGCTCAGCCAGCTCCTATAAACACATCTTCAAGATCACAAGTGAACCAGATCTTGCTCTTCTAACACCATTCAGGCTGGAACAACTTAGATTCTCTTGGATTTTGTCTTAAATTCTATAGAAAAAATGGCGAAATGTAAATAATTGAAAATAGAAGGATTCTTTCAAAATGTGATCAAAGACTATTTTGTTTGTTCTATCTGAAGTTTTAGGGGCCTTTTCTCAATTGAATGTATTCTCAGGGTCCATGAAAGTTATATGGGCAGGAGAGAGCTGGTCCAAATTATTGAGGCCAGCAGTACATAGTGGAGACTGGAACCCCAATACAAGCCCTGTGTAAAGAGGTGTTAGCTGGTCTGTTCTTTCTGAGATGAAGGTGGGGCCATAGGCTTTCTTCTTCACAAAAGCTCTATTCTACTTCTGTAGACTTGCTGATATACCAGATAAATTTCTAAAATTGTGTAACTGCATTGAGCAAATCCATGTCTCACTATCATGTATGTCTTCTACATCCCATGATGCTTTCAAATTCAGACCACATAATCCTCCTATCTATAAAACACTTCTGTAAAAATAAAATAAAATGAAGTAAGAAAATAATAATATTTCAGAGAATCAAGAACATAAAAGGACAGTGACAAGAGGGCAAACTTGGCCTTAACCTAAATTCCAGCAAAGAAAACACATTCCAGTTTACTAAAATAGAAACACATAGATATTTAGCAGATATTCTTGCTGTAAAATGTCTCCTGATTTCTGACTCAGAAGGACGGTTCCTCTTGGGCTCAAACATGGCGGCTGGCAGTGGTTGATTTCCCTTTGCACCATTTTGATCACAAGTACTTTGGGCGAGATACAGTGACTACCCATACCTGATTGTGGTCAGAATGGTGTTAAAACTCAGGATTCCCCATGGCCAACTGGCCAGTAGGGAGTAGGAACAGAAGAAAAGGTCCAGTGTGTCTCTGCATGTGGGTGTGAGGCAGCCTTACACAGCAAAAGGCGAAGGGTCCTCGTGCCCCTGAGGTGGTGCAATGTAGCTCAGAGCAGTGACTCTAGCAAAGGCCTGCAGTCGGGATCAAGGCAAAATGCACCACCTGGGTGGACCAAGGGCCAAGAATCTCCCGGCACCATGTATATCTCAGGAGAAGCAAATGGAAACAAGTGGTCACCAGGGACACTTTGCTGCTCAGTGTTTGGCATTAAGAAGTTCCTGAGGATTGGTGAGGTGAAGACAGAGGAGAAAGGAAGGATCCGGAATTAACTAAAATTACCTGGAATTGACTAAGGTTAACCTTTGCCACAGAGAGCATTGAAGACTCAAAATAGACGTTAAGTTCAATATCAAAAATAAATTTACATTTCTGGCACAACTGGCTTTGTGAACTGAGAGACATATTTGATAAACTTGAAAAGCAAAACTGTTTCAGGAGAACAGCTAATCATGACAGATACTACAGGTTTTAAACTTTGCTAAATTTGGGGAGTTTATATTATTCTAGGAAATGACTCAGGAACACAGGGAGTTAAGGAAAAGCAGATGGCAGGAGTTCTAGAGCAAAGGCCTAAGCTCTTCCAACAGTGAAGGCAGAGATGTCCTGGTCTGTGGGGACTGTTGGCCACATGGTGCAGCAAGACACCTATTTGTGTCAGGGTTGGAAATGCTCCATGGGAAGAAATGGATGTTGGTGAATTGGCCTGCCTAGCTCATTTTCTTGACAAAATTCCTAAGTTTAAAAGGAGGCAAAGGACAAAGCCCCTCAGAAATCCATCCTAAGTAAAATAGGGTCACACAAACTGCAGCAAAGAACAAGTTGGGAAGCAGCAGAGGCCCAGGAAAATTCTGAGTATAGCATTTTGCATGACATACAGATGGACCCAAGTGGCTAAGGAGCAGTGAATTCCTTGTGGTCTAAGCGACAGTGGGAGAATGAGGTATGTTCTCTCTGATGACCACTTCATGATCCAGAGGACACTAGTCCTGGGAGCCAGTGTGAAACAAGGGGATCTATAGGTTAGGACTACATGATGTGAGAAATAGAGGATGACCAGTCACACCATAAAGCAGAGCACAAAATATCCTGTTTCATAATAAATAATTTTGGTAAAAAAAATGCCAAAAATTTGAAAATACACATTTAGTAAAAATTAAGTACTGAAATGTGTTTCTCAGGAGAGTTGATGATGTATGTGGAACTTGTTCAAAATATTTGCTGACCTCCACCACCCACCATCATGGGGGCTATAATGATATCATTGACCACCCCAAAACCAGAAGAAATAAATCTAATGAAGAAACATCACCACTACTCCAAAAAGAAGCAGTAAATTTCAAAAGTTTGTGCTTGAAGACAAAGATTGAACAGGTATCTCTGCAGAAGTTACATTTACCTATCACACTGTGATGGGTAACTTTTCATAAACAGTCGTGCATTGCTTAACAATGAAAATATCTTCTCATAAAGGTGATCATCTTTAGGTGATTTTGTCACTGTGTGAACATCATAGAGTGTACTTACACAAACCTAGGAGATATAGCCTACTACACACCTAAGCTGTGTGGTATAACCTATTGCTCCCAGCTTACAAACCTGCACAGCATGTTACTGTACTGAATACTGCATCCGACTGTAACACAATGGTAAGTATTTGTGTAGCTAAACATAGAAAAGGTATAGAAAAAATAAAGTACATATTATAATCCTATGGGACCACCAGAGTATATGTGGTCCATCACTGACCAAAACATCATTATGTGGCATGTGACTGTACATCAAATAGTTACTATTTTATATTAATTTTACTCATTTCAATTCCATGATTTCTTGTGGAATTGTGAAATTATTATTGTTAGTATGTCGAGTCCATTAGCAAAAGAAAAAATTTATAGAGAGTTAAATGATGCCAATTTTATATCAGAGTTATCAAATGCTAAAAGCAAGAATCGCCAAAGCTAATTTTAATAACAACTTAATAATTTTTCTTACACAATAATTTTCTTCACACAATAGAATCAATGTAGAGTCTTGGAATTTTACTTTTCTGAAGTGAAACATTTGATGTTATTATGAATGCTACTGTGAATACAATTAAAAAGGTAAAAGTTGAAGATACTTTTTTGTACAGATAATTCAAAATACTATATTTTCATGAGATTCGACATCATGGTAGAATGGTATAATTTCTAAATTAGGAAACCAATGGACCAGAAAAATACTTTAAATTACTTGTAGTATAAGCATAATTCACAATTGCCTCTGTTTTAGATATTATGCTGCAACAAATTACCACAAACTTAGTAACACACTTGTATTCTCTTACAGATCAGTACGTCAGAAGTCCACCACTGGTCTCCCTGGACTAAAATCACGGTGCAGTGAGGCTGCAATCCTTTTTGGAGGCTCTAGGAGAGTCCTTGCCTTTTCCAGCTTTTAGAGGCTGCCTACGTTCCTTGGCTCTTGTCCCTGTTCCTCCATCTTCAAACCAGCAAAGTAGCATCCTTTGGATCCTCCTTCCATCGTCACAACTCTTTCTCTGATCACATCTGGGAAAGATGATCTGCTTCTGTTGACTCATGAGATTAGATGGGGCCCTCTCATAATGCAGCATAATCTCCCCATCTCAAGGTTCTGAACTGAATCACATCTATAAAATCTCTTTTGATATATATGAACATATTCACAGGTTTCAGGTTAAGGCGTGGAAATCTTCAGGGGCTATTATTTTGCTTATCATATCATCCAAATAAACTGTAATACCCTACCAACTCATATATAGGCTTCCATAAAGACTTTGAGATTTAACAGTCTCACAATTATAAATTTATAAATAATAATAAATATTGTAAAAGAACATAACAATGGCCAATAGAACATATAGCAAAAAAGACTTCCTTGAAGAAGTTTGAGCTGACAACTGAAGGATGGGTAGAAGTTAAGTAAGTCAAGATTGTTGAGCACATGGACTGTAAAGTGTGGTGCTTTTAAGAAGGGAAAAGAAGGCCAAAGTCATTTATGTATAGTGGGCAAGGAGAAGAGTGGCATAATCTACTACCAATTAAAGAACCGGAGATCAGATCAAACAGGCTTTTCAGATTCTGTTAACTTTTTTAAAAAAAAAAATCTTAAATGCAGTGAGAAATCATTTAAGGGTTTTAAGCAGGAGAAAAATTGTTGTAATAAAACTGGGGGTTTTGGAAGATGATTACGATATCACTGTGGAAAATGTATTGAAAGGGACAAAATTGGATGCAAGTTACTGAAAGAGTTGATACAAGATGCTGAAGACTCGTCTACTCTCAGAGATCTCAAAGTCACGTTGATAGATCCCAGGTCTTCTCACACAATCCTGCTTTTCTTTAGTGTCTGCCATGTGAGTAGATAACCATCTAGTTCTGTAAGTGAAGACCCGAGAGTCATCTGTGATCTTCCCTCTGTTCACTTCCCCATACCCAAGTCCTATCAATCCCAAAATAGCTCTTGAAATTGCACCCATCTTTCCATCCCCACTGCTACCACTTCTACTACTCTAGCACAGACTAGCCTCATTTTTTGCCTAACACATTGCAATAGGGTTTTAACTGATCCCCCAAGTAGATTTTTGTCCTCTCTGTTATCCACACTGCAACCAGAATGATCTATCAAAAGCATAAATTTTATTAAAATCATTCTACTGTATTTTACATCCCATACCTCCCCCCTCTACACACACACATTTAGGACCCATGGGTGGCTTCTCATTGTTTGGAATACACAGCCCTGCAGTCTCACCACAGCTCTGAGTCCTCCAGAGCCTGATAACTGTCCCCAGCTCACATACCCCACGAAGACCCCTAACTCTCAAGCTCTATCTCAGAGGTCTTCTTTTATCTCTTCGTGTGTGCTGGGCTCTCTCTCATGATAGAGCCTTTTTTTGTGTCAATTTCTTAGTCTCTCCAACTAGAATGTTTCTCCCTGTGCCCAGTTAACTCTTATTCTCTTTGTTATTACAAATAAGAAAGGACTTACTCAAGGATACATTTGCTAATACTTCAGTTCTTCTTTTATGTTTTTATATCTTTTTATGTAGTCAAGTATTGTTGGCACCTGGACCCAAATCCAGTTGAACCTGATTTCCCAGCCCATGGATTTAATCACTGAGATACCTGCTACCCTCCAGCTTAAGAGTTTCCCTCTCCAATGGCCCATATTTCAGGAAAGGCTACAACATTGACTATATAATCTATTTTCAATTTTATTTTCAGCAAGAACATGAACCTAAAGAACAAAAATTTGACCAAGGTTGAATACAAAAATGAATTCTCTGTAAAAGTAATTTAAAGTTTAATAGTTTTTGGTTACACGCCAAGTAGACACTTAATAAGTGAGAATCCATGATACGAACTCCCAAAGTTGTGATTTAAGAATAAATATACCAAGTGTATTTGTTAGCATGAATACTCTCTGCGAACAGGGCATGAACCCACATTCAGGATTGGCATTGCGACAGCTCTCATAGCCATTAACCTTCATGGGAAAATTGCAAACACAATAGGTAATTTTACAAGTCATCTTGGCAAGTAAAGGAACAAGTAAGAAATCTTCTGTTCTTGGAGAAAAGTGGTGAGATGTACTAATGAGGCTGCTTAGAGAGGTTTGCATTTTCACTATGTGTGCCATGCAATGAATTAAAAAAGCTCCAGTCTCCAAGGCTGTCACTCCATCACCCTTCACAACACTAAGTTCACTTAATTTTTTTTCCCACTTTAACAGCTAAGGATGTTATCACTTATGCTGAGGTCAGTGAGAGGGTAATACTACTCTTGGTGACGTTAATGAAAAGGTACAGTGGTGACATGAGTTAATTGCATAGTTACCACACAATTGCCAATTTATCTTCTACTGATGTTAACAGAGAATGGAAGAGAGCTAACATTATGCGTCCAGAGTACTGCATGATATAATAATATCATATAATATAGAACTGTGCTTGGTAGTAGGTGACATTTTCATAGACAGGTTTACTCACATAAATAAAAAGGATTATTAAAATGTATGTTTTCCCATATTTACTGTTCTAGTGCTGCTTAAAAATGGACCTTGTAACAGTGATCTTTCTTTCCCTCTTTCTCTCTTATTCATTCAAGTTTCAACAACCTGACTGATGAACTTTTTAAAAAAAATAAATTTACTGTTCATCTAGAAAAAATAGTTATTTTACTCCTGAACACAAGCTTCAATTTGACTTTGTTTTTCTGTAAGTGACATATGAAAAGTACAGAGGGAAGAAATAGATTAGGTTGTGGACTTGGTTTCCACAATAGAAAAAATTTCATTTATAAAAATTTTATTAGATTAAAATAAATCTCTAGTATTTGGTTAGTTCTTTAGTTCCATTTAATTTTCAGGATCTTTGAATGTGTTTTATGTCAATATTTTCACAAATTCCTGGAAAAGTGAAAAGATCTTTTTTTTTTCAGTTTTGAAATCAAGTTTTTTGAGGTATAAGCGACATATAATTATACCTTTAAGTGTATAGTTCAATGAAAGCATGCCCACTTTAAAACAAGGTTTATTTAGTGAGGAAGGATGGTTCTCTGAAGGATGGTTTCAGTAAAATGTAGAAATTGATTGATTCAAAAAATTATTCATAGCACCTCTAAACTAACTTCTTGAGAAACTTTACTCTGAACACCAGGCAGAGTCTATATCTTACCTATCACCCACACAGATGTAGAGTGAATATAAGAGTAAACTTTTTATCAAAACAATTTAAACAGTTTTAAGTTAAATCCAACTATAATCTCCACACATTTGCTGATAATGAGCCACAATGAGCAGAGTGATAAGAAACAAGAATAAAATTCATTAATTCTTTGACATTATCCAATCAAAAACATATATTAAATATTATACAAGGCACTTGTGGATACTGGAGACACAGTAGTAAACAGGATAGACACAGTCCCTAAAATTTGTTTATTTACCCTTCCCCAAATGTTTGTAATCTGTTTAATACTACATACTAAATCAATTCCTGCTTAAACTATCTAGAGTAGATTCTGTCCTCTGGATGCTGATCAATGCTTTATAGCTACTAATCCTTTCTTGTCTAATTGCATGGTCCAAAATAATTTTTTTTCTTTACCTGAATCTGCCTTACTGCTGACTCAATATAATGTCCACACTGCAGTGGACATGAGGGAAAAGAATTTTCCAGCAGTTCAGGAGACGAATAGAATCCCCATTGTGCAGAAAAGTGACCCCCAACACATGCGTCTCTAACTGCTTCATGCTTATAGTTATATAGGCTGCAAAAGAATGTTAAGGTTAATGCTTGTATACATCTAGATTGGTTAGTTCATATTCTCAAAGTATAGTCATTAGACCAACAGCAAGAGCATCATCTGGGAACCTCTTATAAATACAGATTCTTGGGTCTCATCTACCAAATCAGAAACTCAAAAGATGGGGCTTCCAATCTGTATTTTAATGAACCTTCCAAGTAATTCTGATGCACACTTAGTTTGAAAATCTCTGGGCTAAATTATGCTTAGATAAAAAAAACTTCCTATGGCTTGAAACACCAAAGGCTTATTTCTCACTCATGCAGGATATTGTGTGTGTGTGTGTGTGTGTGTGTGTATGTGTGTGTGTTGTCTGAGTGCTCTCTTTTGTGATGTCCTCACTTCATAACACAGGCTTAAGGAACATTGCTGCCACCATCTTGGAGGGAAAAAGACATTTGGCAATTAATTATCCTGGCCTAGAAATGCACATGTTACTTCCGCTTAGAACTCATTAGCTAGATCCAGATACTTGGTCCCACCAGTTATAGGATGGCCAGGTAGTTCTACCTAACATACTTGTGGAAGGCAAAGATCAGAAATAGTAAAGAGCTTTTATGACCACCACAATGCATACATATGCTAACCAAATATTTGGTTCATTCTCCCTTCTGTAGAGAAGATATACTTACCCACTAACCAATAGAAATAAAACAGAAGTCCCATTCAACATGGCACTGAGCTCAATGTCCTCATTTTTGAGGTTAAGCATTGTAATACTTAAAGTTGGAGATGATGTAGGATAGTCCCCATAGCAGGTGTGGATGTAGCTCTTTCTGACCCAAATAACTGTGAAAAAAAAGACAAGTCACTCTCACTCTTATAACAAATGGTAGAAAAGTACAGTTTTTCCACAACGAACACTATCATCTTGAAAAGGGATGAGTGAGAGTCATCCAACAGTCCCCGGTTCATAGCAATTCTAAAATCCTGTTGATCAGATTCTGCAAGGGTCTCTACCCTGAGAATAGCATGTTCATTCACATCCTCCAAGAAGCAGATGCCAAGATAGGAAAAAATCCTATCTCTTTTTGCTAATCAGGACCCATGCAGTATGGTGATTCCTCTTCTTGTCTGCTGGTCCCTGGGTGCATGGACTCCAAAATGTCCTGGTAGCAGATACACATTATAGTTCAATGGTATGTGTTCCCTTCAAGAGCACACTCCTTTGGGGAGCAGGACTTCCAAACCAACAGAGCCCAGAGTTTGTAGGGACAGGAAACACGGTATTTCCCAGTGTGCCATAGGGATTGGTGTATAGACTCCACTTCTGCTTCTACCTCTTGATTCCTGGATCTAGGTATCTTTCCTCTTGTGGACACAAGCACCACGTAGAGGTTTTTGATTCAATAAATATACATATCCTGAAGGATGGTACCCACCATTTCAGGTGTCTCCTCCAATGGGCTGCTTCAGTTACACCTTTGGAAGGCTGATCTAGAGTTTGGTGAAGCTGGCTGCCTTTGGGTCATATAGTTTGTGATATGACCACTAGACTCCATGATCACAGGCCAGCTCCCACATCCCTAGCTGGATACGCTGTTGTGTGGGTTATGCTGGAAGATAACCCTAGTTATCAACCTGGCATGCAGTCAAGGATGTGTGAGCAGCTCCTAAGTGGGCAGGGACACACCTGTCCCCTTGAATGAGAGAGGTTTCTGCAGTATCTTTCAGCACAGAGGAAATGCTAGCTCTTACTAGAGAAGAGTGACTCACTTCTGTAACCCCAGTAGGTCCAAAGAAGTTGCAGAGACAACATTCTTAATGTCATCCATCTGGTTGGCTGTACACCATAATTCAGGATTCAAAAATTTCCCTACCAGTGTCCTGACCTTTGATAACAGATCTGCCGTGGCTGAGCATTCAAACATCTCTGGAGTTCTGCAGTTCTGACAAGTCCTTAGCCTACCCTTAACTATGTCTGCCCTTCTACTCTGGTTATAAGGGCATTTTTGTAAACTAAGACAGAGCTTTCTGGCTTTCACAGTTAGGTATTTACTGCTGGTTAACAGCCCACATTCCCTAAATATTCTTTGGCAGGGTGGATACAATTTAATAGTCATCAATGACCTGAGCTGTTCTTGCAGGCATTGTTACCCTTGATTTTTTTCAAAGGCCTATGTCATTATCATATCTTCCAGTATATTCCCCTCCACTGGGACATTTTCCCTGGTCACTTTTGCTAAAATCTTCAGCAATTTTTCTTTCACCTTGTACCAGGGACTATCTGTACTCTACCTACCAGTCAGGATGGTGTTCTCCTCACCTGCCAGGTGCTGGGTGGGCTATGCTTATCTTTTACTTGTTGGAGTTAAGAAATATTTGAAACTTCCAACTTTACAACTTACTGAATTTTTTTATTCCTTTTCACCTCTGTTTGTAAATCAGCAAAATCATTTTTTTCTTGTAATATGTTGTCAAACATAACCAACAGCAACAAACATTGCTGCTAACATCTATTTTCAAAGCATGTTTTCTGGAGTTTAAGTTAACTAAGTATACAATCTGACTTCTAAGTTAATACATTCAAGAGTTTGCCAAATGCTTCACTGACACATCTCATGGATTTCAGTTTTCGAAATCAGTTTTCTCACCACCTATGTATGCCCAGTCCTTTAACTGTTGCCACATACCTTATGGGATATTAGCATCTCTGTAAAGTAGCACCCCACTTCTGGTACAAATTTGTTTCAGTTAAAACTGGCTAGCTTATACTACATTATCAAACAAATTTACAAATTTAGCTTAAAAACAAGAACTTTTTTCCATGTACACAAATATCCCTAGTGGAGCAGCTAGAGACTCTAATGCATACTGTGCTTGCTTTTGCAACCCAGGCTGATGATGGAGAATCCACTATCTAGATCATGATTATCTGATTCAAGCCTTTCCCACCACTATGGTGACTAACTCCATAGAGGCTCTCCCAGTCACCACTGAGTCTACCAACTGGAAATGGGACTTATTTCAATCCACACAGGGATACAGTTTTGTCTCCTGAGATGACCACTGGGATTCTAATTCTTCACATCCCTTTTAGACCTGAGTAATATAGATTACTCAAGAGCTCCTAAAGGGAATAAGAGACACCACACAGATGTATAGAGAGGTGACTCCCTGTGAGCTACACATTGGACATTGAGAACTTTAACCAATGCGAAACAATAGTTAGGAGGAAATTCACAGATAAATTTCTCCTCTGCCCTTCCCTCCACCACCACCTCCTAAATCTGTCAGGATACACTCAGGGGATTGAAACCCCAGCTGCTACTTTAACAAAAGAAAAACTTAAATAACAAATAACTCTTAATTAGATAAAAGGTAGTTTTATTAGCCTGCTTGAGCTGCTTTAACAAAATACTAGGTGCTTAAACAACAGAAATTTATATTCTCGCAGTTCTGGAGACCAGAAGTCCAAGTTCAAGGCTCCAACCTGCTCGGTTTCTGATGGTGGCTGTCTTCCTGGCTTGCAAATGACTGTCTTCTCACTATGTCTTGGCATGGCCTTTCCTCAATGTGTGCACATGGAGAAAGAGACAGAGAACTCTCTGGTGGCTCTTCTTATAAGGCCACTAACCCTATCAAATCAGAGCCCTACTCTTATGACCTCATTTAACCTTATTTACCTTCTTAGAAGCCCCTTCTCCAAATATAGCCACACTAGGGGTTAGGGATTCAACATATGAATATGGGAGACACAGATATTTTGTCTATAACACACCATAACTCTGATCGGATTTTCAAAGTGACCCAATTCTAAGAAAATTTAACAATAACCGATGTGGAAGTTAGAAAGTTATGGGGATGCTTAGACTGCACAGACTGTTTTTTTTTTTTAAGTACAGGTGTCTCCAGGTTATGGAGAAAATATATTCCTGAGCACATCTTTAGTTCGTATTTGTATGTAACTTGGGTCCTTGATGAACAGCACATATACAGTAATAATAATAATACTATAGTGGCTTATATGTAGTAATAATAATACAATGTAATACTGTAATAATAATAATATCCCTGTACTATAATAATAAGTTAGAGAATCTATTGTGCTCTTTCTTTTAATTAAAACAAATAGAACATAAAAACAAACTCATACAAAAAGTTTGGATAGAAAATAGAAGAAATTTCAAAAAA
>NW_012154173.1:7726686-7745778 GCF_000956105.1 Propithecus coquereli | reverse complement strand
TCTCTCTTGCTCAGGCTGGTCTCAAACTCCTGACCTCAAGCAATCCTCCTGCCTCGGCCTCCCAGAGTGCTAGGATTACAGGCATGAGCCACCACACCTGGCCGGTAGATGATGGTGGAGTTGGAGCTGGAGAGGATGGAATGGGTGCTGGAGAATCCTGATTCTGTTGCTGGAGCAGGGGAGCTGATCACTGAAGTCCAGCTCCTTGAAAAAGGTATCAAGTTGTGTTTGCACAGCCTTTTTCTTATTTTCATTATAAATGGCCTTGTAGCAGCTAATATTCTCACTAACGAGCATGGTAAACCTTTGTAAACAGCTCAATGTTAGGATCTTGCTCCTCAAGCTTAGCAAATCCTAATCCAATGAGATGAAGAGCTTCAGCTAATTCTTTTATCCTAAACTTTCTTGGCTCTTGGCCAGGTGCAGTGGCTCATGCCTGTAATCCTGGCACTCTGGGAAGCTGAGGAGATAGGATCACTTGAAGCCAGGAGTTCGAGACCAGCCTGAGCAAAAGCAAGACCCCCATCTCTGTAAAAAATTAGAAAACTTAGCTCAGCATGGTGGCATGTTCCTGTAGTCCCAGCTACTCGGGAGGCTGAGGCAGGAGGATCACTGGAGTCCAGGAGATTGAGGTTGCAGTGAGCTATGATGACACCACTGCACTTTAGCCCAGGCCACAGAGTGAGACCCTGTCTCAAAAAACAAACAGACAAAAATCCAGCTTTCTTGGCTCTAGATATTCTTATTCTTTTTGTTCTTGTGTTTGTATTAGCTGCTTCTCTATCTGTGAATGAGACCAGCTGCTAGCATAAAGATGTTGCGTCAATGAACTGCTTACGCCATGCGGGTTTGTTTACATATGTAGAAGAAACTAGTTCCTGGATTATTAATTTAATTATTTAATTATAAATTATCCTTATGGGAGCCCTGGGAGCCTGTTCGTAAGTATGGAATGCAGTAAGCCAGCTCGTCCATAACCCGACGACTACTTGTATTGTTAAGGTACTGACAGTTTAAAGAGGTTGAAATATGAAAGATGAAGCAGTCATTAGTTTTGCCTACCCAATATCTATTCTCTTCTACTTCTTTACTGTAGTAGATTGGGGAAAAAATGGCCATAAATTCTTCCCATTCCAATAAGCATTGTGACTTTGCCATCCCCCCATCAGGAAGTAGAATCTATCTGTCCACCCCTTGAACCTGGACTTGGCCATGTGATTGGCTTTGGTCAATGAGACATTAACAAATGTGATATAAAAAGGTGCTTAAGAAGTACTAGTGTACTGGGACTTGCCTCTTTTGCTTCTGGGAGCCCTGAGACCACCATGGAAAGGAGCCCTATCCTCCTGGATAATGAGAGGTCACATGGAGACAGAAAGGGGCCCAGCCACCCCAGCTGAGGTTCTTGATACAAATTTGAGACCACTGTATATCATCCACCCTCAGCCAAGCTGTCTGAGAATTGCCCCACAAACCCAAAGAATTGTGAGACATAAGTATTTTAAAGCATTGAGTTCTAAGGTGGCTTGTTATACAGCAAAATCCAATTTACTGTTACTTAACAAAATCCCAAATATATTTGGTTTAGCAATCTGGCTGCTGAAGATATCTTCTGATATCACTTGGATGTTTGTCCCCTCCAAACATGTTGAAATTTGATCCCCAGTGTTGAAGGTGGGGCTGAATGGGAGGTGTTTGGGTCATGGGGCAGATCCCTCATGAATGAGTTGGCTCCCTCTGGACAATCATATTAGTTCACTCTAGAACTGGTTGTTTAGAAGAGCCTGACATCACCTCCTCCCTTGCTTCTTCTCTCTCCACATGACACACCTGCTTCCCCTTCTCCTTCCACCTTGATTGGGAGCTCCCTGAAGCCCTCACCAGAAGCAGATGCTAGCACGATGCTTCTTGTACAGTCTGCAGAACCATGAGCCAAATAAACCTCATTTCTTTATAAATTCGCCAGCCTCAGGTATTCCTTTATAGCAGCAAAAAATGGACTAACACACCTTTCTGTAATCTACAGCTGTAAATGGTATCTATGTTTATGCCAAAGAGGCATAAACATACATTGCTGATTGGTGTCTGGTAGAGAATCCATATAAAGGGAAATAATTCTTTTAGTTGGCATTGTCCTTTGACTCTTTGCTCTTCCTCCTTTTTCTTGTCTGAATTACAGATGAAATAAAGGAAGCATATTGTAACCATGAGATGAAAGTTCTACACTAAGAATGGTAGGACAGGAAAATAGAGCATGTTTGTGCCCTGATGGCGTTGTTTATCTGCCTTACCAGGTTGAGACTACTTACCTCCAGATTTTTTGTTATGTGAGAAAAATAAAATCTTTAATCCACTGAAGTGAGTGAATGAAAATACAAGTAAAGTAAGACAGAAGGTGGAATCGCTGACTGTTCCTATTTTGCTGGCTTCGCCAACTGGGTGGATAATGGTCCCATTAATTAATCCAAAGAAAAAAGTTTGGGAGAAGAAAACTTTTGGAAACACTGAGCTTGAAGTGGCTGTGAAAGGTATAGGAGACAACATTTAGAAGGCGATTGGTAAGCCAAAGCTTTTATAATACTGATACTTAGGAGAAAGATCTGAGTTTGAATGTAATTTAGGGAATCAACAGCAAATTTTTTGGTAGGTAAAATTGTTGGAGTGCATGGGATTGCCCAGGAAGAGTGAGAAAAAAAGAAGTGTGGAAATACCAGTTGTTAAAGGATGGTTGGAGCAAAGTATTAAGAAACACAGGTAAAAGAATGTTAAGAGGGTTAGACATAGACTCTGGTGAGCTTAATATAAGGATTGAACATGTCCTTATTGGATTTACCAATCAGGAGGCCACTAAGGCCCTTTCCAAGAGCAGAGTCCCTGGAGTGGAACCAGCTAAAGCCGGATTATGGTGGGTAAAGGAGTGAATGGAAGGCGTTGATAAGGAAGCCATAAATCGCCTTGGCTACTGAATCTTGCCTGCAAAGGACAAAAAGTAGGACAACACCAGAAGGAGACAGAGTAGAGAGAGCAAATTTTGTTTTCACTTTTTACAAATTTGGGGGTTTGTTGGTGAGACTTGAACTTATTTATAGCCTGCAGGAAAGAAGCCATTGGAGAGGGAGAGTTTGAAGATAGAAGAAAAAGAAATACTGTAATTGATAGAACAAGGCCAGGCATAGGCAGGAAGGGATGGGATCAAGGACACAGGTGGAGGGATTAACCTTAAACAGGAGTTGAATCTCCTCTTCCTGTGAGAGCGTCAATATTTCTTCCTGAGAAGGGGAAGGTGCACTTAGATCTACATGGATACACAGGAGA
Source organism: Propithecus coquereli (assembly GCF_000956105.1). Classification (NCBI taxonomy): domain Eukaryota; kingdom Metazoa; phylum Chordata; class Mammalia; order Primates; family Indriidae; genus Propithecus; species Propithecus coquereli. Next base: position 7,742,463 of record NW_012154173.1, on the reverse strand, counting down.
GATACAAAGGCCCTGACTGCTGTAGTTTCAGCTTTTATCTGCTGTCTGATCTTGATTGGAGGCATGTAAGGGATCAGGAAGGCAGAACTGGTGGCTTCTCTTGTGAGTATTAAACGATGGCAGGAATTCCGAGCCAGCTGCTGTCAGCTTTTGTAAGCATTCACTACTCTTAAATTAATACCTACATACTACAGTGCTACTTAATCATTAATATTTCAAAGGTGGATTAATGCAAAACAAAACATCTTGTGTCATAGACTGATCATTAACCTACAGTTCCTAAAATGATCAATATGCTTCCAGAAGAGAAATCTTATTCTTATGACACAGAGTTATAGAAGAATTTGAATACATTTAACTAGTTTACATTTATAAAGTAACTGTCCTGAAAAGGAGGAAATACTTTGTGTAATTAGAGAATAGAAAAATATGTTCAGAACATACTTACATTTTGTTTAGGAAATAAAATGTGGAATTAGGATGAGGCAGGGTGGGAAGAAAATTGATCTGACAGGCCCAGCTGAATTCAGGGACAAATCTTTGGCAGCTTGTTAGAGGACTTTTCAAGACCTGTTTGCCTTAGCATTGGTTACTTAGTTACTTGAAATTAACGGGCATAGACTGTAGGATAAATCTATGATAAAGATTTGCAAGGTATCTTTCAAAAATTGTACTAAACAGATGAGACAAGTGAATACATTATTTGCATCTTACAACATATATTTTCCTAGTACTTGATGTTTACAATGAGTGGTAATAAACTGATTGTTTTTTCTTTTCAGTTGGATGTCTGGTATTTTGTAGACCATGTGCCATCAAGCAAATGATTCTTTTGGATGTACGTTCTATCTATTTTATCCCATAACATAATTGCATTGGTGTCTTTTTGCCTCTTCTCTTAACGAGAGACAGTATGGCATGGAAGGTGCATGCTTGCCTTGTCTGGAACCATGTTACCTCTGCACTTACCAGCTTCACGATTCCTCAATTCCTCAGCCTCTTCTGATCACCTATAAAATGATATTAATGATACAAATCTTCTAGTGTCCTTGCAAGTACTCAATGTGTTAGCTAATTAAATTCCCATAAAACAATGCCTGGCACATTGTAAGCACTCCCCCAAAAAAAGAAAGCAAGAGAGTTAGGTAACATTAAATACAGTGATGATTTTTTAATACTTATTTGAGTAAACTACATATGCTAAGTATTTTATAATGTGAACCTCAACAAAACACAATTTTAAGTTGCCATACCTTGTAAATTTTAACCTGTTTTTTGATACAATTCTCACTTAGTATCCGTGGTGGATTGGTTCTATAACCTCCTGAGAATACCAAAATCTGCAAATGCTCAAGTCCCTGATATAAAATGGTATAGTATTTGCATATAACCTACACATATCATCCTGTCTACTGTAAATCATCTCTAGATTACTTATAATACCTAATACAAGGTAAATGTTATGTGAATAGTTATTACATTGTATTGTTTAGGGAATAATGGCAGGAAAAAAGTCTGTAAATATTTAGGAAAAATGCAGTCATCTTTTTTTTTCCTGAATATTTTGAATCCTAGCTTGGTTAAATCCACGGATGTGGAACCCATGGGTAGAAAGGGCCAATTGTATTTGATAAAGTTATATTTTGGAGTATAATAGTTATAATGAGGCATCAAAAGCAAGCATATAAGTGTAATCAACTCGATCTTTCTTTTTTTCTTATTTTCTTTCTTTCTTTCTCTGTTTCTTTTATTCTGGCGAATACTGGGGATAGCTTTGTGCGCATATTTTAAGAGTCCAAACAAAAGGGATACCTCTTTGCTGTTTTTGAATTGTTTAAATTTGCAAATTAACTGGGTCCAAAGCTAATAGTGAATTTAATCCAAAAAGAAGGCAACCAGCATACCATCTACATGAAAAGGATATACAGAAGAAAAACTAATGCAATAATAAATCGATTATCTGAGCAAAAATCAATAACCTTAATGATTACTAAATGCAAAAGGAAATGGAGTGCAATTGAGTGATTATGTTATAAAACTCCCTAATGCAATTATTTATTTCCTTTCCTTTAGCTTTCAAGCTACATTTTTCTTTCATTTCTTAGACTTATTTTGGTTTGTAAATGAGAAAGACTTAATCTTTTGAGGGTGCCTAGAATCAGCATTTTCTCTTTTGTCCACTAGATGGCAGGTATAGGATTCTGAATACCTTTCAGAAGCTGTGTGTCACTTATTTTTTTTTAAAGCATAGTATAATAGCATTTATAGAAAGTTCAAAAATAGTTAAAACTCATTGGATTAGAGGTCAGGGTAGTGGCTACCTTTGGGAGAAGGCAGTGACTGGAAGGTTTTCAGAAGTATTGGGAATATCCTATTTATTTTATTTTTTAATTGACATACATAATTGTATTTATTGTGTACAACATAATGTTTTGAAGTATATATATATATATCATGGAAATTTTAAGTTTAGTTAATTAACAAATGCTCTCCATCAAATATTTATAATTTTCGCGAAAACCCTTGACAGCCACTGTCTTAGCATTTTTCAAAAATAAAATGTATTGTCCTTAACTAAAGTCACCATGCTATGTGACAGATCTCTTGGAAGTTATTGTGTCACGCCATTCTTATTTGCAGCACTAGATGAGAAAACAGATTTGGTATAAAGTATGAAATTTTAGAAATGAGACTCCCCCCTCCCAGTCTCCTACACATAGCCTTTAAAAAAAAAAAAAAAAGACTGGTAAAACTGGTAAAGGAGTATAAGGTTTCTAATAAGGCCTTTAAATTCTATCTACAGTTACAGAGTAAAACAACAACCCTTTTGCATATTTATTTTCCTTATTGAAAATTTGTAAAATTAAAATCCAGCAACAAGTTTGTACTTAATCATGTACTTTCATGTAAAACAGTCAAGATTCAAGACTTTTTTTTCTTTCTCCTTTGTACACACACAATCAAAAATGGCGTGTTTTCTCTGTATAATCTCTTTTTATTTCCTCACAATGGTAGGTCCTAGGGATCCTTGTTATGCAAGGGGCAGTGAGAGATTGTATTGCAAATTGGTAATCAATTTACTTTTTTTCTTTGTGAAAGGAGACAGTAGGAAATTAAGGAATTTTAAAGAAATTCTTTCTCTTTATTTTGTTTAGAAGATTTCGCCCCCTTCCCCCCGCCCCGAAATAAACTTGAACTGCCTGAATTTTCTGCTTTGAACATGTGTGCCTTCCCACTGAAGGGCCAAGGCCCTGGAAATGTAAAGGGCCAATCTTTGTAACAGAGGGGTTCATTGCAGCGAAGGGCGTGTTCTGCAAATACAAACAGGTCTCACAGATAGTTGCCAAGGGCACTGAATACATCTTTGCATTACACCTTGAACTAGCGTGCTCATATCACCTGTTTTTATTGCACGCACCATAAATGACTGTAAAAGTTTGCAAATCTTGCAGAGACCTTGGCAATCAATACTTCAGCAGGAAATCTACAAAGAGCGGGGTGGGGAAAAGAAGAGATCCAGCCTACTAGTTTGCCTGTTTGGCACAAGTACCATACCTTGACATTGGAAATTATTAAGTGTTCAATTTTCACAGTGTCTCAGATGCGTAACATACGCAGAGCAGTTTCAATTTAGATGCTCATTTTGAAATCTTGGCTTTGCCTTTTTATTAACAAGTTAACGGAGCGGCCTTACTTACATGAACTTACTCTGGGTGTTTCTGATCTGTAACTTGAGCAAAATAATTTTTATCTGGGTCAATATGGGGCCAAGTAGGGTGGTCAGTGCCAATGACTATACGTGCAGCTTTACTATTTTTAAACGCCTGGCCCTCAAGTGGGCAAGGCAAGTGTCTGGTCCTTTTTTTTTTTTTAGGATCTACACACTGGTGATCGGGTTGGGAGCACAAATCAGTCCTCGTGCCACGTTCAATCAGCCTGTTCTACTAATTTTTTTTTTCTTGTTTTATCACGTTAAATTCACTTTAAATATGTCTTTAAAATGTGGGAGCCCCGTGGAAAGTTCGACAAGTCAAATAACAGAGGAGGGTACCAAAGCCCCAGGATCCAAGTCACAGTCTGCCACTGCTCCGGGCCCAGTGGGGACAGACCTCGCTGGAGGCTACTTGCAGGGTCGGAGGAGATGAGATGGCCCCGCAGCCCCCTTCCCAGGGGGGCGAGTCGGTAGCTTTATAGTTCTGGCGATCTGTGCCCTCGCTTTGGGCTGCGCTCGGGAGCAAAAGGACCGTGCTCTCCCAGAAAGAGGCGGGGCAGCGAAGACAGCGCGACCAGAAGCAGCCCGCGGCCCTGCCCGAGGCCTGGGTGGCTTAAGGCTGAAACCTTCCCCACGCCTACCCCCACCCTCACCTTTGCTCTCATCCAGCAGGCCGGCCTCCCCCCGCCCCGCATCCCCCCAGCCCCGGGACCGGAATCCCGGCCTTCCCTTCTAATGCATAAAACATTCAGTGGCCTCCCGGGAGTTTTTGAAATTCTGGCGGAGGTTGCTTTATCCGCTGTTCCGCCCCTAGGGTCAAACCCAGCTCCGTCGGGTGAGTTGGGGGATGCTTCAGCGCAGCTACAGACGGAATCTCACCGGAGTCCCCGTGGCTACTTCCCTCCAGCAGTCCTTTACACACAAGTGGCTTTGAAGGTGTCACTGGGCTTCGCCCAAATCTAGAAAAGAACAGGAGGAGAACTGTATACGCTTTTAACTTTTTTTCTGCCCCCTTCCCTGCCCCGGTCCCCCGCTGGTAAACGTGAGCAAGGCTGGGAGCCATCCCCACTGACGGAGCCCGCGCGGGCCGGTGGCGGACTCTGGCGTGGGTGCCCCCGCAAGGAGGGCCGGGTTCCGAATCTGGTCAGCAGCGGTGGCAGCGGCTCCAGCAGCGCCTCGGCTGGAAGAGGACCTTTCCCGTTCGAGTCTAGTGACAGTTTTAAGTACAGGGCGAGGGGCGCAGTGTCACCCTCGGAAATAAGGTCTCCGAATGCTTAAATCAGAAAGACCTTTTCCCGGAGGTTGCGCGCGCCTCCCGGCGCCCTCCCGGCGTCCTGAGCTCTCTGCCTAAGGCCACTGCTTTTAATTAATGGTACTGGAACCGTTCTTGGGAGAACCCTGAGTTCTTATCAAGACAATCTGGGTGGCTTTGGGAAGCAGAAAAAAAAAAGTGTAAAAAAGATTAATTACCAAAGGGAGAAGGAAAAGCACAGGCTAAACGAGATATTTAGTAGGAAAGTGAAGTAAAGGGGTTTTTTTTTTTTTTGACGCCACAATTTGTGCGTTTGGTTTTACGTTAAACGAGCAGATGCGACATAAACACATATGTGCATAATTTTCCCCTAACCACTAACTAGCGAAACGTGTATATCTCCTGAGAACCTTTCCCTGAAAAATTATCCTGATCTCTTCCTTCTCATTGTTGTCCAACCCTCCCACTCCCGAGTATCAGGGAACAACTCTCTATAGAGCACATTTTTCATCTTCAGCAGCTTAAAGCCATGCCATGGAGAATCGTAATAAATTAGGTTCAAGAACAATATAAGTGATGCTCTAAAACTTGGTCGTTGGGCGCTGGTTTATCTAGTAAAAAGTGCCACGCTCAGTAGTGGAGCCAATCCTTGCACCTCCTTTTAGTTCTTAACGTAGCTCATTCATTCATTCACATGAAACCACTCTCTTCCTCCTGATGCAAGGGGACTGGCCGTGTTACGTAAACTCTTCACACAGCTTTTTTTTTTTAATTGAACAAATGCAATGCTTCTCTTTGATAATAACGAAGACTTGACAGAGTTTAATTCCTTAATTCCCGTTTCTCTCACCATTATTCGAAATGCTCGTGTGGATAAAATTCTCTCGCAAAGGTTCTATATGTTGTGTCAGAATAATTTTGAACACAGAACATGTGATTATTTCCTGGTAGATTAGAGGCTCTACCGCACATCAGTAATGAATTGATCATCCAAAACCGAACCCACTGACATTGCGGCTTAACAGTGAAAGAAACTGAGACTACTGAATTAAAATATGATTTTCCCCCCAGCTGAAAACAAGAGATGTCAAGTGTCATTAAAGTGTCAGTGAATGAGGATGGAGAATTTCTGTCTCCAGACTTTCAGTGTTTTATGGAAACTATACATTTTCATTCTGGCACATAATAAGACTATCCGAGTACTCGGAATTACTTTTAAAGAAAATATCCACAGGTGATCTGTCAACAATACACCGATGAAAGATTTGCATAATAAATATAACCCGTTAATTGTAATTCCTTTGCCTCCGCTGTCTCTGGACGGTTTCCCCGGAGCGACAAGAACAGAGGCCACTTTCTTGACGCGGTTTGCAGACCGCGTGGGCAACGAGGACCCAAAGAATGTGTTTTGCTCAAGAAGGTCGATTTAAAGAAAATAGTAAATGATCTCTTTCCTTTGTTCTTATTTCTAAAACAGCCACCTACTTGTTTTTAAAAGAGCCTTTCAGCAAGATATTCAGAAAGAGGAAACTGAGAAAGTTTAGTAAATCCTATTTAAAAAGAAAAAAGAAAAAAACACCTAGCCCTTTGATCTCCCTGGCATTGTTATTACAGTCTTAAAATAACAGCCAACCCCCGGTCGGAAAAGAAAAACCTTACGGATTAAGTAACTATTTATCTCATGAGGATAATTACTTGTTTGATCTGAAGTCATTCATTCCTGAAACCACGAAGTTAAATTGTTGAGATATTTTTAAACGCCACAGTTCTGGCTATATTGCTGGGGAACAGATGCCTGATCAGGATGACCAGAGCATCTCTGAGCACCATTTCTGCAAGTGGAAGGCTCGCGAAGGCGCCTTGGGTAGGGGAGGGAGAAAGGGAAGTTTCCCCTCGGATACATTGGTAAAGAGGTACTTCAAGACTGAACCCACAGGTAGCTGGGATGGCCAAGAACGGAAAACTAGTCTCCCCAGAACTCTTGCAGAGCAAGGTGGTCACGAGCATCAGGGTAGAATTTAATCCCAGAGGCCCAAGGTGCGGAGTAAAGAAGTGGTGACGGCTTCCCCTAGTGGTGTGGCTTCAGTGCTGTCCCTAAGAGCCCATTGAATCCTTTTAATGATACTTCCGGCCCTTTTCTGGACCTCATTGGCTCAGAATCAGATCCGCATTCTAGGGTCAGCAGGCTGCTCCAGCCGGGGTTGACACCGCCCAAGACGAGGCGTGACCTGGGACGGGACAGGGGACCGGTGCCCGCGTCGCGGGAAGGGCGCTTCGGCCTCGGGCTGCGGACGCGGGACTTCGAGGGGCTGCCGTGGGTGCCCGAGGCGGGAGACACCCACCCCGGCCGCCCGTGCTCAGGGCGCGGTGCGCCCCGCGCTGGTGGCGGGAATGTTGGCAAGCGCCGGGCGGCAGTTACCGCCGGGCGGCCTCGCGGAGGCCCGGGTTTGGTTCTTGCTGGCCCGCCCGCCGGTCGCCCTGGGGCCTTGGGAACAGGGAAATGAGCTCGCCGAGGCGGTGGCGGCCTCGCTGCTTTCAGTTTTCATTGAGACTGCTGGTTACTGTTTAACATCCCCACCCACGTTTCAGTTTGTTCAGTAAATCGATCGGACTGTGAGAGTCAAGCCGCTGCCCTGTCGCCATTGAGCAAAGCTAATATTCCCCCAGCATATGGTCGAAAGTCTTTGCTGGAGATCGGGGAAAACAAACAAACAAACAACAACACAATCCTCAAGCCTGCTCTCCCAGATCACCCAGCCCCACCCCCATTTCCCACCTCCCGGCTTTCAGCAAACTTCCCAGGCTCGGGAAAGCGCGGCGCGGGACGCTGCTGCCGGGCCGGGTGGGGGGACCTGCTGCCGGGACATGCGGCGGCCGCCGCGCAGCTGACTGCGACGCGGGAGCTCCGGGAGCGGCTCCGCGCAGGTGAGTTTCTCTGCCCGCGCCCGGCGCCCGAGGCTGGCCGCGGTCGACAGCCCCCGCGGGGCGGGTGTCACGCAGGAGGCTTCTCGGTTCCCCTCGGGCGGCGGAAGGAGGAGCGCGCGCGCGGGAGGGGCCGAGCCCTAGGACCCCTAGGCCAGGCAGTGTTGAAAGCAGATACCCGGAGGCCTCCCGCAGCCTGCGGTGGCGGGAAGAAGAAAAGGCTGGGGGGAAGACAGTGGAGAGGGGAGCTGGGGGAGAGATGTGCAAGTGGCTCACCCAGGAAAAGAAGAAAAAAAGTTGCATTTGTTTGGGTGCAGAGAAAGCTTTCGTGGCTGTAGCTGGTCACGTGATTCCCAGGTTTCTAGGGGGGCTTTAGTGGAGGGGGTGTGTGTGCGTGTATGGCCTGGGGCAAGGCCAGGACTTGTGGATGTCTATGATCCGGGGAGGTTTGTGGGGAGGTGCTTGGTCCTGCAACATCACCCCATGGCCTTTGCTCAAGTCTCAGCTTGCGTCGTTCTCCCACAGAGACATTTTGGGAGTGGGCATCTTCCGGTGATGCTATTGGGAAAGATTTTATATATGGTGTTTAAGTCATCCTAGTTCCTTTGGGATGAAATGTCCTTTGGAAGCTGAGTTAACAGCGTGCCGGCTAAGCAATAATGATCCTATGTCTAACGGGACTAAGGCAGCACGTGATAAGATCTTAGAATTGAATATCGGTGTGTGCTTCATACCTGATGCACTGTGCTTTTAAGGTTTGCTCAAAGCTTAAAAGTAACTCCTCTCCAACATGCAAAACAGTCTTAACATAAGCTTTCACTTGAGGGATAGGGCTAAAGAATACAGAATACGGAAGCTCAAAACTTAATGGTTGTCCTGAAAACCAAACACTTCATTGATACCCACACTTCCTGTTTTTGTTACTTTCTCCTGCTTTTCCTTTCATATTACAGGTTTCTTTTCTCTCTTCACAAGCATTTATTTATCTTAAAACTATTCTTCCTCTCCAGCTATCACCATTTTTCCATTATAGTCCTCCTGTCCCCACCCTCTCACCACACCTCCTTCTGTTTTCATCTCCTATGCATACTCTCAGTCAAGACACCTGATCTGCTGTGTGTTTGAAATAGGTGACCCAGTAGTGCTGGGTTCCTTCCTGGTACCATATGGGGGTGGAGGGCGGAGGGGGGGGCGGGGAGGTGTTGGAGAGTGTTGGTAAACCACTCATTTTTCACATTTCAAAGTGGAGTGGAAATTGAGAGCCATTTGTCTTCTTCCCATTCCTCCTAAGCTCCATTTGTGGGCCTACAAATATGGAAACCTTCCTAACAAGCTTTATTAAGGTACAACCCTTTCACTAAAGTATGTCTGTTAAGATCTCACATGCATTTTATTCTGCAGTTGTGGTTATAAGTATATTGGATAGCACGAATTAATTTTAGGGACTGCGAAGATTTTTTTTTAATACTTCTGTTGAAAAAAACTTTATTTTTGAGTGCCTTGTTTTTTTTGAAAATTCTTGTTATTTCAATGAAATCTAAAGGTAATACTCAGAACATGAAAATTATAATAAAATAAAGTGAACCCCCCTTCCCATTCCATTCCATGTATATGCAATCTCTTGTTGACGTTTGGGTTTGTGCCCCTCCAGTCTCCATGTATATAATAGAAATTTTTCTTGCATTGTTTTAAAAATTGAATAATGGTTCATATACTACTAGTGTTCTGAAATTTATTTTTTATTTAGTACTTTTCAAATACTTCTCTGTCAATATATGGAAATCCTATTTTTTTAATGTATCTATTCAGTGTAACCAGCCAATATCCTCCAGAATATTCACTTGTACTTTTTAATTTCTTAGTGTTACGAACAGTGATGTAGTGAATATCTGTGTGCATTATCTTTGCATGCGTACTGCTGAAGACTTTTTCTGAGAAGAGAGTCGCTGGCTCCAGGGGGATGTTCACTTTAAATGTGATAGGTATTGCAAAGAGCCTTCCTAAGTACCCACAGTATATTTACCATGCTTGCCAAAACTGGGTAATAATGATCTGCTTAAAATGTTTCCAATCTCTTGTGGAAAAATTGATTCCTCACTGTAGGAATTTAATCTTTGGAAATTATGTAAACCAACCCTGGAACATCTGACTTGGGGGAGTTTGAGAATTTTGCTTTAAAAATATAATAAAATGAGAAGGGCATTAAATGCACTTCAACATACTATCTTATTTTGAGCTTGTAAAAGATGCTACTGCATTTGTTACTTTCACCTAGTGACTGGAGATACTGGTACACGATAACTGAGAATTTCTCTATTGCAAACATGTGGACCATTGTTGGTTTTGAGTAGTTACTGTTGTGATTTTATGGTTCTTGACTACGTGTTTGCCACCTTCATAAAAGAGGCTTCACAACCCTGGGAAAGTACAATTTTAAATGAGGTATCATAGCTTTGGATCCTTTAAAAGCTATGAATGCAAAGGAAACAATGGGCTATGCAATGATGTGTCCTTGTAGAGTTACTTCTCTCTACTTTTCTCACTGGAACTTACACCTATTGGAATCACTCCTGCCACTCATGCACAGACATAAGGAATGCTTCAAATATGGCTTACTCTCACTCTTATATTTTTAAGAATAAAAAATACATATGTATTTTAGCTAATACTTATTGAATACTTAATATATGTGAGGTACCGTTCTGAGCAATTTACTTGCATTTTCTTTTTTAGATTGTTAAAACGATCCTATGAAGTTCATATTAATATTCTTCCCATTTTACAGATGGGAAAAATGAAGCAGGGAGAAATTAAATAACTTGACTAAGGTCACACATCAAAAAGGGATAGAGTTGGGGATTCAAATGCAGGCACTGTGGCTCTAGGCCATAAGAGTCACCATGGCTCTTCCATGTAGTCCTTGGGTTGCTCACTGCACAGAGATGCTCAAATAAGCAGAAAGTGAGGACTGCAACCTTGACCCCACCCCACAGGCCAAGCCATGTCCCTTTGCTCTTGTCTGAGTATTCCCTGGGGAAATCCCTTTTCTTGGTTACAAAATGTCTGTGAGGGGTAGCATCACCCTTGTACAGCTGCTGTTGTATCATTTGTAGGAGCCACATGTATACGTGTTTGCTTATGTATCTTTGCAACTCAATACTATCTTGTCCCCTTCATTACACCTTAGAGAACAGATGTGCCTTACTGCCTAAACTTCCTGCCTTGTATATTAATACATGGTGACAGAGTATGTTCTTCACATGGTAGAATTAGCTGATAGTATCTGAAGATATGTTCTTTTGAAAACTTTTCATTTTATCAAGATGGTTTTCTGGAAAATGCATAAGGAGTTTAATTTTTTTCTTTTTTGGGACACTCTTAACATTTGGGAGAACATGAAGGCCTTTGAGGATGACCAGCATCATGGGTAGCTGCATGGCATACGAAGGAGGAAAGCAGGGCTTGTCAGATGGCAAGGTTTATATCCCTGTTCAATTCTTTACTAAATGGAAAGGGGGCACTGCTTGGGCAAGTTATTCTCCTTGAGGCACCATTTCCTCGTTTTTGAAATGTTTGCAATTGTAATACCTATGTCATAGAATTGGTGAGATCACTATATATGTTGATCCATAGGAAACATTTAGAACAGGGTCTGGCATGTTGAGTACACAATATGTATTCTGTGTTGCGCTTGTTATAATAGTGTGAGTTAATGCTTCTAAAACACTGCTTGATTTTTGTTAAGTTTTTGGTGTTACCTGTTTTTATTGACCCTTTACTAGAGATTATTATGTTTAATACCTACATACACAAACAAAGTTCATATGATTTCAAGAATTTATGGACCCCTAGAAACCTGGCCAAGCCCTCTGATAGGCCTCAGAGATACAATGATGAACAAGATAAAGACTTCCTAACTTCATGGAGCTCTAAACTAAGCAGTGCAGACAAAAATCATACTATGTGTAGTTCAAAGACTAGAACATGGGCTTTGGGATCTTTGTGACCTGTGTGCAGATCTCAGTTCTGCCCTCTGCCAGTGGTGTATCGCAGAGCAAGTTACTTACTGCTTCAGTTTAAAAGCTGTGAAATGAGAAAATATTATAGTTCTTACTCTCAAATTCTATATGGATAAATTCTTGTGTTATTTAAATCAAACATTTTTATTTGTTTAATGTTTGACATTTTCCCTATACTCTATTCCAATATAGAGAAATCACATTTGTATTTGATAATAAAAACTTGACATGGAAATCCTGGCAGTGTTTCTCCATCTCATTTAGAAGTTATCAGCTGATACAATCAGGACATGGTAATTTCATTTTTAAAAATATTATATTTTAATCTTTGAGTATTGTTCTTCCAGGTTTGCACACTTTGTGCTTTGTTTATGCTTGTGGCTGACTGAAGATTGTGAAGTCTATACTAGTATTTTTTTTTTGCATTTTCTTATTTCAATTGTCATGGTTATAGGTTGCAAATAAAGTTAGTATATATTAATTTAGCAGAAATTAAATTATAGGGACTGTACAAGATGCCTGGAATACAAATATAAATAAAGCAGTGTCTCTGACCTCAAACACAAAGGATCTACTGGGAAGACAAACACATGCAATCATCCATAATATAAGGCGATACCTATTACATTAGCATAATATAAATTAAAATTAACATAATACCATGGAAAATGGAAGCATAAAGGATACTTTTGGCTTGAGTAGCCTGGAGAGATTTCATGGAACAGTTAAGGATTTTCTGGTTAGAATCTGCTGACGGAGAAGAATCTGAAAGGTATTGGGGAAGAGGAGATTACACTTGGAGTAGGAATAGTGGCAAGAGAAGAAGTGGGATAGGAACTCTGGGCCAGATTCTGACAATCTTGATTGGAACTATGTCCCTTAGACTGTGGAAAGCCATCCAAAGTCTTTAAGTAGCTTGGTTATGAATTTTTTTATGTGATTGGCAGCATTTTGGAGGATGGATTAAAGAGAGAGAGACAAGAAACAGGGAAATAGTAGGAAGCTTCCACAATAGTCCAATGGCAATGAAGATGAAAAGAGGATCGAATCTGGAAATGTTCTGAAGGTCTTTAAACTGCATTTAAGGACTGTAGAATACACAAGATAAGGGAGTGGGAAGAGTTGAAGCTGATCTGCATTTCTATATTTCTAAGCAATGACTAAAACAATTCTTTCGTAAGGTTCTCATGTCTTATTGGGGATACATGTAAAAGAATGTCAACTCACAGGGATAAATGTAATTGTTGAGTACTGGAGAAGTATTACAGAAACCTAGTGGAAGACCCACTCATTTTTCTTGGAGTAGGTTGCATAAGAGATGAAGTATGAATTCTTTACTTTTAAATTAGGTTTATGGAGATATAATTTACATTCAGTAAAATCTCTTTTTATGAATATGCATCAGTGAGTTTTGACAAGTGTATACAGTTGTATAACCATGATCACAATTTAGATACAGAACGTGTCTGCACCCACTCCCCCAAATGCCCTGTGTCGTTTTGCAGGCAACCTCCTCTACGATGCCCTGGACAACTGCGGATCTCATTTCTGTCTCTAGTGTTGCCTTTTCCACAGTAATACATAAGTGGAATCATATAGTACGCAGCCTTTTGTGTCTTGCTTTTTTTCATTTAGCACTATTATTTTGAGATTCTTTCATCTTATTGTATGTATCAGAAGTTTATTCCTTTGGGGGGAAATTCTTTAGATTTATGAGGTGCAATTGACACACAATAAACTGCATCTATTTAAAGTTTGAAGTTTGACCCATGTGTATATCCTTGAAATCCACACGACAGTAAAGACAGTGAATATAGCCAACATCTCCAAAAATTTCCTCAAGTTCTTTTATAAACCTTCCCTCCTGTTCCTCTCCCTCCCCTCCTCTCCTGTCCCCAGGCAACCATCAATCTACTTTCTGCCCCTGTAAAGTACTTTGCATTTTTTAGAATTTTATAACCATGGCATCATATGGTATTCTTTTATGTCTGGCATATTTCGCTCAGCATAATTATTTTGAGACTCATTCATTTTGTTGCATGTATTTCTTTTTTTTTTTAATTTTCCTTTCTGCTGAATAGCATGACGTTGTTTAGATACTTGACAATTTGTTTATCTCTGTTCACCTGCTGATGAGTATTTGGGTTATTTTCAGTTTTTGGCTATTACAAATAAAGCTGTTATGAACATCTTTGTACCAAGTCTTGGTATGGACATATGCTTTTATTTATCTTATATAATTACCTAGGTGTAGAATGGCTGGGTCACATGGAAGAAATTGTCAAACTGGTTTCCAGATTAGTTGTTCATTTTACATTCCCATGTGTAGTGCTGGAGAGTTCCAATTTCTTCACATCCTTACCAAAACTTACTATGGTCAGTTTTTTAATTAATTAATTTAATTAATTAATTTCTGAGACAGGGTCTTGCTCTGTTGCCCAGGCTAGAGTGTAGTGGCATCCTCATAGCTCACTGCAGCCTCGAATTCCTGGGCTCAAGTGATCCTCCTGCCTCAGCCTCCCGAGTAGCTGGGACTACAGGCATGCGCCACCATGCCCAGCTAATTTTTCTATTTTTTGGAGGGATGGGGTCTTGCTCTTGCTCAGGCTGGTCTTGAACTCCTGGCCTGAAGTATCCTCCTGCCTTGGCCTTCCAAAGTTCCAGGATTGCATGCATGGGCCATCCTGCCCTGCCAGTCTTTTAATTTTTGGCATTCTAAAAGATATCCAAAGATGATATCTCATTGTGATTTTAATTTATATTTCTCTAGTGATTAATGATGTGAGCATCTTTTCATGAGATTATGTAGCATCCATGTATTGTCTTTGTCTTTTGTTCAAAACTTATGCATCCCTGCTTTTTAAAATTGAGTTGTTTGGTTTTTTCATTATCAAATTGTAAGTGTTCTATATATATATATTACAGATATAAGTCCTTTAAGATATGGGTTTGGAAAATATTTTCTCCCCACATTCATTTATTTTTGTACAAGGGATAGAATTTGACCAAGAGAAAGAATAAAGGGTATTACAGTCATAAACAGGAATAGTGTTGCAAATGAAGAATGAAATAAAGTTGGTTTTATGAGGCCGCAATATGTAGTAAAATAAGAAAAGATGGTTGAAAGTGAATTTACAAAAATAGGAAGAAGCCTGAATATAAAGACCTTTTGTGTCATGCTATGGAACTTAGACTCTTTTTGTGTGAGCACTAATACTAGTACATACTAATACCCTAACAATATTGATACTAATTATTGGGCTTTATAGTTTATAGAATTCTTTCATATGCACAGTTTATAGTATTTCCTCTTGCATTATTTTATTTAAATCCTGTGACAACCATGGGAACATTAAATATAGGTTTTGGAGTTTGAGCTAATATCTTTTCAGCTCGTATGTGTGTGTGTGTGTGTGTGTGTGTGTGGAGTGTGTGTGTGTGTGTATGTGTGTGTAAGTTTAATGGAGTGTGAGGAAAGAGTGACAGCTGGATTGGTCTGCAAGGGCTCAGGAGGGCACTTTCCCAGTAGGGCAGGGGACAGTGTCCTGCTGAGCTCTGGCAGATGGTACAATAGGCTCTGATAAAGGTTTGGATGTATAGCTGTACTTTGAAAATGACAATTCACAGTTATTATAGAACTGTTCACAAAAATTCCAAAATCTCAGAGGAAAATCTAGATTCTGTGAATTTTCTTTTAGCTGTCCTTTACTTGCAAACTGACTCTATAAAAGTAAAATTAATTTTATTTGTTAGTTAACTTGTTAAGAGAAAATAATATGACTAAGTTCTCTCTTTATTTTTTAAATGTAATTTTTTTTGTTGTTGTTTCTCATAAGAAGTTCAAAGAACTTATTTTTTCAAACATTATTCTT
>NW_012154173.1:7724210-7725316 GCF_000956105.1 Propithecus coquereli | reverse complement strand
ATCTATTGGATTAAAATAATCTATCTGATATTTCATGTATAAACGATAAATGGTAGATTGACTTCTGAAATATGTAAGAATAGATTTTGTAAAACACTGAATTTGAGCTTTTAATTGAAACTAATTTATTAATTCAGGTATAAAAATCATAATAGTCACATGTTTGATCAAATAAAACCTGATGCTTATGGTATCAATTTTTAACATTTTATCTAGTTTTACACAATAAATTGAAGCATTTTGAATATTCAGTTAATTATAAATGTGTATACACTACTCTCTTCTCTGTAGGAATCACAAATAAGTATTAGTTTAAAAAGTTTCTTGATTAGTAATTACTTACTGAAACTTATTGGGAAAACAAGGCTTACAGCGTGAAAGCCCTGGTGTGTTTTAAAAGCTGATTTTTCTTTCTTAGTTTAGTTGGTCAACTCCTTTCTGGACAAAGAATCCTGCTACCTGGAACTATCCCCATTAAACAGGAAACATGAGTAGCATTTGTACAGAGCATTTTTTAGTATATGTTGAACTGCTTTCCATTGCCACATGGCTTGTGAATTTTAATGATCATATTTTTCTTCTATTATGCATGGATTCCAAGAAAGTTAAAACTTATAGAACTTGCAAAGTAATTGTTACCTAAGGAGAGAAAATTTTTGATATAGTTCTTCAAATTGCCTAACAACACTCAAGTTGTAATGCAGGAACAAACAGTACGCCTGCATAACAAGTGGTGTTATTATTTAAGCCCCAACCAATTTTGAATAACATTGTGGCTTTTTACCTACATAAAGCACATATTTTTTTCTTATAAATAAGTCCAAAATGTGAGGTTTGGTTTTGTAAAACTGAACTGATAACTTATGTATTTGAAACAAGTAGCTATGAAGAAAATGTATCTCATTTATTAAAAAGGGCTACAATTCATTTAGGCAAGAGTTTTTGAATGGGTATTATGTGCAAAACATGTAGTAGCTTAAGTGATTTAAAAATAAATGGAATCTCTAGAGTTTAGGAACTGGCAAAGTAGCTGGGGAAATAACTGCAAAAATATTCTCATTAGAGTTGGTTTATGGTAAGCGTTGCAATGTACAAATCACTTATTC
>NW_012154173.1:7721132-7721719 GCF_000956105.1 Propithecus coquereli | reverse complement strand
AGATATAGGGAAATATGCAGAATTTATTTCAAAAAATACTTTTTTTCCTCCTATATGAAGAAAAAGAACGAATAAATTTTTTTCTTTTTTAGGTAAGATATAGGGAAATATGCAGAATTTATTTCAAAAAATACTTTTTTTCCCCCTATGTGAAGAAAAAGAACGAATAAATTTTTTTCTTTTTTAGGTAGATGTATTTGTTTGCTCGGGCTGCTAAAACAAAATACTATAGACTGGGTGGCTTAAACAACAGAAATTTTTTTTCTCCCAGTTCTGGAGACTAGAAGTCTAAGACTGAGCTTTCAGCAGATTTGGTTTTTTTAGAAGCCTCTCTCCTCTGCTTGCAGATGGCTGCTTTCTCCTCAGGTCCTCACACGATTGCCCCTAGGTCCCGATTGCCCCTAGGTCCCTCTGTGCGTTGCCTGTGTCCTAAGGCCTTTCCTGAGGACACCAGTCATAGTGGATTAGGGCCCACCCCTATGACCTCATTGCATGTTAGTTTTTCTCTTTAAAGGGCCTATCTCTAAATATACTCATATTCTGAAATACTGAGGATTAAGATTTCAACATATGAATTTTGTGGGAGG
>NW_012154173.1:7708420-7710457 GCF_000956105.1 Propithecus coquereli | reverse complement strand
TTTTACTGATATACTATGTACTATAGACTGATGTACTATGTAGACTGATATACTATGTAGACTGATACATAGTATATCAGTAGCTTGTTCTTTTTCCTTGTTCTGTGATATGCCATTGGATGAATATACAAAAAATAATTTACCAAATCTACTGTTGATGGCCAATCGAGTTGTTTCTAGTATTCAGCTTTTACAAATAAAGCTGTCTTGAACATAATTTATGTCTTTTATTGGATTTGAGTTCTCATTTCTACGGGGTATATTCCTAAGAGTAGAATTACTGGGATTTAGGGGATACGCATTTTTTTAAAAGTATAAAATCTATTTAAAATGTCGATAGAAATATTTCCATCTTGTAAATTGGTAAGAATATTATACCATCGTCCAAAAGACGAGAGATTAAATAATTTAGAAAAGCAGTAGCAGAGTTTAGAACTCAACAGATTCTACCTTTGATCATTTCTTTTCTCTCTGAATGAGTTTAGCATACATGTAACTATATGTAAATATTTGTTCACATAAATGTACTCCTAAATTGTTAGACTTTTATTATCATTATTATTTTGGTTATTTATACCCTTCATTTCCATTCCTCATGGATTTTGCTCATGCTATTGTGTCTGCCCAGAATCACATGTTCATTGATTTCTTTACATTTTCTTTACATTGCACTTTTTGTATCACTTCCCACTTACTAAGTACTGAAACCATACTGTCCACTGACAAATAGGTATTCCTTTTGGTTAATGAACCCAATAAAGCCATACCCTGGCACTGTGTTTAACACTGAGTTTACGCAAATAGTTCAGATAAGCACACCCACATGAGACAATCCTGTGCTTTACTGTGTATTAGTGAACATCATTTTGCAAACATACTTTTTATTGAAGCAATGTTATGAGAACAGTAAGTTTTAAAGAACTTAAGCTATTCTTACAAATTATCTCTTCTGGTCATCTTACAGCATAATTTTCTGTAAATTAATCAGACACTTCTTTTATATTCTCTCTTATATCTCTGAACCGGGAAGTAAGCTAAAAAAAAAATTTCCTTCAACACAGGCCTTCATGCAGAGTCAGTAAGCAGCTTTTATTTGTTAAGGTGTGCCGGCAATAAATATTTTCTCTCTGGGACACCTAAATCATGGCCACAGTTTGAACCTTAATAATATTGTTGAGGTGCAGACCAGACAATGTTTCCATTATTACAAATCTTATTTATAGGAGGATAAAAGGTTGTTTAGTGAATAAAGTAGATGGGAATAGATAATGATTGGCTAAGTACTATGGAACTCCCTGACACTGATCGAACTATGTTAATGTTTAGTTTAGTTCTCGGGAGTACTAGAGTCACTTGTTAAAACTCCATCACGTAACAACATTTCCAGGCCTGAGAGTGATGATGGGGTTAGAAAGAAATGCAGTGATTAATTTTTAATGCAAGACAACAAACAGATTTAAACATTTTAAATCTTTGTGTTCTTTTCCATACTGTTAAGTGATTTTGTTTTTGAAAAAAAATTTAGAGTGAATGTTCAAAGATATTGTGATTACATGAGAAGTGAGGGAATATAATAAGTAATCTTTTTAGAATAGTTTCATCAACAATTTACAACATAGCATGTCCGGCTATTTGCAGAGATTTTTAACTCATCATGTCCCTGAGGTTCTTCGTATCAGAGTGAATCTGAAGATCAGTGAGTAAGTATGCTGTGGTGTTGAACATCTACAGGCATTTAGACTCCGATTAACTGTTGGAATAAGGGTATAAAAAATTAAGAATATTCTGGCATCTAGCATAGTATCTGACTAATAGTGGGTGCCTTGCCTTGATAAATAATTGTTGAATGAATGAATATATTAATAAGAATGAAATAGGTTAAACTTTTTGAAAGTGTATGCTTCTTTGATTTAGATAATAGTAGGGTGTGTTGAAAAAAGTTTAGAAAATAAATGAAATTTATAAAATACTCCTATAAATGTATATATGTTATATATAGCATACAAAATAACTTATACTTTGTTAATTTAAGTGAAA
>NW_012154173.1:7706125-7708370 GCF_000956105.1 Propithecus coquereli | reverse complement strand
ATGCAAAAGTTATTAATGAGCTATTTTACATTCTTTTTTAATAGTAATTCTTTTCGAAATCTGGTGCATTTTACACCTGCGGCACATCTCAGTTTCTCCTAGTCATAGTTGAGGTGCTCAGTGGCCACATGTGGCTATTGGCGACTTTTTTGATCAGTTCAGCTCTAAAGGGGAGTTAAAGGAGGTTTAATATACACTCCTCTTTCAAGGATAGTTAAAGGAGGTTTAATATATACCCCTCTTTCATGGTCTGGGATGATTTTTGATTCAACTTTATGGCAATTTAACTTTGAATTGGTTTTTTCAATTAGATACCTCAGTTTTCTCTTTTCAACGACTTTTAAATAGATTTATGGGAAAAATATTTTCTCACATTTATGAAAAACACATCGTCTCTATCTTAATTATGTTTGAAGATAAATAAGGTTGACAGGGGTTAGTTTACACTGGAGAGTTGATGGTGCTGCTAGACTTTCCACTACATTTAAGATTTAGTTATGAGGCAGTTATCCCAGAAAGGCATATGCAAGGGGTTCTCAAACTTGAGTGGGCATCAGAATCACCTGGGGAGCTGGTCATCATGCGGACTGGTGGGCTGCATCCCCAGAGAGTCTGATTTGGCAGGTCTAGGATGGAGCCGAGCATGTGCATTTCTAGCAAGCTTCCAGGGGCTGCCGCTGCTTCTGCGGGCGGAGACCAGTACTGGTGTAGACCATCTCAGCTCCCTGCATGCACGGTGCGTGTGGAGATTGCCCTAAGCAACACAGTTCTTATTTCTTCATATGCTTGATGCTGTATGTAGACCCTGGAAACCACTCTTTGTTTGTTTCTATGTGTGTGTGGGAAGTGGGGGGTGGATGAAGTTGCCTATCCATTCATTACGGTATTGTGTTCCACTTGGAGAAAAGAGGAACAAAAGAAACTTACAGGAGCTCCCTAATGTCTATTCCTTATTTTTTACCGCTTATGTTGTGGGGGGTGGGGAAATAGTAAGGTATTTTACCTGAACAATATCTGTTAATATTTTCTAGATCCAGATGACAAACTGTTACTGAAGTAATAATAGCTTTGTTGAATACTTGGTCAAAAAGCTAATATTCCCTCTGCCCATGATTTATCTGTTTTTCTAGCCCTTATGAAACCTACTAATTTCCAGGTCTTAGATTAGCTTTAAGGCTCACATGGAAATAAGTACCATTGTTTATATGAACAGGACAGTGCTCATACAGCTACTATAGCATGTTGAATTTCTACAAAGCTGCAATTGGCTTTGAATCAGACCTCAGTGAATATTAATGCAAAATTTCTGAGTGATGAGAAAAATCATTATCAAATTAAATATATTGACTTTGATAAAGCTATGAATTTAAAACATTTTTTAAAAGGCTCAATTTAGGGAAAAAATCAACTGAAGTTAATCTTTCCTTTTTATTTTCTCTGAAAATTTTGATTTCTCTGTTGCATTATCTAATATTTATTGAGCACTTATTATGGGCAGGCACTGCTCTAAATGCTTTACCTGCATTAATTCATTTAGTCCTCTAACAAGCTGATGACTGATGTTATCACTCTAATTTTACAGACAGTTAGTAGCAGGGATGGTGTTCTAGAGTGCTTAACTGCTACATCATATCCTCCTCCATGACATTCCCCTGCCTTAATTTGTTATTTTAACACTGATCTTTTCCTTGACTTCCTCCTATTGTACAAATTTATACTCAACTACGCATCCATTTGAATTTTTGTTTGTCCTGGAATTTTTTCCTTTTTGCATAATTTCATGCTCTGACCTCCTTCCATGTCTTCTGTAATCCATTAACTTCATCTGAAAAGTGTAGTCCCTCTTCTTTTTGGCTTAGATCTACCCTGAATAACATTTTACATTTACTAGTTCTTGTAACTCTCAATGTATTTATTCTTGTTCCTAATTATAAAAAACAAGTTTTTTAAAAAATGGAAATTAAGTCACTCATTATCCAGCACATACATACTTCCTTTTTGCACCTTTCTGTCCAGTTTCTTATATGTGTGTTTGTGGGCAGGTGTATGTCTTATATTTATTTATTCACCATGAGTAATTTGTATTTGGATTTTTTTTCACTAATTATCAAATGAGTTTTTTTCTTATTTGAGTAATCTTTAGGATTATATTTTTAATATCAAATTAAATGCCTGTTAAATTGACATAATACAATCTAGCTAACCATTTATTGTTGTACGTGTTGATTTTAATTATTTCCTGTTC
>NW_012154173.1:7704224-7706075 GCF_000956105.1 Propithecus coquereli | reverse complement strand
AATCAAGACAGATGCTGTGTTTGCATTTTGGAGTAACATTTTAAATATGTCTTTCCTTTCAGGCTTCTGCACTCTGTTGGGTCCAGATCCTCATACTGGCATTTATGCATTACCTTAATTTGTAAATGTTGAGTTTAAGTAAGAAGCATTGAATTTATACATATGATAATCCAGAGAGTGATAAACTCTACTCCTCTTGAATTAATGGGAAAGAGACACACATAGTGAAGCGCCATTCATGCTAAGCAGAAGTTCTAAGATATCAGAACAGTTACAAGGGGCATTACCCCTAATGGCATCCCTTCTACCCTGGTTGAGAGATATAAACATGCTTGTGCACAAGCCTTTAAGGTACAAAGGACAACTTCTGCATTTGAAGTTATGCATTAAACAGATTCTTTCAGAGTTCCTTAGGTAGAATCCTAACTACTCAGATTGCAATAAAATCTCCATGATTCATTCTCGCAAACACTTTAATTTCACTAACAATATAACTGTGAATCATGGGTGTTTGGAAAAGTGTGCTTATTCCTGTGAGTCTGTTTTAAAACTGTGAACGATTAGCTGTGTTATGTTTTTAGCCATCTTGCAATAAATATCTTAGGAACAGTAGTTTATTGATTTAGAGAAAATTATCAGGTCCTGGTACGGCATGGTATGTGTAAAACATTTCAGTCAGAGGGAATTAGACTCTTGACTGAGCTAGCTGAGTGATCCTTGACCAGCTGTTTAACTTCTTCGTGCTTTAGTTTGCCTGTCTCTAATCTGGGATTCTATCACCTACTTTCATAGGGTTCCTGAGAATCTTCAATTGAACAACATATATAAAAGAACACCCGGCACCATTTCTGATACTTGGTAGTTACTTAATAAATGGAAATATTCTTTTCTTCTCCATGATTTTTAATTTCCTCTTATGATATTGGAACTGGGTTTTAGAAACTCCCATTTTTTTTTACTTAAACTAAAAGCCAGGCATCTTCCTTAATTTCTGTCTCCTTCTTATATGTCCTATCTAGTTTGTTGGTGGATTAGAGATCTGTCAATATTACCTCCAAACGAGCCTCAAGTTTTCCACTTATCTTTTCCTATACTGCTGTTACATCATCCAAATCACAATTATTACATACCTAGATGATTGCTATAGTCTACTAACTGCTCTCTCAGTTTCCATATTGCTGCCTTCAAGGATGGTGTTCTTAAAACATAAATAAGAACACATCATCTTCCTGCTTAAAACCCCCACTGGTTTTCCATTGTACTAGGAATTATGTTCAGACCCTTCCAATGCCTATGAGGCCTTTGATGTTCCAGCCTCAGCCTGGCCTCTCTGTCTTACCTCTTGCAACTCACCTTTACTCCAGAGATTTTAGTCACATTGAGTTTTCTCAGTTCCCCCAAAAAGCCCAGTTATTTTTCATCTCAGGGCCTTCTTCCTTTGCATTTGATATTCCCTCCAGACTCACCGCCACCTCCCACACGTAGATATCACATGAGAATATTTCATCCTTTAGTTCTCAGTTTCTCTGAGTTCTAATGTGTGCAGGTGTCTTCTTCATATTTGTTGATGATTGGAGATAAGTGAACAGACTCAGCTGGCTGGGAGGTCTTAGCAGCAGAAGTTTGAGTGGACATTGCCAAAAAGGGTTACAACCAAAGGCCAGGGGAGCAAGAGGAGAAAGGAAATTAGGATGCCAAGTAATAAAGTAAAAACAAAGAGTCTGACACATTCTTTATTCTGTATATAACTTGAAAATTTATATTATGCGACATGATTTTTTTATTTGGAATAAGATATAATTATTCCTAAGTGCTAGCTGAGGACTCTAAAGCAGCACTGTGGAATAGAAA
>NW_012154173.1:7689632-7691684 GCF_000956105.1 Propithecus coquereli | reverse complement strand
TACACTGGAACACTGTATGGTGGTGAAAACATGAGAACTAGAGGTATACCCATGAACATGGTTGAATCTGAGACTCATAACATTGGGTGAAAGAAGCAGATCAGAGAAGAATGTATTGAGTATGAGTCCTTTTATATAATTTAAAAAAACAAAAACACTTTCTGTTTATATAATACATAAGTGTTAATATTATTACTTATGTTTTATAAAAGGTAAATTTGGAATAATGATCAAAACCTCAGGTTAATGCTGAATTATTTTGATATATACCTGGCAGGTGGGGATATGTTTGGAGAGAGGCACAAATGGGGCTTTCACAGACTGACTGTGTTTTCTTTCTTTACTTAATATTACTTGGTGTTTCATTATTACTAGTCTTTTACCATACTTTATATATTCTCCCATTTCTGATATATTTTACAGTTAAAAAACAAGCTATTTTTCAGAGACAGTAATGTGCTATGTAATATCCTTGTATCCATGGAGCTTTCAGCTAGAGTAAAGGTAGACATTAAATTCAACAATTGAAATTACTCTAGCCTTATTGAATAAGAAGTATGTTGTGCCTTAAGATGATGTAATAAGTGATATGGTCTAATCAAGAAAGTGCAGAAAGAGCTTCCCTGAGAAAATGAGAATTGAGCTGATATCTAAACGATTTTTGGAAACTAACTTGGAAAATAAGAAGGAAAGAAAGGACTATTTCTTGTAGGGAAACTGGTATTTGCAAAGGCCTGTGGTGCAAAAGGGAGCACTATGAATATGAAGAAAAGAAATGAAACCAGCATAGGTGGCACAAAGAGAGAAAGGAGTATCATGAAGAATATTATTTGAGAGGTAGGTAAGGGTCAAAATATGAATCTTGTAGATAACGCTTTTGCCTTCCCCCAGAGTGATGAGAAGTTATGGAGATATTTTAAGCAGGGAGATAATGAGAACAGATTCATACTTTGAATATATTATTCTGGCTGCAGCTGAATAAGTGATTGGATGGAGGCAAAGGTAGCTAGGGGTAGACCAGGTGAGAGACTATTTTAGTAGTTCAAGCAACAGATGGTGATAGCTTAGATGAAGATACTGGTGGAGGACATGAGAAGTAGACTGATTACAGAGAGATTTTGAGTACAAAGTGTAAAGTATTTGGTAATGAATTGGATATGGTGAGTGTGCAAGAAATTTCTCAAGCATGACTTCTATGTTTCTAGCTTGCTTAGATGGTTGGCTGGTGGTAGCCTTCACAGAGAGAGAACATAGGAAGATCACAGGTTAAAGAGGCTCTGCGCATTGTCTATCAGATTTGTACATATAACATCCATGCATTTTAGACCTCAGAGAGTAGATACTGATCTAATTTAGACTGTATCCTTCAAGAGTATGTTTCTATGTTTGCATTTTGTCTGGAACTGAATCTTCAATATGATGTAGGTCCATTTCCCCTCCTTCATATATATATATCATATATATATCAGATTTAAACATTTTAAATCTTTGTCTTCTTTTCCATACTGTTAAGTGATTTTGTTTTTGAAAAAAAATTTAGAGTGAATGTTCAAAGATACTGTGATTACATGAGAAGTGAGGGAATATAATAAGTAATCTTTTTAGAATAGTTTCATCAACAATTTACAACATAGCATGTCCGGCTATTTGCAGAGATTTTTAACTCATCATGTCCCTGAGGTTCTTCGTATCAGAGTGAATCTGAAGATCAGTGAGTAAGTATGCTGTGGTGTTGAACATCTACAGGCATTTAGACTCCGATTAACTGTTGGAATAAGGGTATAAAAAATTAAGAATATTCTGGCATCTAGCATAGTATCTGACTAATAGTGGGTGCCTTGCCTTGATAAATAATTGTTGAATGAATGAATATATTAATAAGAATGAAATAGGTTAAACTTTTTGAAAGTGTATGCTTCTTTGATTTAGATAATAGTAGGGTGTGTTGAAAAAAGTTTAGAAAATAAATGAAATTTATAAAATACTCCTATAAATGTATATATGTTATATATAGCATACAAAATAACTTATACTTTGTTAATTTAAGTGAAA
>NW_012154173.1:7681098-7688717 GCF_000956105.1 Propithecus coquereli | reverse complement strand
TTTTGGTTTTGGTTTTTTTTTGAGACAGGGTCTCACTCTGGGCTAGAGTGCAGTGGTGTCTTCACAGCTCACTGCAACCTCAAACTCTGAGGTTCAAGCGATTCTCCTGCCTCCGTTTCCTGAATAGCTGGTGCTACAGGCGTACACTACCATGCCTGGCTAATTTTTTTTTTTTTTCTATTTTCTTGTAGAGACGGGATCCTTCTACATTGCCCAGGCTGGTCTCAACCTCCTGGCCTCAAGCGATCCTCCCTCCTTGGCTTCCCCTAATGCTAGGATTATAGTCATGAGCCATGAAACCCAGTCTGAAAAGGAAATTCTTAAAATAGAAGATAAGTCTGAAGAAATTACATAAACAGCAGAGTAGAGAGACAGAGCTAGAAAATATAATAGAGGCTTTAAGAAATAGGGAGGATAAAAAGAGAGAGTGTAACATACACCTAACTGGAGACCTAGAGAGGGAGAGAGAGGGAGAGAGAGGGGAGGTAAGACAACATTGAAGGAGATACTTGCTGAAATGTTTTTAGAATTGATGAAAGACACTGTTCTTCATATTCATAAAGCAAAACAAATCTCAAGCCAATTATACATTATGATATAATCACAGAACATCTTGATATATTACAGTGAAATCACCGAATGTTGATCGGGAACACTAATCAAGACAAAGAAAGAAGAAAAAAAGTAAATACAGAAAAAACAAGACAGTAGTAGATGATAGAAACAAATCCAATATGTCAGTAGTCACAATAAACATAAATGGATTACACTATTCAGTTAAAAGAAAAAGGGATTATCAAACAGAAAACAACAAATCCAAGTTATTGCTTATAGATGTTACAGCAAGCGTTACAGCGGGTGTTTCTGAGGACAAACCGAGCGGCACACAGAGAGTCGGAGAGTCAAAGTTTATTCACCAGCGGGCTCAGAGGGGTCTCATCACCAAATTGTGAGCCCCATCTACCTGATTTTGCACACTTTTATTAAGTTGGGGCTGTCTGAGGGGTAGGGTATCAGGTGGCTAATGCCCGCCAGGTAATAGGTTAGTTGATGTGTCAAGTAACAGGTTAGTATTATGTTCATGCACCAGGTAATAGGTTTAGTGTTATGCTGATGCATGAGGTAATAGATTAGTTGATGAGCCAGGTAATAGGTTAGTATTATGCTGATGTGGGTCTTCCATGAGGGGTGGGGGTCTCAGGTGGCTGATGTGCCAAGTGATAGATAGGGGTTTTCCTTATCATTTCCCCCTCTGATGCCCTTATATGTCTACTATAGGACATGATTTCCCAGTGGGTGACAGCCACTTAAGGCCATTATGTGAGCTGTTGCTCTCGGGTTACAGTTGTCTCTACGAATTTTATAATGGAGCTCAGTATGCATGGGCCTACAGTGACAAGGAGAAGAATAGTTATTAGCGGCCCGGCCAGAGGTAGTAGCCATGAAGTCCATTGTCCTAAGTCGAAACACTTGTTCTAATTTCTTGTTTGTTCTAATTCCTTGTTTCTTTTCTGGATTCTTTCTCTTAGCTCCCTGACTTTTGTGGTTACTATTCTTGTCCGGTTTATATAGTAGCAGCACTCTTCCCCCAGAAATATACAGGTCCCCCCCTTTTCAGCAGTGAGTAGGTCTAAGGCCTATCTATTCTGTAAGGTTACTGCTGCTAGTGAGTTCAGTTGACTGTGGAGGGACAGTAGGGAATCGGCTACTCATTACATGTCTTCATTTAGCTCTTGGGATAATTTGTCGTAGGTGCTCAGGGATGTTCGTTCCTAGGCCACCTATTCCTGCTCCTATCCCAGCAGCAATTTCTCCCCCTTCAGGATCAATGCTAGTAAGGCCCATCTTTTCCGGGTGTTTGGGTGGGAGCTTAATGCTGCCAGTGCACCGAGGCAAGGCGGCCATCCTGCCACTACCGGATCCAATTGTTTTGACAAATAAGCCACTAGTCTCTGCCACGGCCCCACAGTTTGAGTCAAAACCCCCAGAGCCACTTGTTTCTTCTTGTGTACAAACAGGTTAAAGTCTTTGCTGAGGTCCAGTAGCCCTAGTGTGGGGCCTCTTTGTAGTAAATCTTTTAATTCCTGGAAAGCCCTTTCCTGACTCTTGGCCCATTCCAATTCGTTGTTTTCAGGCCTGCGTAGGGCCTCGTACAGAGCCATGGCCTTTAGGGAGAAATTTGGGATCCAGCTGTGGCAGAATCTGGCTGCGGTGAGGAATTCTCTGAGTTTTCTCCAACCGGTAGGCCTGGGAATTGTACAGACGGTGTATTTCCGCTCATGTCCCAGTGTCCGGTGCCCCTGAGTGATGTGGAAACCGAGGTACTTCACCCGTTGCCTGCAGATCTGTGCCTTTTTCCAGGAGACTTTGTATCCCTTGTCAGTGAGCAATTGGAGCAGGCACTGGGTTCCCCGGTGGCAGCCTCCTCTGTTGCGCTTGCTAGAAGGAGGTCATCGACGTACTGTAGAAGTGTGTAGTGGGTTTCTACTCACAGAAACGAGATGAGGTCAGTGGCTAGAGCCTCCCAAATAGAGTTGGTGAATTTTTAAATCTGTGTGGTAGTCGTGTCCAGGTCAGCTGGGTTTTCCTTCTAGTCTGAGGATGCTCTCACGCGAAGTGAACAGGGGATGGCTCTTTGGAGCGAGCTGCATAGAGAAGAAAGCATCCTTTAAGTCCAGGCAGGAGAACCAGGCAGCATCAGGAGGAATGAGATTCACAGTCCCTCCTGGGTGGAAGGTGATCTGGGCTTCCAGTTTGCTCAGATCTCGACCTAGGAGGGGAATGGGGCAGTCCAGTATGTATAGGAATTCATGTCTTATCTGGTGGCCCCCCCATCTGGCATATTCGGGATTGGCAGAAGGGTCGAGCTCCTCGAGCTCCAGTGGCTCCCACAATAGTGGTTTCCTGCTTTGTAAGTGGAGCCAGCGGGGTTGTTATCACTGAGTGTGCTGCCCCAGTGTCCACCATGAACGTTATTGGTTGGCCCCCCACTTCCACTACAACTATAGGCTCCCGGGGGCCAAGAGTCAGGGAATCCAGTCAGTTCTATTCCGAGTGACCCCAGTGAGACCGCCCAGTGAGACCGATGGGGTCCTGGTTCTCCGGCTCCTGCTGGAAGCCCCTGGGCAGGTTACTGTTTGACAGTGGGTGGTTTCTTTTATTGGGGAATTCATGCTTCCAGTGACCAAACTCTTTACAATAGGCGCACTGGTCAGGCTTCAGGGTCCCTCGTCTCCTGGGTCCTCCTTCCCTTGGCAGGCCAGGTCTCTTAGCTGGGTCAGGTCTTCCGAGGGCAGCGGCCAGGAGAGCGGCTTTCTGTTTCATTTTCTTGTCATTCTCCCTCTGAGTGGTCCGGTCTCAATTAACATAGACCTTCTGGGCCACTTCTATCAGCTGCGTGATGTTCATTCCTGCAAACCCGTCAAGTTTCTGGAGTTTCCTTCGGATGTCAATAGAGAACTGCCCAATGAATGCGGCATTCACCGCCTGCTGATTTTTGGCCGCCTCTGGGTGGAAGGGTGTGTAGACTCAGTAGGCCTCAGAAACGTGCTCATAGAAATCGCTTGGTGATTCCTCCGGCTTTTGGATGACCAGAGCGACTTTGTTCACTTTGGTTGGTTTTCTGGCTTCCTCCCAGACCCGTGGAGGAGAGCTTCCTGATACCTTCCGAGTGTGTCTCGTCCACTCGGGGAGTTGAAATCCCAATCCAGGTTGGTCTTGGGTGCTGCTCTCTGTGTCCACTGCTCCATGTCCAAGGTCCCTGCTGGAGCCTGGTCCTGGAGCCAACTCGAGGTCCCAGCTACAATCCAGCATCGTTCTTCCGTGTTAAAAAGGATCAGAAGGAGCTGGCGGCAGTCTTCCCAAGTGGGGTGGTGGGTCTGAAAGATGGATTCCAGGATATCAACAAGGGCCTGCAGTTTTTTGGAATATGGCGAGGTGTGGTGCTTCCAGTTCAGAAGGTCAGTGGTGGAGAAGGGCTGGTAGTACAGGACTGGTTGGCCTGGCTGAACGGACCCATCGTTCCTAACCTGCATTGGACCTCGCACCTCACGCAGGGGCATCTGGAGGGCTGAAGTTGGGGCCTGAGCTGACCGTAGCGGGTGGGTGATGGGAGTGTCGGCACCAGGTTGGTCTGGAACTGGCGGTGGGGAGACTGACGGTGGCGGGGTGTCTGGTAGATTTGAGGTTACTTCAGGAGGTGTCACGGTAGGGTTGTAGGGTGGTAATGATGGATCCTCTTCAGGAGCTTCCTGATAGATGAGTTTGGACAGTTTGGTGTCTCTGGTCCTTTGAGCCACAAAAATCCTGCTCTGTCCCTTATTAGCACAGAACAGGATCCAAGGGGGCATGATCTGAGTTATCTCTAGCCATGAATCCATGTAAGGGAATTGGTCGGGGTGGCCGGGAGTCCCGGTCACAATTCTCCAAACTGCTGGCATGATGGGGAGGTCTAAGGTTCCTGTTGCGGGCCAGTCGACCCCGAATATGGGCCATTCGTGTTCACAGAGGGCCTTAAGTCTACTGGGACTCAGTGTGATGCCGTAATCTCCCGTGAAACCCTTCTTAAAGTTCTTTAACATGCATTTAAGGACTGTAGGCTTAGATTCTACACTACCCATCCTAGACCCTTGAGCGGTGTCGCAGCTTAACAGACAAAGTGGGGGGTTTCTCTCAGGTGTCGGCCTGGCTGCATTCCTCGTGGGAACTTAGGCACGTCTTGGCGAAGGTGTGCCCGTATAAACCCCGGGCCTGGTTGCTCCTTTTAGGGGAGTGAATCACCGTTATGCTGTACGATGCCGCAGAACCGCAGGTGAGGACCCCCTCAAGTTCCGTAGCCGTAGCCGTGGAGCCACAGTCGCTCTTCACTCACTCTTCACTCTCGCATTCAGACAGGCAGAGGCTCCACATTCCCACCCTGGGAATTCCCTGCACTCAGGGGATGATCAAGCTCCTCTTGCATCGTCTGAAGGGCCTGACCCCGGCGGGTCCTGGCACCTTACCTGGTCCGATGCCTCCAGACCTGTTTTGACTTGTTTTTCCCTCCGCCATGTCCGGGAGAGTTCGGGACCCCGAGGCCAGCGGGAGCTCCCGAGGAGCGAAGATATTCCGCGAAATGGCGGTTGGCGCCGGTTCGCTTCTGTCGCCGAGGTCCCGCCGGTTGCTGCGCCCGTCCCGGAACTGGTAGCGTCAAGGGGCCAGTGCGGTGGTTTTCCCGGTCAGGGAACCAAAATTTTACAGCAAGTGTTCCAGCGGGTGGTCCTGAGGACAAATGGAGTGGCACATGGAGAGTTGGAGAATCAAAGTTTATTCGCCAGCAGGCTCATAGGGGTCTCTCCACCAAATTCTGAGCCACATCTACCTGATTTTTCACACTTTTGTTAAGTTGGGGTGGTCCGAGGGGTGGGGTATCAGGTGGCTAATGCCCGCCAGGTAATAGGTTAGTTGATGTGTCAGGTAATAGGTTAGTATTATGTTGATGCACCAGGTATTAGGGTAGTTGATGCACCAGATAATAGGTTTAGTGTTACGTTGATGCACCAGGTAATAGATTAGTTGCTGGGCCAGGTAATAGGTTAGTATTATGCTGATGCGGGTCTTCCATGAGGGGTGGGGGTCTCAGGTGGCTGATGTGCCAAGTAATAGATGGGGGTTTTCCTTATCAGAGAAACACATCTAAACCAAAGAATACAGAAAATATTAAAAGTAAAAAAATTAAGAAAAGATATACCAAACTGATAGCAAACAAAAAAGAGGTTACTTTTTAAATAACAGAGAAAGGAAATTCTAAAGTAAGAAGTATTGCTGTATGTGGTAGCTAGCTTCTGACATGGCCCCCAGTGATCCTTATCTCCTGGTGTTCATAGCTTTTTAAGCAATAAAATATTCTAGAAATGGCCATGTGTGACTTCTTAGGTTGAGCTGTAAAAACCAATGTAGCCTTGAACTTATTTTCAAGCACTTATTTTGAATCATCGCTCTAGGGTACGTCAGCTGCAGTACTGTGTGGACATTTAGGCAGCTCTATGGAGAGACATGTTTAATAATTGAAGCCTCTTGCCAATAGACAGTATCAATTTGCCAGCTATTTGAGTGAGACATTGTCAAAAAAAAAAATCCTCTGCCCCAGTCAAGTCTTTGGATGTCTGTACCCTTGCCGACAGCTTAAATGTAACTATATGAGAGATGCTGGGACAGAACCATCCTCCTAAACTGCTCTCAATTCCTGATCCATAGAAATTATAAGGTAATAAATTTTAATTATTGTTTTAAGTCATTAAATCTTGAAGCAATTTGTTATTCAATACTAGATAACTAATACACTAAACATAGAATTTCAACTCAATAAGAAGATAAATTTTGTGTTTTTTTGTGACAGTCTCTTTCTCTATTGCCTGGGGTAGAGTGCAGTGGTGTCATCATAGCTCACTGCAACCTCAAACTCCTGGCCTCAAGTGATACTCCTGCCTCAGCCTCCCCAGTAGCTGGGACTATAGGTATCCACCATGATGCCTGGCTAATTTTTCTATTTTTAGTAGAGACAGGGTCTTGCTCTTGCTCAGGCTGGTCTTGAACTCCTGAGCTTAAGCAATCCTCCTGCCTCGGCCTCCCAGAGTGCGAGGATAACAGGCGTGAGCCACCGCGCCCAGCCAAGAAGATATAATTTTAAAACTTTATGCATGCTAGTATAACTTCAAAATAAACTAGATTATAATTTGCAGAAATTTTAATGTATCATAACAATGGAAGACTTTAACACAACTACATCAACAATTCTAATACAAATGAACCAAAAAAGGTAAGTATATAGAAGATTTTATAAATTTCAAAAGACTAATGTCATAGAACTATATTTTTGATTTCAGCACATTTAAGATAGAATTCAATATAAATATAAGAACCCCTATTTTGTGAATTAAAACCACACACTTTTAAATAACTAATATTTCTAAGAAGAATTCATAATGAAAATTAGAAATTATTTAGAAATGAATTGTCATGAAAATGGTACATATCAAAACCTTTGGAATACCACTGAGGTAGAAACAAAAGGGAAATTTAAAGCTTTAACATGGTTAAGTAGACTAAAAAAAAAAAAAAAACTCTGAAAATATTTGAGATAGATTTCAAACTAAAGAAGTTAGAAGCAGAACAATGGAATAAACTCAAATAAACAAAAGGAAAGAAGTCATAATGATAAGAAATTAGTGAATGAGGAAACAATAATACAATAGAGAATGAATAATAGAGAGTGAAAAACAATCCTTGAAATTTGAAAACCTTTAACAAAATGACTCAAGAAAACAAAAAACAATGCCAACATACACACATATACAAATTAGATAATAGGGGTGAGATATAGTTAGGATGCAGCAGAGATTACAATGATAATACAGGGGCATCATGAATATAGCTTTATACTTGTACACTTAAAATATTAGAAAAGTAATTATATCCACAAAAATATAACTTACATAAAATGGTATACAAAGAAATAAAAAATCTTAGTAGTTTAACAGGCAATAAGGACTTGAATCCATAGTCAAAAATCTCTCCATAAAGAAAATTAAGTTCAGATAAATAATTTTCCAGGTGCATTTACCTAATACTAATACCTAATA
>NW_012154173.1:7677702-7678780 GCF_000956105.1 Propithecus coquereli | reverse complement strand
GCATGTGCCACCGTGCCCCGCTAATTTTTTATTTCTATGTATTTTTAGTTGTCCAGCTAATTTTTTCTATTTTTAGTAGAGATGGGGTCTCGGTCTTGCTCAGGCTGGTCTCGAACTGCTGAAATCCGCCTGCCTCGGCCTCCCAGAGTGCTAGGATTACAGGCTTGAGCCCCCGCTCCCGGCCAATACTTAAAGTTTTGGTGTGACAAATTAGCTTATTTTTTGCATTGTATACATATAGTGATGCATATACATAAACATATGCACATTTAAGAAATCGTGAATTCTTTCCAGTACTTTCAGTTCTGCTCCATCCCTGCATGTTCTTTCTTGCTTTTCTCCATTCTCTATTTGTCCCTTTTTCTACAGCCAGAACCCTGGCTCCTAGAAATTTTGAAACATTTATTCATTTGCTTAGTCCTATGTTAACATCTAAAATTGTTTCAGAATTGCTTCCCCTATACTACTATAAAATCTAAAACAAGTTCAAGATATGTTTGCACTTTATCTTCCCCAACACCCAACCCTGCTCTCTAGACCAAGTGGATATAGATAAACAATGAGTTCCTAAGAAATTTGGGTTAGTTCTGCCTGCCTGCCCCCTTCCCTTCCCTCCTTCTTTCCCTCTCTTGTTGCCTCCCTCCTTCCTTTCTTCCTTCCTTTTGAGTAGTTATGGTGTTCGTTTGGGATACAATTTAGCTTCGTTTGTTTTACCTTGCTTTCAGTTTTAAGTGTTTTTTTCTTTTGCTTCCATTATTAATTATTTGATTAAATTTTTGAATTATGTATGTTATGCTTTCAAAAGTAAAAACTATATATAAAAAGAGATTGGCTGGGCGTGGTGGCTCACACCTGTAATCCTAGCACTCTGGGAGGCCAAGGCGGGTGGATCGCTCAAGGTCAGGAATTCGAGGCCAGCCTGAGCAAGTGCAAGACCCCCGTCTCTACTAAAAATAGAAAGAAATTATCTGGACAACTAAAAAAATATATATAGAAAAAATTAGCCGGGCATAGAGGCACATGCCTGTAGTCCCAGCTACTCGGGAGGCTGAGGCAGGAGGATCGCTTGAGCCCAGGA
>NW_012154173.1:7675104-7677652 GCF_000956105.1 Propithecus coquereli | reverse complement strand
TTTTTAGTCTTTTAACATGAAATTTTTTCTATTATAATACCAACATAAATTACAAGTTACCTCAAGTTTTTTATGTATTAAATTATAAAATTGTTTTGAAAAACATTAGAAGACATCTAAATAAATGGAGAATTATCCTTTGTTATAGTTAGGAAGACACTGTTTTTAAAATGACAATTTTCTTCAAATTGGTTTATGATTTAATACAATTTCTATCAAGTCTCACCAAGACTTTTCATGAAAACTGACTAGCTCATTTTAACATTTATATGATAGACCAAATGGAAAAGAATTGCTGTTTCACTCCTGAAAAAGTAGGACAAGGAAGGACTTCTTGCCCTATCAGATATCAGGATCTATTTTAAACTTTTTACAATTATTACGGTGTGGTGTTATTTCAGGAATAGAATGCTGGAACAGAATGCTTAGCTCATAAACAACCCACACTTACATGCAAACTCATTCTCGGAGCCAGGATAGCAGATCATGGGGAAAGGGTTGTCCCCTGAACAAAAGGTGTTGGGAAAACTGGTAATTAATATAGAACAAATAAAACCTCACACTTAACATAAAATTCCATTCCAATTGAATTAATAAATTAAATTTGAAAGGGGACATATAAGAATATCTTTCTGATCTCTTTTCATAAAAAAAATTACTTTTTAAAAGAAGCGCAGTAGTAAAGAGATGTTTGTTGCCACCCAACCAGTTTTATTTGCCCATTGCCCAGGAGGATGCCAATGCGCTGAGACAACAGGGTTTGCAGCAGAGAAAGAGTTTAATCTGCATAGCACTAAGCGGGGAGATGGGAGAAATTTCTCAAATAGTCCTCCCCGAGAATTTGGGAGACAGGGTTATTAAAGACGGTTTGGTTTAGGCAATTGCCTGGGTTCCGGGTGGAACCATAGGGTTGTAGGAATTGTCTTCTTTGCTGACCAGATTCTTGTGTGTGGGACAGAAGACCAGTTGAGTTGGTTCCTCAGTGTGGCCTACTGGTCTGGATCAGCTGTTCCACTGGAGTGTGGGACCTGGAAGATAGCTCAGAAACTACTCCCAGGTTTCAAAAAGGTGATGTTATCTATGGAGAAAGCTAAGAATCTTTATGACCACTAGCTATATGGCTCCAGAGTGGCAATTATAGAGAAGCCAACAGGGCGACAGTGGCTAATTATTATCATTATTTTTAGTGAGGCCCTTATCACAGTTCTTGTCTTGCACCCCTTTATCGATTTGTGAATGCAGTTTCAGAAATAGATTGAAACGTTTTCTTCATTCAAATTAAGAACTTTGTGCATGGAAAGGCACTGTAAAAGAGTGTAGTGGCAGTCCCAAAGCTGGGAGAAAGTATTTGCATTGCCCATGATTCTATACATTTAGAATCGAGAGTGTATAAAAAGCTGGTGTCTGTCAAGAAAAAAGACAAACGACGAATAGAAAAGTGGGGATAATGCATGAATAGGCATTTAATAGAAAAGAAATCAAAATAGCCAAGAATTATTTGTAAACATACTTGCACTGATCTATAATAATGGAAAAGCACATTTAAAATACAATTATTATGTCACACTTATATTTCCAGGAATTAAATGTGTGACAATATCAGCATTAGTGAACAACAAGAACTGGCATACATTGCAGGCAAAAGTGAATCTTTGTACAATCCCGTCAGAAACCTATTTATTTATTTATTTTTTGAGACAGAGTCTCAATCTGTCGCCTGGCTAGAGTGCTGTGGCGTCAGCCTAGCTCACAGCAACCTCAAACTCCTGGGCTCAAGCGATCCTCCTGCCTCAGCCTCCCCAGTAATCCCCACATGCCTAGGATTACAGGCATGTGCCACTGCGCCCAGCTAATTTTGTCTATTTTTTGTAGAGAAGGGGTCTTGCTCTTGCTCAGGCTGGTCTCGAACTCCTGAGATCGAGTGATCCTCCCGCCTTGGCATCCTGGAATGCAAGGATTACAGGCGTGAGCCACTGAACCCAGCCCCCAGAAATCTATTTAGAATTAATGGTAAAGTTAAGCAATAACACTGTGAGCTGGCATTTCCACTGCTAAGTATACCTCAGAGCAGGGGTGCTTCTCAAACTATCCCGGAGAAAGGAAGACTATGTATTTTAATTTCTAATTTTTTTATACAACATGATAAAAATGAATTATTAGAAAAAAGAAATGTTACATTTCTAGAAAAATAAATTAAAAAATAGATACACAAATTATAAACCCATTTTTAATCATTAGATTCAGTAGACAAAATTACATTTTTTAATAACACAAAAGCTACAGTTGAAAAAAATTACATTTTAATAAAAATCATCCAAAGTAACATAACACCGATGAATATATAATTAGAAAAATCATACAGGTTGTTCATTAAAAATGTGATTATTAGCGGTTAACAATCACTATAACACTTGTCTTTTTTTTGTCATTCCATAATTATTTCTAAATAAGATGTTGAGTAAAATAGCAATTCCATATATTTTATGCCTACAGGAACAGTTTGAATATTTATAGTATATGTCAATACTTAGAGTTTTTTTTTTTTTTT
>NW_012154173.1:7669306-7673891 GCF_000956105.1 Propithecus coquereli | reverse complement strand
AGTGAGACTCTGTCTCAAAAAAAAAAAAAAAAAAAAAGGGATTACTACAAAAATGTCACACTCTCTCCTGTCTCCCTTCCATTCTATACCCCTTCAGATGTAACCAATTTCACTGGAAATTTTTTTGCAAAGATAAGCTGGTAGATATACATTAGTTTATTTTTCTTTCTTTCACAGATGGGGTTACTATATATGTTCTCTGCACTTTAATTTTTCCTTCAATCATATGTCTTGGAACTTATCAATTCATAGAGAACTTCCTCATCAATTTTTGTAGCTGTATAGTACTCCATTCTGTGTATGTACTGCAGTATATTCAACCAGTATACTAGGCTTGGATACTTAGGTAGTTTCAATATTTTGCCTTTACAAATAATCCTATAATACATAACATTGTGTGTGTGTGTGTGTGTGTGTGTACATATATACATACATTTATATATATATATATATATATATAAAATTGTTGGAGGTTTGTCTTCAAGATAAGTTCATAGTAATGATTAGAACATCAAATGGGTAAATGTAAGTATTATTTTTAACTTTTATACAAAATGAACCCAGTCACTTAATATTTTCAAAGTTCTTTTCAAACCTTCATCAATGACCTATTATAATTTAAGTGATTTTTGATTAATTTCTTATATGTATATGTTTTTGATGAAAAATAAAATCCAAAGTATTCTACCAAATTCATAAGACTCACTGATAATTTTTTGCTGATGTACAATATCAAGATCTTCACTTCTTTACTGATAATTTTGTTAAATTATGGGACATGTCATAATAATTCAGAAACTTTTCTCTTTTAGGCTTCTAACTTTCATTTTTGTTCTTTATTTGACACTGAAAAATATACTGCATTCCTTTCTTACATAGAAGTAAAAAGAGCATTAAATATACCAAAGATAAAGACAATATAGCAAATCTGGAAGTCCCAATCATATCTTTAAATGATTGGTATCAAAATGGTTTAATAAATTGCAGAGACATTAAGAGTTCATACTAATATATATGACATTTATGTAAAGAACTTTAAACATTCTCTACAGAAAAATTTCCCTTATTAAACATTATATCTCTACATGTCCACATGAAATAAGGAGTTTTTTTTAAACAATAAGCTTACATACTATATCATAATAAAGAAGATAATCTCTCACTTAAAACTCTATTCTTTAGAGAATTCACAATTTTCTTACATCAGTAAGACTTTGTTTTCCATAGCAAGTCTTTTTCAGTGAGAAAATCAAAATGTTGATTTATATTCTAGTGAAAGCTCCTTATTCTGCATAACTTTTCCAGATTATTTTCTTGTTATTGCAACCGTGCCATCAGAACATTCTCTTAATGAAACTTGAACTCCAAACTATTGTTTTGTCAGTGTACTGCTGTATAGTTTTACAAATCCATAGTTGGTTGGTTGTGACCAATAAAGTTGAAAAACTATTTCTCAGTATTACCATTGTGTACAGTTTGCACATGTATTAGGATAGTTGCCAAGTTAGTGATATCTTTGCATTCAAGTTCCTAGCTGTATTTGTTCGGTGATTCCATAAA
This sequence comes from Propithecus coquereli, assembly GCF_000956105.1. Lineage (NCBI taxonomy): Eukaryota > Metazoa > Chordata > Mammalia > Primates > Indriidae > Propithecus > Propithecus coquereli. The sequence continues at coordinate 7,672,331 of NW_012154173.1, read as the reverse complement.
GTGTTGAACTGTGTTGTCATCGAAAATTGGTACTTGAGCTACCTTCTTTGCAGCAGATGCACCTATTGTTTCTAAGCACACACTTTTGATGCAGTGTTTCACTAATGTCTCAGCAATTATTTATGGATTTTTAGTCTTTTTTTAAAAAAGTCTGTGAAGTGTTTATTGAATATGTATAGTTGCATGTATTACCAACAATTACAGCTAAAAAACAAAATCGAATGTATGAAAGATAATATTCTGGGTAAAATTTAATGGCCACCTAATCTTCATTTCTTTGAAATTATTTCTTTTTCATTATTTTGTTTAGTGTTATCACTACATTCTGAAAAGGTAAACCTTGTTGTGACCCCCCCCAAAAAAATAAAATTTAAAAAAAGAAAATCCGGAAAAATCCAGTAAAGCTTATATTGCTATTGACAAATTAGTCATTAAAAATAAATACACTGTTTTGCTACCCTAACTTAGCTAAACATTAAATTGTAAATTTTAAAAGTAGGCTTAATTATAAATTAAAAGATTGCACAGATATTTATAAAAATGTATATGTACTCATATTTTATCCACTTTTTATCCACTTTTGAATTAGTTACTAATCTAATCTTAAAAATATTACATGGCTCTATTGTGCATGATTGGCATGTGTGTTTTTTAAAATTTTTATTTTATTGTCATTTGAATATCTAACATAAGGTCTACTCTGTAACAATTTTTTAGCATATGATACAATATTATTAACTATAGGCACAATGTTGTATAGCAGTTCTTGAGAACTGGTTTTTGTCATATTCTGACTCACCACGTAAGTTCAACATTATCAAACTAGTGAAGCCCTGTTAAATGATACGGGTTCACTGATTCTGTACTTAGATATTGCAGCAAAGTTGAAATATTGTTAAAGCTTCTAGATACTTACCCTCCATTTCTGTGGATATCCCATCACAAACTTGTAGCAAACAGTGCATGAACTGGCTTGGGTCCACAAACCACATATTGATATGTGCACCTGGAAACGTACCAGAATATTTATAGCAGCACATTTTGTAAAAGCAAAAATTGGAAACACCCAAATGTCCATTGATAGAATGGATAAATGCATTGTGGTATATTCATGTGATGATTTACCATAAAGAAGAGAAAGTAAAGTATTCCTGTATCCATTAATACAGATATAAACGCAATGTTTAGTGAAAAAATCAAGTCAGAGAAGAAAGTATTACGGTAATTATTTAAAGACCCAAAAGAGAAACAAGTAAACAGGACATTGTTATTAATTTATAGATATGTGGTAAAACTCAAAGAAATGCAAGGAATAATTATCACAAGAAAGAAATTAAGTCTGAGTGGAGAGTAATCAAGAAAAGGTACCAAGGGCCCTTCAAAGTTACTGTTCATGTTCTACTTTATAAATTAGGTACTAGGTATATGCATATTTATTTCATTCTTATTATTAAACTGAACATATATTAATTGTTCTTTTGCATATATCATGTTTTGTAATAAAATTACTAAGATTCCAAATAGGCAAGAGTTAAAAAAATAAGACTTTTGAAAAATCTATAAAAATATGTAAATATTAGGAAGACATTCTTAGATGGGAAGACACAAAATTAAAGTTGTGAGACCACATGAATATGTACACTTGATCCAAAAATAACAAAGTAAACAATAACATAAAAAATAACAAAGTAAACAAAATTTAAAAATTAACGTCTATAAATATTTCCTAAGACCTGAAATAGACAGGTGATCATTATTCTATACTGAGTTTCAATATAGGGATTTGATCATGACAACATAAAAACCTGGTTTTTAAGTTGTTCTGGGATTTAAAAAAAAAGATAACAAAATGTCCACATTCAGTGAGTTGTCCAGAGCCATTGTAGAAGTAATGCTCACATGACTGTGACTAGAAGTCATGACCAGAACACAGGAGTGCTGACTCAGTCTCTGCTATGTACTGACTGCTTGATCTGAATGTTTGTGTCCCTCAAAATTCATATGCTGAAATCCTAACCCCCAAGGTAATGGTTTTAGGAGGATGGGGCCTTTAAGAGGTGATTAGGTCACGAGGGCTCCACCCTTATGAATGGCATTAGTTCTTTATAACAGAGGCCCTAGAGATCTAGGTAGCCCTAGAGATCTAGGTAGTCCTAGATCTTCAACAGCATGAGACTACCAGGGGGAGGCACCATTAAGGACCTAGACAAGGCCTTCCCCAGACACTGATTCTGTACTTTGATCTTGGACTTCCCAGCTCCCAGTGTGTGACACTTTGTTATAGTGGCCCTAAGTTATAATATCTGAATTATTGAAGTAATATGAGAAAATGTATATTAAAAGTATAATGTTACACATTAGTAGACAAAAATTATTTATCTTAGCCTCACTCTAATGAAGTATTCTATGAAATGAGAGCATTTGCTGGCTTACTTTTGAAAATGAGAATGTACAGTGTACATAACATGTCATCTGATTTTTTTCACCTATGTATCATGAACATTCACCAATGTCAATCTTTCTTTGTAGTTGTAATAAATAAATCGAATAAGTTATAATTCATTTTATATTTATCATTAGACAAAATAAAAGTTTAAAAGTCATACCCCTCCATATACCCCTCAAAAAGTTAGAAATCATAAGAATGAATGAATAAAGGTGACTTGAAATACTGGATATTAATTGAATTCTAAAACTATAATTATAAAAGCTGTATGATTCTGGTTTGAGAAATGAAGACTAGAGCAATGTAACAATAGAAAAACTCTGAAACAGACTCTAATGGTTATAAATTTCTAATAAATGATTATATGATATAAATATGAATGCATACTTAGAATGTAAGTTATTATAATACACTTATGAGGAAACTGCTCAATAAATACTGCTGGTAACTATTTGGAATATTCATTTGGAATGAAAAACTATGAGTGAAATATAAAGAAAATTAAGAAAAACCACCAAAAAAGAAAGCTATCTATCTGAGCTTCAGATAAAGAAAACTTTCTGAATATAAACGCAATAC
>NW_012154173.1:7663291-7665631 GCF_000956105.1 Propithecus coquereli | reverse complement strand
TAGCTGTCCAATTAATTTCTTTCTATTTTTGGTAGAGACGGGGTCTCGCTCTTGCTCATGCTGGTCTCAAACTCCTGAGCTCAGAACGATCCGCCCGCCTCGGCCTCCCAGAGTGCTAGGATTACAAGCGTGAGCCACCGCACCCGGCCTCATTTTGGTTCTTGAGTATATTGCCTGGTCTATATTTCGCTGTTAATGGATATGTTTAAAATAAATTAATGAGGAAATAAATGATTATATAAATTTAATTTTAAGAGGTTAAGTGATTGCTAAAGTTCACCTAGAGAATAACAATAATGGCAGGCCTTCTCAACTTCAGTTTTCTTTTTCTTTTTTTTTTTTGAGACAAGATCTTACTCTGTCATCCCAGCTAGAATACAGTGGCATCAGCATAGCTCACTGCAACCTCAACCTCCTGGGCTCAAGTGATCCTCTTGTCTTAGCTTCCTGAAGTGCTAGGATTACAGGTGTGAGCCACCACCCTCAACTTCAGCTTTCTATTTCCTACCCCAGGCTGGTCTGATATCTGCAGCCAGACTCCTTGTTTCAGGGCTGTAGGGTTGTGTCTGTGTTGTTCCTTGCTAGAAGCAGGACAGCACAAAGACTAATATTATAATAATAACATTGATTTGGGCCTCTTGAGATTAGGTCCTAGATCTGCTTCCATCATGGGCAAGTTATTTTATATCTTTGATACTAATGTTTTTTGCTTTGTTTTATAAAACGAGAAAAATAATATATATCACACAGGGTTGCTGTTATGGACTGAATGTACATGCCTCTCCCAAGTTCCTATGTTAAAGCCCTAACACCCAGTATGACAGTATCTGGAGATGAGATATTTAGGAGGTATTTAGGATTCTATTAGATGGTAAGGGTTGAGCCCTCATTTTGGGCCCTCTGACTCTGTCTCTGCACACATATAGAGGAAAGGCCATATGAGGACATAGGGAGAAGGTTGGCATCAGCAAGCCATGGAAGAAAGCCCTCAGCAGAACTCACCTTGCTAATGCTCTGACCTCAGACATTTAGCCTCCAGATCTGTGAGAAATAAATTTCTGTTTTTTAAGCAACTCAGTCTATGGTATTTTGTTAAAGTAGCCCAAGCTAACTAAGACAGGTGGTACTGAAGTTTAAGTAAGATAAATATATAGTGTTTAGTATGTTTTCTAGTAAATCATAAGAACTCAATACATGCAATTCTTATTATCCTGGGCATCTAATGGACTGCCTGGCACATAGTAGGTCCCCACTAACAGTGAGCACACAGTAGGCCATTTGTTTCCTTTCTACCTCATCTCCAACTGCTTACCACCCTCTTGCTCTCCAACCACATTGGCCTACCTGAAGTTTCCAGAAGACACAGAGATTGTTGCTGCATCAGTATTGAACTTGCTGTGTTCTCCACAGAAGCTTTCTTCTCCTTAGTTATTTGCCCAGGTCTCTTCTTAAATGTCAGGTAATCTCGTAGAGGTCTTTTCTAAGCAACCTATCAGAAGTAGCCCTGATTGCACTATCACCTCATCTCACTTCATTCCTCTTCATTTAACTTAGCAGTCACTGACATTTTGATATATGTTTAATTAGTTTCTAGTGCTCCCCTTGCTCACAAGAATAAGCTCATGAGGGCAGAAACTATCACCAGTACTGAGAATACCCGGCCTATAGCATCACTAAACCTATTTTTGATTGCATGAAAAGAGTCGTATAAGAAAATGCTGCTAGTATGAATCAAACTACATAGGAACATGTGTTTATATCTATATCACCATAAATGTTGGCATTTTTGAAGGAATGGTTAAATTTATATATAAAAAAATGAGATATAGTAGGTTTTGGGTCTCTCCTTTCCTATTGCTCTCACATCTATCCCTATTGGGTAAGTAGCACATTCCTTGAATGCATTTTTCTATCCTATCAAAAACCAAACAAATAACTCACATTCCAAATTAAGGATACCAACCTTCAAAGCAATAGCACATTAACTGTAAGTTTTTGGAGACAGACTTCCTGAGAAATTAATACCAGATTCCTATATTCTTTTAGAGAAAACACAATGCAGTTTCTGAAACATAAAATTTGTGAAATTTTTTCTTAATCTAAATGTTATATTCAATATAGTTCTTCCAATTGTCTTTATCCAGAGAGATTTTATTTTTATTTAATCATATTGCTTTTAGATGGATAGGAAGTGATTAATAATTAAAAATTAAGTTTCATAAAGTGTTGGCATCCCCTTTAGTTACACACATATCCAACAATGATAATCAATGAGGTGAGTAATGTTTAGGTAATTTATGCTTCAGAGAACAATTAAATCAATTGCTACAGGCCGGGCGC
>NW_012154173.1:7660383-7663175 GCF_000956105.1 Propithecus coquereli | reverse complement strand
AAATTATATATTTTTATGGTATACAACATAATATTTTGATATATGTTTATATTGTGGAATGGCTAAATCAAGCTACTTCACATGTATATTACTTCACATTTATCATTTTTTTTTTGTAGTGAGAACACATAAAATCTACTCTCAGCAATTTTCAAGTATATAATATATTGCTAGTATCTCTAATTACCTTGATGTACAATAGATCTCTTGAACTTATTCCTCCAGCCTAACTAAAATTTTGTGACCTTTGACCAACTTCCCCTCAGTTCTCTCCCCTGACTAACCCAGGCCGTGATAACCACTATTTTACTCTCTGTTTTTATGAGTTCAACATTTTTAGATTCCACATATAAATGAGATCTTGTGATGTTTATCTTTCTGTGCCTGACTTATTTCACTTAACATAATGTTCTCTAGTTCCATCTCTGTTATTGCAAATGACAGGATTTCATTTTTTTATGGCTGAATTATATTCCATTATGTATATGTACCATATTTTCTTTATCCATTCATCCATTGATGGTCACTTAATTTGATTCCAAATCTTAGCTATTGTGAATAGCACTGCAATAAACATGGGTGTGCAGATATCTTTTTGATATGCTGATTTCCTTTCTTTGGGATATATGCCTAGCAGTGGAATTGCAGAATTGTATGGCAGTTCCATTTTTAGTGTTTTGAGGAACCTCCATACTGTTTTCCATAATGGCTGTATTAATTTACATTCCCACCAACAGTGTACAAGGGTTCCTTTTTCTCCATATCCTCTGCAACACTTACTATCTTTTGTCTTGCTGTTATTGATAATAGCCATTCTGACAGGTGTAAAGTGATATCTCATTGTGGTTTTAATTTGCATTTTCCTGATGATTAGTGATATGGTTTGAATGTGCCCCCACAAAGTTCATGTGTTGGAAACTTAATCCTCAATGTAACAATGTTGACAGGTGGAACCTATAAGAGGCTATTAGGTCATGAAGGCTCTGCCTTCATGAATGGATTAATTTCACTCTTACAGGAATGGGTTTATCATCCTCAGAGTGGGTTTGTTAGAAAAGTTTGAGTCTGGCCCTCTCTTGCTCTCTCTTGCATAGTTTCTTGTCCTTCCACTCTTTGCTATACATGACACAGCAAGAAAGCCCTGGCCAGATGCAGGTGCCTTGATATTGGACTTTTCAGTCTCCAGCATTGGGAGAAATAAATTTCTTTTCTTTATAAATTACCCAGTCTGTGCTAGTCTGTTACAGTGACACAAAATGGACTAAGACGACTAGTGATACCTGTTGGCCAAATGTATGTCTTTTTTTGAGAAATGGCTGTTTTGGTCCTTTGCCCATTTTTTAATTGGTTTGCTTTTTTGCTTTTGAGTTGAGTTCCTTGTATATTTTGGATATTAACCCCTTATCAGATGTATGATTTCCAAATATTTTCTCCCATTCTTTAGGTTATTTCTTTACTCTATTGGTTGTATCCTTGGCTATGCAGAAGCTTTTTAGTTTGAAATAATCCCATTTGTCCGTTTTTGCTTTTGTTACTTTTGCTTTTGGAGTCATATCCCAAAAAATCATTGCCCACACCAATGTCATAGAGCTTTTTTGCTATGTTTTCTTCCAGTCTTTTTACAGTTTCAGGTCTTACATTTAAGTCTTTAATCCATGTTGAGTTGATTTTTGCATATGATGTAGCATCAGAGTCCAATTTCATTCTTCTGCATGTAGATATCCAATTTTCCCAGCACCATTTATTGAAGAAACTGTCCTTTCCTCATTGTGTCTTCTTAGCACCTTTGTTGAAAATCAATTGATCCTAAATGCATTGATTTAGTACTGGGTTTTCTATTCTATTATATTGGTCTATGTGTTTGTTTTTATGCCAATGCCATGCCATTTTGATTACTGTAGCTTTGTAGTAGATTTTGAAATCAGGTTCTGTGATACTTCCAGCTTTGTTGCTTTTCCAATGAAACTTTATTTACAAAACAGGCAACTTTGTAGTTTTATGACCTTCCCCCTAGGGCCTTGTCTTGTTTTGCTGAATTGAGGCCTAATTGCAGGCATATCTGTATTCCAGCTTGTAGGAAGGAGTGAGCATGGAGGACTTCTTCCATGACACCTGAAAGGCCTGGCATATCTGATCATATTCCATTGATGAAAACTTAGTTCCAAAGCTACACTGAGCTGCAAGAGTGGGTGGGAATGTGGTCTCCAGTTCTGAAACACCTAATTACAAATCTTTTGCTGTGGAAGAAGGGAGAACATATGTTAGTGAACTGCTGGTTTCTCTACCAAACTGGTATCAAATAAATTAAAAATAACTTTACAATTTTATAATAAATGATATAAATAAACATTGCCAAAGAACAAAAATTATAATATCCAGTGTTGACATTGTACCATTACTGGTGGTTACAGTAGTGATATTTGCAATGACAAATAATTGTTGCAATATTAATATGGTTCAAACACCATGGTAAGTGATTTATATACTTTATTTATCTCCTTTATCCCTAACACAACCCCAAGAACTGGATATGCTTATTGTGACCACTTTCCAAATGAATATTTCAGTTTTTAAAGACTAGCATATGCAATTAATAAGTGTTTGAGCCATGTTTCTGACCCAAGCATTCCTGCTTTAAGGCCTATGCACTTCTCTAGTGGATAACCCAAATAAGAACACTTTTGTGCAGAGTGGATATGTTTGTTTTTCCACTTGAATGAAGCACACCCTAATATCATTCATTTTGGTTCTTTTTTTTTTTTTTTTTTTTTGAGACAGAGTCTCACTCTCTT
>NW_012154173.1:7650094-7657414 GCF_000956105.1 Propithecus coquereli | reverse complement strand
GTAAAGCAAAATGAGATGTGGGAGTAGTTAAATAAAATGTGCTGGTTTTAACGTTTACCTTTATAACTTATTTCAGTACTATGTTTGATTTTACAGACACATCCGTATCAGTGAATTAATAAAATACGGTAACTCTGCAAAAGCTCATGAAGTGATAATTGTCTCTATATTTTCCAATAGGATGTTAAAATAATCATGGTGCACTGTGAACATAATTTCTTCTAAGAAGTTACTTTTGCTGCTTTTAAAATAGTAGCAGTTGCAATGTTTGCATACTTTCTGTGGAGAGACTGATTTGATCTCATCTCTTGCTCTCATTAAAAAACAAAACAAAATAGTCTTAACTGAATAAATTAATGGGATTATTACTTTTTCTATGGAATTAAGTATTCTAAGTCAGAAATGGTTGTATGTTGTTTTCCATCTTATGAATATAATTGACTAAGTGGTTATGAAAAGTGTTAGGTCTGTCTGGATGTTCCCTGGGCCCCGGTTCCCAGTGTCAAGAATAAATACTGGTATCAAGTTGAGCTGATGATGCAGTGATCACAGATACAGAGCTATTTCACACAGTTTATTACAGGAAAAAGAATGAAGCCATAAGAAGTGAAAGTGAAGAAGTGAGCTACACAAAATGACACAAAGTGAAAATACATCTGAGAGAGAGAGAGGAACGAAGGAGTCAGTCTCCATGAGTGGAGAAAGACGCTGAAGTCTGAGCACACCCTTCTTTTATATGCTCACTAGTTTGTCCCGCCTTTCTCCTGGCAGGATTGGTTGCTGTTTCCTGCCTTTCGGGTGATTGACAGGTTGGGGTTATATAACAGGTTAGGTTATATAACAGTTTCCTTCCTACACACGGGTTTTACCAGGATAATGACCCCAAGCTTAAAGGTCACTAGGAGCTCCTTATGGTGTATGTCCCACTAGGGAACAGTTCCGAGCAGCAATTTGGTTCCTAGCTACAATTTGCTTCCTGCTCTCCACTCTTAGCCACTTCCTTGCCACCTCTTTACCCTCTGCCAGACCTAACAAGAAGTGTAAATTACACTTATCTGGGTATAGCTGCAGACTTCTTTGTTCAGAAGTACATAGAATTTTATAAACCTGTCCAGAGCCTCATGTATCTAGTACGGCTAATTTTCTACATGTCTGAGATCTTATTCTCTGTGTAAGATTTAATTGGTTTATTTGAAGTTCAACATGATATTTGTATTTTTACTGAAGAAATAAACAGAAAAGTAGAGGCTTAATCTCAAATGCATTGAGTACCTACTCAGAATGAAAATAAAAGTATTTGAAGGTGGTATGGGGCCTGAGATATAACACAATTCAAGAAGAGATTTATGGGAATATTACAAGCATTTCATGATTTATATATTTGAGATATTGTTTTAGAAAATCCCTTTTCTATTTCCCTGAAAGCACAGTCCTCCGAAAAGTATGACTTTTTCTGTGTTATTGGATTACTTAGTTTTCATTTCAAGTTTATATTTAATGTTGTATTTTGTCTGGGCCATATTTAGGTACATATTCTTTTATTTTAAAATGGGACATAAAGAATAGACTCAGAAATATTTCCTTAAAAAGTGTAAAAATGATAGTTTTTCTGGCATGGTAACCCAAATCTATTCCTAGTCTTCAGAAAATGACAAAATTTACATTCTATATATAATAAAAAGCACAAAAGGAATATTTTAGCTAATTAATTTGGTTAAATATTTACCAAGTCTCTATAATATCCAGAACAGATCCATTGACTAATTAATTAATTCAGTCATTTACCAAGCGTCTAAAGTATTCAGAACAGATTCTAAGGCTTCATATTATAGTCATGGATAGTTCTGCAGTCCAGGTGTAAAGAGAAGCCATGTGTGTTGGTTTTCATAATAAAGAACCACATCTCTTACATGCTACATAATCAAAGAGAAAGTGAGAAGATGAGGATGTGTATTACTACCCTGGTGTCTTGTTCCTTATTTTACACAATCAGGCAATGCCTTACTTGTCAGGTGGCTTTATAGGATCCTCTACCTTGGCCTTAAGATAAAAGAGAAGGTGGTATCCACTGTGTCTATATATTAATACTTTATGTCTAATCCTTTCTGTACCTCTGAGATAAATCTTTTTTAGCACCATTATTTAAACAAACAAACCAAAGTTGTCCAGAATGAGATAGCAAGTAATAGAGGTGAAATTAATACCTGACTCTAATGCCATTCCCCTAGATTTTAGTATGAATTATTTGAGTAGAGAGGTAATTTCTCAGAAGGTTGAAATTTCCTTGGGCTCTGACATATTGCATTGAATCTAATAGGTGGATCTTTTGTTGTTTGCTATAGAGAATAATTCTGAAAATGCCTGTGCAATATCTAGGGTGGAGATGGGGGTTGGTGGGGATGGTGACTGCTTAGGTCTATCTCTACAAAGGGATATTTTCCCATAAGAACATTGCCATAGAGTAGAGTGAAAGTCTTACTGGACACAAGGATATGTATGTGTGTGTATATTACATATGTATGCACACATATATATATTGTTAGGAGTGAGATGATGGCCGTTTTCCCGTGGAGTATAAATTAAAGAAAGATGGTAATTCTGAGGAAAATATAATGAGTAATTCAGTTATATCTTAAGACTAGCCTGCTCACTGGTAGGTAGTTAGGATTAGACATATAAATTTAGGAGGTAATAATAAGGGTACCTACTCCTATTGTACATAAAATCACTGTGTCTATAGCTAAATAAGGCAGTGTTATAGACCAAGTCTTGGATTAAGGATTGGAGCAAAACATAAAACCCAACTAAGGAAGATGGGGAAGGAAGAAAATAATCAGAAGAAAGGAGACCATAGTTCGTTTATATTTAATGATCTTAACTTTATCCACTTATCATGAGAAACAGTCATCAAAACAAGGAAAACCCTGAGAACAGAGAGACAATCAGACTGATTTTCAAAGACTTCATTTTCTCAAAGGAAGCAAGGGTCAAAGTTTCATGTTTACTCAAACAACAACAATAATAAACAAAAACCTGTTTTGTCTTTGACCATTCAAAAAAGGAAATGCAAAAATGTCTCCACTATCCTGTAAACTCCTTGAAGACGAGAATTGTATCTTCTTAATTTCTTTGTTTCCTGAATGCGTGGTACATTGGTGCATTTATTGAGTTGAATTTCCACCCTCGTGGGAAGAAGCAATAACCTCCACTTACAGGTTGGCATTCAAGGGCATAGTTCATGTTGCTTCAACATTGTAACTGGGTCAAAGAGAAGAACACTGTTTTCATCTCACGTATGCTTTTTAAATCAAAAGTGAAAACTAAAGAGAATAATGATAATTCCTCTTGCTCTATTTTATGTTTCTAATGACTTTTGATATTTTAATTACTACTTAATGGATATGATATTAATGAAAACATGCTGATTATTCTTAGCAATGGATATTATTAAGAGTCAGTAATGGTCTTCATCTCAGATGATAGAGATTATGAAAAAAGATATTATAATAAAACAATATAAAATATTAGGTACTTAAATTTTTTTGCATTCACTTTTTATTCACTTACAATGACCACATTCATTCAGCAAATGGCTCTATCTATCTATCTTTTTATCATCCGTCTGTCCATCATCTTTCTCATCCTTATAGGCAGAGTGGGATTATGTAAAGAGATGTAGTTCCTATTCTCTGGTAGGAGAGAGCTTTCTATTAGCTGGGTTAATAACGAACGCATTTATAAAATTGAATAGAATGCAGGCTAAATAATAATACCCAGTGTGTCTACTAGCAGTATATGACTACATCCTTAGTCAGCATAATATTCATACAGGCTTATGAGTTCTTAGGAAGAAGAGATCACTGTGTCCTGTCAGGATGTGAAGCCTAACATATGTGCGGAATTTTAAACTTGTGCCTGAATTTTTCTCATTAGATAGAAAAAAAAACAAAAAAACCTCTGATTTCTCTGTGCTAAACAAATAAACTATATAAAATATGATTAGTAAATCAATAGGAATATGAAAAAAATTGTTTTTTGGGGTGATAAAATTCTGGATAATAAAAGATTTCTTCTGGTCTTGATGTCATAAGTCTTGACTTCATACTGGCTTGTGTAGTAGTGTTTATAAATGACCTGTGTACTTTGACTTCATATGAGCAAAGAGAAGTAAACTCTGCTATATTCTCATTTGAAATCCAGGAACTAACTCATATATATTTTCATTCCAGAATTGTTTGTTCATTTACACATTTAGTTATATCCATGTTTATCCTAACTTCCCATCCATTGACACGTTCCAGACACTGATGGTGTCGGCAGCACCGACAGGCACTTGTCTTCAGAATGCTAGAGGTCTAGAAAAGCTCCCCAGGACTGTGCTCAGAGTCCAAAACAGTTGTTTTTCAAATAACATAAGTTGTGTCTTAAAGTAATTCACATACCAATGAAAAACCATACACTGTAGAATACAGGGAGTTATGTGTAAATCATTTTTCTTTAGTCGTAGTTTATACTTTTTAGAATGATCATGGTTTTCCATGATAATTTACCTTGCTGTGAGGTTTCATGGATACTAATTAATTCCTGTCATATTACGATCCTGTATACAGAAAGCTTACACAGCTTTCTGGAGAAAAAAACAAAAACTCTTTAAATACAGTGTAGACAAAGAGTTTCTGAAAATGACTAGTAACTAAGTTGTTTGAAAGAATTAATATAGTTCCCCACAGGCCTAATTAATGAAGACTGTACTAATCCCTACATTGAAAAAATGGGTGTGATTTTCAGTTCTATTTCAGGTCTATTTATGTGGGAAGACTATGGTGAGAGAAAATACTTATTTCTTTTAATTCAGTTTACCATTTAATCTATAAATGCAAACCATGTTAAAGGATGCTTGGAAAAACAAAATAAACTTGAAAGCCAACATTAACCCCCCAAACTAGCTGAAGGTGCTCAAAAGACAATAAGGGTAAAATTTCATTATACAGACTTCAAGTGGGTTTTCTAAAAAAATGTATAGCCTTTCCAACTAAAATGATGAATGCCGTTCTGATTCTAATTGACAAGTGTTATATATAAAAGAGTTCTTGCCTTCATTTTTATCAAAACTATGGGGATTTCCAATGATAGGACAATATTATGTGGGTGGAAACTTCTCAGAAGGATAGAGGACTTATCAGTATTTACTTAGGTTCTATTACATTCAGAGCCATAAAAGCAACTACACTCATAAATTTATAGACAGTCAAGGATATTGCCTCTTCCCCAAAGAGCCTAGATATTAAAGGAGTGAAGTGAATGAGCTCGAATCATGAAGTGGTTTCAATATTGGAGCAGTTTTCCTCCTTCATATTTCAACTTGTAGCCAATGTGTTATGAAGAATCACTGGCTATCTGACTTTGAGGGTTTGGAAGTGAAAAGCAGTCTTCACTATTTTTTCTTATACGTCTTATTTTATTTTTCCTCTATAATTAGTACTTAATAATATCTACCCTTTAGCGATATCTGCCTCTTACTGTAGGTTAATGATCACACTTCTTCAAATAGGTATTTTTATCATTTCGGCTTTGCTGGTAAAGAAACAGAGGTTTATGGAGGTTAAGAATCTTGCCCAAAATCACACAGCAGAGACAAGACTTAAGCCTAAGTCCTTCTTAGTTTCCTATTCCTGCTGTAACAAATTGCCACAAATGCTCTTGAAACAACATCAATTTATTATTTTATAGCTCTGGAGGTCAGAAGTCCAAAAGAAGTCTTAGTAGGCTAAAACTAAGGTGTCAGCAGGGCTCATTCCTCTGGAGACTCTGGGAGAGAATCTTTGCCTTTCACAGGGTCTTTCTCCATTCCTTGGTCCCTTCTTCCATTTTCCATCTTCAAAGTCAACGGTTCGGTCACTCCAACCTCTGTTATTACATCTTCTTTCCCGACTCTCTGCCTCTCTGTTCCATCTTTTAAGGACCCTTGTGATTATATTAGGCCCACCTGGATAATCCACAATCGTTTCTTTAAGATCCTTCGTCACGTCTGCAAAAATCTCTTTTGACATGTAAGGTAACATATTCACAGCTTTCAGGCTCATTAGGACATTTTTGGGAGGCTATTATTCTGCATAGCACAGAAGCCAGAGAGCTGGGTAAGTACAGAGTGGTTGAGTATATACAGCAATTCCCCTTTAACCGCAGGGCAAATGTTCCCAGACCCCCAGTGGATGCCTGAAATCGCGGATCATACAGAACCCTATCTATACTCTGTTTTTTCCTACACATACATACCTAGGATAAGGTTTAAGTTATAAATTGGGCAAAGTAAGAGATTAACAACAATACAAAATAATAAAACAGAATAATTATAACGACATAGTATAATGAAAGTTATGTGAATGTGGTCTTTCTCTGTCTCAAAATATCTTGTACTGTTTTGACCTTTCTTTTTCTTCTTCCTTGGCATATCCAGATTGCCAGCATCACTACTCTTGCACTTTGGGGCTATTAGTAAGTAAAATAAAGGTTACTTGAACACAAGCACTGTGATACCAGCACAGTTGATCTGATAACGGAGAGGGTTACTAAGTGATTAATGGACACAGTGTGGAGATGGTGAATGAGAGGATGTTTCACATCCCAGGTGGGAGGAAGCAGGAAGGTGTGAGATTTTATCACACTATTCAGAATGGCACCCAATTTGAAACTTAAGAATTATTTCTAGAATTTTCCATTTACTATTTTCAGACTGCAGTTGACCATGGGTTACCGAAACCCTGGGAAATGAAACTATGGATAAAGGAGAACCACTGTGTTTTAATATTAATATTTAGGTATTATAATTTAGTAGACAAAAAATATAATCACTGAGATTAATGGTCACAGAAATGATTATAGTAGTATAATATAACATAAGCAGCTTTGAATCCAGAAAAATTCTTGCTCCATCATTTACTAACTATAACCTCAGATAAATCTATTAGTGCCATCACTTTAGGGTTGATGTGGGAACAAGCTATCATGAATTTTATTCCTCAGAACAAATGGAAATTTATTTAAACACTTAGCTGATGGGTGTTCTACAAATGCCTGTTCTTTCTTCTTCATTTTTAGAAAATAATAAAGTTAGAAAAAGCAGAAAAAAGTAATACAGTACTCAAATGTTGTAAGTAATGCCCAATAATTCAATAATAATTAAAATTGCAAAAACAGTTTACTTTCTAAATATGTTAAACATTTTGCAGGCCTTATTTTTATTTAACAAACAATATTCTGCTGCTCAATATTCTTTTTCTTTTTTCTCTTCTGGTATTGTATGTCTGCCTTTTTTTTTTT
>NW_012154173.1:7644315-7649297 GCF_000956105.1 Propithecus coquereli | reverse complement strand
AATTGTTTGAAATCATTCCAAATTTATATTTGCTTTAAATTGATATTTGCTTTATATAAAACCAATCCAAACTTTTTTATCTGCTTTATTTGGTCTTGACATTTTCAAACAGATTTGTTTTTATCTTGAAATTTCAAATTTGTCTTTCTTTTTGTTTCCTGAACTAAATTTGCCTTTACCTTATCCTCAATTTTTTATACCCTCAAAGTCTTAAATTGTCTCACATTTTTTCCCTCTGAAAATTTCCCTTGGGGATCCCTCTATATTTTTCCTGCTTCAATCAGAATCCATAGCCTCTTTAGTCCTGCTGTGCAACTGCCATTCTACAGATCCTTTCATTCTGTTTCTTAGATAAGATCCTTAGTTTCTTTGATTCCATGTAATTCTATCTATCTTTTATTGCTTTAATTTTCTGAGTCCATCAGATTGTATATTTGTAATTTGAGATATTTATTAGCCATTGGTTTTTCTTCCACCCATGACTACTCTCCAACTCCTCCTCTTTCAATCATGGGAGATAAGACTGCTCTTGTGCCGGAAGGTGTGTTTGGGAAAATACCAGGGAACAAATATTCTAGACTCATGACTGCTAGGTTCAAAAGATATCATCAAAGTGCAGGGGGGATTCATTAATAGGGTGGAGATAAAAAGCACAAGAGAACATGTTGGGAAAGGAAAAGGAACAAGGTATGGTATAAATGTGATAAACCTTGTCTCCCTAATCCCTGCCTGGATTAGGATAGAATAGAGGCACAGCAGAATCTCACAGAGTCTTGCTGAATTTCCCAGGGTATCTGTGACTAGAGGCAGTAGTCACCTTGTCTGAACTAACTGGAACTCTGGTGTTTGATTGACTTTCAAAGATGACAATAAGCAGTAATATTGTATCATGAGAGCATACACATAGCATCATATAGGATCTATAGAATCATAGGATGATTAGGATCATCATATAGGATCATATAGAATCTAAGAGTTAGAAATGAAAACGAGAAAGTGAAAACAAAAGCTGGGAAAGAAGAAATCATCAAAGGAAAAAAACTAAAAAATATCCCCAGACTAAAGCAGGACATAGTTTCAAAATTCAACTTTCTCTAACTCAAGCCTTTACTCACTTACTCCCCTTCTAACCCTTTCTGAAATCTTCATTCTATTAGAAACAAAGATGATGTTGTTCCCCAGGGAAAGCTCCTTCTTGGGTTTTTGTCTTTTTTTCAACACTTAAAATTCTGCGGAGGTGACTTAGGAATTTCTCAAGAACCCTGCTTTAACCTGCATCTCTCAGTTTATGTTCATTTTATGAATTGGAAATCAATACAAAATATATTATTTAAAGTGTTCCGATGCTAAAAAAAATTCAAAGTGTCACTCTTTCATCCTTTCCCTATGTAATTTACTCATTAGCAATTTACTCCCTAATATGAGAACCCTGGTTATCACTGCCCTATCATCTAGAAAGCAAGTTAAGACAAACGGATTAGATTTTATAGGCAATTACACTCTTGAGAAAAAAACAAAACTAACTCTCTTTCCTTTACTCTGAGGTAAAGGAAAAGCGTTATTAGTCAGCTATTGCTACAATAATGCTGCATAACAAAAAAGACAAAACTTTCAGTGACTTATTGATGTTTTAGTTATTTTTATTCTCACAGGGCTGTAATCTAAATGATCTACACTACAGGCTTCTGATTAGGTTTCAGGTCTGAGGTGCAGACTGAAGGAACAATAGAGACGTTGACAGGTTTTTTTTTGTGGTTTGTTACAATTCTTTTTGCGTGCACAGGAGAGCAAGCCAAACTATTAAAGCAATTACATCATGTTCACTAACATTCCATTAGTCAAAACAGTTCCATGGCCAAGCCCAACATTAGTAGGATGGGGACGCATACTCCACCCACAGTGGGAGGCACTGTAAAATGACATAATCTAAGGTGTGGATGTAAAGTCCTAGTACTAGGAACTGAATAATTGGACAACAACACAATCTACATCAGAAAGAAAGTATATGAATATAAAGTTGAATATTCTTGGTACATATGATTTTTCGGTTGTTTGCTTTGCCATTATCTGAAACTTCCTCAAATGTTTTTGTAAAAGGTTTTACCTAGTAGATTAAAAAGTTTACTCATTTACATGCTTGTGTCTTATGATTAGTTACTTTACTGTAGTGGTGATGGAAATAAGAGAGGAAAAAGCTTCAGACTCTCTCCTGAGTGTCAGGCCTGTGTTTTGAACATTCTAATGAATTTTCCACAGGCACCTTATTCTCAGGATGCACCAGTAATTTCATTAATTCTTTGTTTACCCTAAACCTGATGCTCTTTACTTTCTCGTCATCAAATCTTCCTAAGTTATCCTCCAGTTTTTCTTCTTTCTCCCCATTCCTATACCTAATTCATGAATAGATCTTGTCAGTTCCAACTCAACGTACGTTTCAAATCCCCTTGCTCAATTCTTATTCCATTTAAAGGTTTTCATTTTTAACCAAGAATTGTACCTGACAAATTTGGAGCCAGAGACATCTTATAAAGAAGAAATTTGAGAGTGTACCATGTTTAGAGGACTCCACTGCTGGACCCCTGGCTTCCCACTAGTTATGAGATGAAATCCAAATATCTGTAGGATGGCATCTAAAACCCTTTACAATTTGGCCCCGTTGTTTTCTGTCTTGCGGAACATGACACTTTTGTCTTTTCTCCACTGTCCACCACCAAACTACATGGAATGCCAACTTCAAAACTTAATACTCTTTCAACGATTCGCTCACTAATTGACTATCGCCTACAATGTCTTCTCCACTCAGTAAACTCTTATTCATCCTCCAGAGCGAGTTCAGGTGTTATCTTTGCTCTTAAGCCTTTCCTGACTCTCATACAAAGTCGGTGGTCTTCTCCTGGGATTCTCACTGCATTCTGTCCAACTACTCATTAAATAATTTAATTCATGGATTCTTAACTTTTGATTAGAAAAGTATTAAGAGATCCTTATGAAAATCACATGACATATAAAGTATAAAGAAGAAAATAAAGTGTATAGCAATCACCATTCTCCTCTGCTTAAGAGAATACTATTAACATTTTGAAATTATGTTTGTTTTTAAGACAAGACTATTTCATTTTACAATATGGCATAGGTATTTTTTTCATTTATTTTCTATTGTAAAAATTAATTGAGTTGTTTCTCTCCCTCTCTAGATTGTGCATTCCTCTAAGGAACATCTTTTCTCAGTGTACGCCCTATTTCCAGTGCTCAGTGCAATGCCTCGCAAATAGGAAGCATTTAATTAACAGTTTTGTGATTGTTAAATGAAATAGGAATATATTTCTAAGTCTAAAATAATTCAATGAACCAAGAAAGTGTAGCTATAGTCAATGAAATTACAAAATAGGTAATATTTTACTAATGTCTGGGCATCTTGTTATATTAAATATTATTTTTGGAATCCTGGCACTGTGTCAAGGAAATTGTTATTCTATAATTGTGTGTTGATTCTATTTTCCACTGTTTTGACCTTTGAAAATTATTTGCTGTAAGGAATTCAGTTACATTAAGGCTTTAAATATTGATCAACTAATGCTGCAACTTTAGCACTGGTAAGAGATCCAAGGGGTTAAAACACTCTATTCTTTTTCTTTTTCTTCTTCTTCTTTTAAAGATATGTACCTCTTTTGTCTGATCTCCTTATGGTCCTTGTCACAACTGTATGGCTTTTAATCACTCATACGTTCAGTGAGTTACTGCACTCCTGGAACCTTAATAATGTTCTAGTTTGTTTGGATGATCTTCCTGATAAAGTCCTGACAATCTCTCAGTATAATGGGAAGACAATCAAAATAAAAAATGCTTTAAGAGTTCAGGTAGTGGAGCATACTACTATTTTTCACATGGCACAAGGATATTAAAATACTGACTTTCATGCATTTGATTGAGTTTGTGATGAAATCCAAGAAAAATTGAAAATTTGAATTATTCTACTGCCAGTGGGGACTGTATATCATGAACAGAAAGCAGGCATTTGTAACCAACTCTTGTATCATAATCTCAAGAGTGTCAGATTGCCCTTCCTTTATATGAGTTTCTGCAGTTTGTCTAAACAATTAATTCGTTATACAGCTCTTTTATATTTGTAATTACTACATGGAATTTTACCAAAAAATAAAATGTCATCTTCAGTGCAAGCAGTTTGAATAGTTAATAACAATGCCTTACATTGATGGAGTGTTTCAGATTTTTCAAGGTGCTTTCCATCAAATTACCTCATTTGACTCAATAGTCCTCTGAAGTAAGTAGTGGAATTCTTATAATTCTCCAACCTGTCCCATACTTTCTGCCTCCTTCCCTCTTATTGTTTCCCTATTTCTCTTTCCTTTCTTTTAAAGGAGGCAGTCTGGTGTGGAGGAAAGAGCACAGAATATGACTTCAGGTATTTAATTCCATTTTTGCCTCATCCATTACTTTGGGGAGATCACTTTCACTTTCACTTGTCTGAACCTTATTTCCTAGCAAAATAAGGATAATCCTGAAGTATATACTCCCCAAAGTTGGGAAGATTAAGTCAGGTGAAATATGGGAAAAATGAAAAAAGCCAATATAATGTCCATATTAATAATAGCTTCTTTTAAGGGCAGCTTGGGATAATGGAGAGAGAGTACACCTTGACCTCACTGCTTCTCAGTTATAGTACTTGAGCAGGTTATCGATCTGAACTTCCTTTTCCTATATATAAAATGGGCATAATATTTACTCTTTGAAACTCCTGAAAATAACATAACATGTATACTGATGCTAGCCTAGTTCCTAACACATAGTAGTATGCTCTGTTAAAAGTATGTTCCTTTGTTTCTTCTCTTCCTTCCTCTCTCCTACCATGCCTTTTTCCTATCTCTTTTCTTCCTCCTTTCTTCTTCCTCCTCCCACCTCTACTTTGTGTGGCAGAGAAGGTGGGGAGCATGATTTCAGAATCTTGGGATTTAATATTAATC
>NW_012154173.1:7629404-7631905 GCF_000956105.1 Propithecus coquereli | reverse complement strand
AAAATCTCTAATTTTTAGATTTTATGGTGTTTAGGTTCAGAGTTTTGTTTTTGGAAAAATCCCATGCAATTTAGGAACAACACGACTCTTATTGAATGCTTGCTTAATTGCCTAATAGGTAATAGTTTTGCTTATTGATGTGTTATATAAACTACCTTTTGGTTCATTATTCTAAATAATAAAAAAGTTAATAAGACAAAAGTTTAATGAGGCTAACTGGAAAGTATGTAATATGTGCAGTAAAATTAAATCCAAATTTGGCAGAAGTCATTTTCACTTCTTTGAGCAGGACACAATATTTTAATGTACACCTGTGCAGTCCTAATGGAGCCCCACAGATTGAATGTCAAAGTGTCAAAGAGAGCAAAGCTGGCAGCTTAGGCTAAAGCCTGCAGCAGGGCTACATTCTAAGTGACTACAGGTCTTCTTTCTGACTTTTAGTTTTATATGAAAACATAATTTTTATCAGTAAAACCAAGAATGAATGATAGAGTTAAAAGAAAATTCAGATGGGGGTTGTAAAAACTCCGACATTATTAATTTTTTCTTACTGAAATGTGATACCTGAATACTATTTTACATTATTTTCCCTGAACCTTGCCAGAAAATATAGCTGTGGTAATTACAGCGTTATACATACTACTGCAAAGAAGTAAAGGTCTCTTCATTTTTAATCCTTGTAATGACCTTGGTTTTCAAACATTGCTTTCTTGAGTCCTACAGATTGGGAGTGCTTTAGTCTCCCATACAATTTTGACTTTGTATTTTACCTATTGGTTGCCTGCTTGAAATTTATTTAGAAGATACTTCTGTACAGTAAAGATTTGAAATGCCCTGGGCTACATTACACCTGAAATTCCTTTCGCTTTAACATTTTATGATTTATTTCTTCTTTACTAATTCCTATGCTTGAGTCAGACATAGGAATTATCATATAAATTTTGTGTTTTTCCACTTATAGAACTGCCTTACCCTTCAGACTTTTCATGGAATACCCATCCGCCCATTTTTACTAGTCGAAATTCCACTTGTTTTTCAAGGTCCAACTCTGGGACCATCTCTAACATGAATAGAATTATTAGCAAGGAAAAACCTTCCTTCCCTGGAATTTCAATAACAGTATTATTATTGTTTATGAGGCACTTAACCTGTTCTTCATTCTATCCTGGTTGCGTTGCATTTGAGGAGTTGCCAGCTCTCATTCCTGCAGGATCCGGGCACATCACATAAGCAAGAGTAAGGAGATGAATAGAAGACAAGGGTGGGATGCTGGGGTACTCCCTGGAGTACACACATTCCATCAAGAGGGGGCGTCACAGCCTTAGTGGGATTCCTGAATACTATCCATGGGGATATTTAAGAATGACGTGGCCAAATTCTATTTCAATGATAATTGTACATCCAAATTTTAATGCAATTTTTAATGTTTGAAAATTCATTTAAGAATAAAAACCATAAACTACCAAAACAAAAAAAAGATAGGCAATGGACACTTGTATACACACCTCTAGACTGAATATGCAGTATGTGTCTTTGCCTTTTAACATGAATGTTATTTACTTACACCTTTGTTCAGCAAAATTTAGTATTCAGATTTTGTTCAGCTTGAATAAAATAATGATGTTGATTAAAAAAAAAACTAGAGCAAACTTGACTGTCAAGAGCAATGTGACAATGTCCTCGAGGAGATCAAATTGTTAAGTGGATCTGTTAAGTGGCTCCTCTTCAAAGGTAAAATCTTTTGTTCTTAACCTCAGAGTGTTAGGAAACACTTGAGCCTTTGCAATAAAATATAAAAGCCTTCCAGAGTGAGAATAAAGTTAAAAAGCATTTCACAGTTTAACTACAGTTATGTAAACAGCAGACAGATTAGCTAGTCACCTAGAAGAAATAAAAAATTTCATCAGGAAATGTGGGAGGATTTTCATAGTACCTCCTTGTGTTGATCTTTAAAGAGATAGTTTGTATTAAAGTCTGGCTTACTTTTAAGATGCTTTTCCTGAACATCTTTAGGTGTTTGTCACTAGAACACAAAGTTCGTATTCTTTTAAGTATTGCTCTGCTGGCCATATCATGCTTTTTTTCCCTAAGAATATGTTTGAATGTTGAATGAAACTGTACAAACAAAATGTGAAGCAGGCATATCTTGATTCTATATATAACAGTGGCAGTGTTTATGACCTATTTACACTATCATGTTCTCATTGTTGACTGTTTGGAGTAATTCCTAGTTAACTTTTCACATTCTGGTTAAAATTTTAATCTAAACCCTTATTCTGTTTATCACTCAATAACAGCATTCAGTAGTGACTGGACATTAAGAGGAACAACTGAACACTTCTAAACTCAATGACATGTGAAGTGAACATGCACAGGCATCACAAAATAAAATTTGGAATGACTCGTTTATGATAAAACAATAGTTCTTCAATTATGCAGAAATAGATAATAGTTTACATGTTACATTGTACTAAAATACATAGAACATTGATCATATATTT
>NW_012154173.1:7626795-7629354 GCF_000956105.1 Propithecus coquereli | reverse complement strand
TTTTTTGCATATACCATAGGTTATTCACATCATAGTTTTTTCTTTTTTTTTTCAAACACCAAGTTTGTATATTCACATCGTATTTTATCGAGAGTTCAGATGATAGGAATTCCTTTCTGTGCAATTGCATGTGGCTTGCTCCCTAATGAAAGAGGGGCTGGGTGGGGCCAGGTGAATTAAACTGGTGGAGTGAAGTCAGGAGACAGCTCCACTTCCACAGAAAGAAACATCAAGAGTGAGGAGCAGCTGGGTGCAGTGACACGTGTCTATAATCCCAGCTTCTTAGGAGGGTGAGGTGGGAAAATGGCTTGAGCCCAGGAGTTTGAATATCCAGCCTGGGCAACATAGCAAGACCCCTGTCTCTAAAAGAAAAAAAAAAAGTGAGGAGTAAGTGGTCCTCTCCTCACCAATATTAATATTTCTAATATTCATCAGTAGATTGAGTTTGAAAACTAAGCATAAAAGTTTTGTTTAATGTAGTGATTAATAACCTGGCATACTTATCTGTTTTCAAAGTAAAATCAAAGACTGAGTTTATAGCTTTAGAATTAACTAGCCTCCCTCTCAAACACCTTGTTTCATCAACATCTTGTCAGTTTCATTTTATTTTATTTTTGAGATGGAGTCTCACTCTGTTGCCTGGGCTATAGTGCTGTGGTGTCAGCCTAGCTCACAGCAACCGCAAACTGCTGGGCTTAAGCTACCCTCCTGCCTCAGCCTCCCAAGTAGCTGGAACTACAGGCACGTGCGACCACACCTGGCTAATATTTTCTATTTTTAGTAGAGCCAGGGTATCATTCTTGCTCAGGGTGGTCTGGAACTCCTGAGCTCAAGCGATCCTCCCACCTTGACCTCCTAGAGTTCTAGGATTACAGGTGTGAGCCACCACACCCAGCCAACATCTTGTCAATTTTAATTGGTAGCACCTTCAGTAGAGTTTCTCATGGTGAAATAGAAGAAGCATTTTTTAGCTTTGCTGCAAGAATCTTAAATATTTTGGTTTTCTATTAATAGATTAGTCTGGAATTAAAAAGGAAATCATTTGACTTGTATACATGTGTTCCCTAAGGTGAGAGCCTACCATTAAATTTTGAAAAGATTCTTAGGTTAATTTTTTAAACTGTGGACTTTTAGTGCTAAAATATTTATTAAAATCACCCTATGGAGAATGAGGAAATATTGACTTTATCAATACCATTGTCTCTTGGACCCTCTATATTTGGGATCAAATTCATCAAGTGTCTGTGTATGTACAGAAGTTGAAGAACAGTTAATTTGTAGGTGATCAAATTTGGAAACACATGTACAGGGAGCAGACGGGTAATACCCATGCAAGAGGCAAACACCTATTTTCTGAGGATGTAAATATTTAAAACAGGATCCATATTCAAGTTAAATAAATAAAAATTCAGGGCCCATTATTCTGTTAGACCTTGCATTTCTTTGTATTAGCCGGGTGTGGTGGTGCATGCCTATAGTATCCTGGCTACTCAGGAGGCTGAGGCAGGATGATCTCTGAGCCAAGGAGTTAGTGGCTACGGTGAGCTGTAAAAGGAAGTGTCTCATTAGTCTCTGGACTTCCAAAGTGTCATGTGGTGACTGAGAATGCATATTTTGGTATAAAGCAGATTTAGGTTAGAATCTTGGCTTTGTCAACAGTATGTATCTTTCTCAGGTTACTGAACTTTTTTGAGTCTCAGTGTTTTCACCTATAAAACTGGAGTAAATAACACATACTTTATAAAATCTGGATTAAATGAGAAAAGGGATATAAAGGGCCTTGCAAAATGCCTGGTACAGAATTGACTCTGGGTATCTATTAAGTACAGTATTCTCCTTTCAACTGGAACTCTCTAAATCGTCCCTGACCAACCTACCACTCTTATTATTATGAGATAGATTGACCTCTTAGATTATATTGCTTAGCTTTGCTCATGAATGAAAGCAAGTAATTGTTTTATCTAAAGGAATAGAAATGATTGCCCTTGAACAGTCAGTGGATTCATGCATCTAAAAAATGGTCTGCATGTGATACAAATCAACGCTTTTATTTCTTGCATATTTTGCTGATAATGCAATCTTCAAATGTAGATCGTATGGAATCAAGTGCTTGATCATTAGGAGAGGATTGATTTTTAGCAATCTCTGTGGAGACTGTTCAGCAGAACCAGGATTTGAACGAGGGGAGACTGTCTTTAGAACCATACTTATTCAGGACACAGTAAATAATCAGAGATAAAGACCATCTAGAAATGAATATCAGGGCTATGTCATTAACAAGATCCTGTCACTTGATTTGAAATTTTTTTTCTATGTCTATTCTTCTCGTATTAATATAAAGAATAACTATGCTGTGTATGACTGCTTATTTATTGAACAAACTTTTTTTCATTAGATATTGGATAACAAGAAGGAATATGACAAATGTTCTGTATTTATTTACTACTTCTGTAATTAATTTTGATAAACAATATATTTCTAGAAGAAGTATATTTCTTTTTTTACCCTGCCCCTATATTTCTTGTATATTAGAAATATATAGGAAAA
The DNA here is from genome assembly GCF_000956105.1 of Propithecus coquereli. Taxonomy (NCBI): domain Eukaryota; kingdom Metazoa; phylum Chordata; class Mammalia; order Primates; family Indriidae; genus Propithecus; species Propithecus coquereli. The sequence continues at coordinate 7,626,807 of NW_012154173.1, read as the reverse complement.
CATTGTTTCCAA
>NW_012154173.1:7624266-7626542 GCF_000956105.1 Propithecus coquereli | reverse complement strand
AGGATTTAGAAAATCTAGATCAGAGTGTTTATACTGTTCATTACTGGGCAATGAAATAAGTTTGGTGGGTCATAATTTACATATAAAAAGTTACAGAGTATCATTATGTCATGAAAATTGTCAGATTTGTATGTGATACAGACATAAACAAAACACATATGGATCAATATGCTTATGCGTACACTTGGTCACAAATTAAAATGTGTGTCTCACTATAGGTCAGGGTTAAAAATGTTTGAAAAGTACTGTTTTAGACAAAGTGAATACTAAAGTTTGAGGCAGGCATGTGAATGATTTCTAGAAGAATAATGAGCTTAACAGTTTTGCTAAATCAGAGGGAAAGAGAGCAGTGAAGTCAAATTAAAGTCTATCCAGGGGAAGAGAATCTATTTGGTTTTTTAGCTATTGAAGAATCGCTGGGAATCCTTCCCCCTCCCACTGTCTCCATCCTGCACACTAAGGAGATTTAACAAATCTTAGGAAGATGAGAAAGATTAATCCATCATAAGTGAATAAATTAGATTGGAACTGGGGAAACCAGATAGAGAACTATGCAAAAAAGGCAGGACAGGGTAAGAAGGTTGTGGCTTTAACTGGTGACAACTGGTAGAGAAAACCAGTTTTTTGGACATGGTTGGGGCAGATGAGGTTAAAAAACAGTGAGTGGGTGATGATGTAACGGAGACAAGTTATAAACAATTTTTTTAGAACTGCTGTTTGAGGGGGAAAAAAGTAGGAGTTAGGAAAAGGTTTTTGGTAAGATGAGGTGAGAATCTTTGTGATCAGTTAGGAGTAGTCGGTAGAGTTCTCCAGACATTGACTAGAAAAGACTCTAAAGAAGACATCAAGATCCTAGTTAAAAAGATTACTTTGTTAGAAAGAGACTCCCCTTCTCTAAAATCTAGCAATTAAGACTAGGGGGAAGGGAGGGATACTAGGTATAGATAACAGAAACTTAAGTAGTCAATATTTCTTTCTTTAAGTTGAAGATTGACTTGAACAACAGTTTTAATCAACAATGTGACATTGGTGTACTACTTTTATGTTAGTAACAGGTGACATTTTTTAACTTTGTAAAAATATTTACTTTTCTATGTAAGAAACATCTGTATTCACCTTAAATTTGTTTAACATATTACTATCACTTGAGAAATTATATAACTTTGACCATTTTCCATATGATGTGTAAGTCAGGAAATTAAAAGGTTGAGCATTATATGAAAGGTTTGGATTTTGTGTTCTTAAAAACTACTTAAAATGAATTTGATAATGATGAAACAAGTTCAGAAAGCTAGAAATCTAACTACAAAGGGTTGAAATATGTCCACATAAGTTAAGCTTTTCCTTTTGGTTTAAGTTTACCTGACATTCAGAGGAAATTCGGAGGTCAAGCATTATAAATCGCTATTATTTTTTTAAAAACCATGGCTTAAGTTATTTATTTTTAAAAGGAAACCAAATAACACCCCTTTGTTGTTTATTAAAGGAAATCTATGACAGCATTATAGATGTTGTGCCATGGACATGTGTGTATGCGAGTCTATGTAATTGAGAGAGAGAGCATCAGCGTAAGCGTGTTTATGTGTGCTTGCGTGTGTATTTGTGTGTGTATGTGTAATGAAACTCTGTCTCTAGGTATGGTCAGGTACAAAGGTCCATCATTTAAGCCTCAGAACTAAATAAACATGTAGGTTATGATTATTTTATTGAGCTTTCTTATTTTATGACCCACTAATGGCTCATGGATCAGTTATATTGATGAGCACTGAAAACCTACAGCTTCAATGAGGTTTTTTATTTATTCATTTATTGCTTTCATTTTAAAGTGCCAAAAAGAAAATGCCCAGTTCCCAGTCTTATTTTTCATTTACATTAAACCATAGAAGTATGATTTTTATTATAGAGAAGGAACTAAAATATATGTAGAGTGTATCTAATTGGCAATTTGTATGTGACTTTCTAATTTGCTTTCAATTTCTAATGCAAATTGTTAAACTTCTGAATTTGAGTATATTCTTAATATCAACTATTCGCTATCAGGCTTATGTTTCTTCTTGCACATTTTTCGGCCGACGTTTTTGGTAAATTAACCCTGTTACAACATTTAGCATTTGCGAGGAGATAACGTTATTCAAGAATAGTTTTTAAAAGTTGTTTGTGGGTTTTTTTTTTTTTTTTTTTGCATATACCATAGGTTATTCACATCATAGTTTTTTCTTTTTTTTTTCAAACACCAAGTTTGTATATTCACATCGTATTTTATCGAGAGTTCAGAT
>NW_012154173.1:7606549-7611715 GCF_000956105.1 Propithecus coquereli | reverse complement strand
CATGATATTTAGTAACATGAAACAATGCTCACAGGTTAATGATGAATGAAAAGAACAGGATATACAAATATATACTGTGCATGATTGTGATTGTGGAGGCATAGCTCTGAGTCCTGAGCCTGAGTACTCCAGTGTACAAGGTTCTATCCATCTCGGGGCCCTCCGTAGAATTCTCTCTGCCTGGAAGTTTGGGCCACCTATTTGCCTGGCTACTTCTCCTTCAGGTTCCAGCTTACATGTTACTTTCTAAGGAAAGCCTTTGCTGATCTGGGGGGGTCACTTCAGACCAGGTTGTGTCCCCTGGTTACATGTTCCCATAACACCTTAACACCTTTTTTACATGGGATTTATTATGATTATGTTACAGCAAGCGTTACAGCGGGTGTTCCTAAGGACAAACTGAGCGGCACACGGAGAGTCGGAGAATCAAAGTTTATTTGTCGGCGGGCTCAGTGGGGTCTCACTGCCAAATTCTGAGCCCCATCTACCCAATTTTTCCCACTTTTATTAAGTTGGGGTGGTCTGAGAGGTGGGGCCTCAGGTGGCTAATGCCCGCCAGGTAATAGGTTAGTATTATGTTGATGCACCAGGTAATAGGTTTAGTGTTATGCTGATGTGCCAGGTAATAGATTAGTTGATGGGCCAGGTAATAGGTTAGTATTATGCTGATGTGCCAGGTAATAGATTAGTTGATGGGCCAGGTAATAGGTTAGTATTATGCTGATGCGGGTCTTCCATGAGGGGTGGGGGTCAGGTGGCTGATGTGCCAAGTAATAGATGGGGGTTTTCCTTATCAGGGGTGTACACCCAAGAAGGGCAGGGTTTCTCTGCCATAGTTGTTAGGGTGAGTGCCCCAACCAGGAGGAAGGTAGGGACTGAGGCAGGAGTAGACATCCTATAATGAGCCAAAATAGAGACACCCTCTGCAGTCCAGTCCAATCTCGAGGAGCTACCGCGAAGAGTCCAATCCCAAATAAAGTCACTAGAACTCCAATGAGGGCCAGAGCCAGTGGTCCCATTTACTCCTGTTCAGTCCTGGGTGTGGCTGTCTTCATTGGGAGATGGTTAAGCTGGATCTTTAGTGGGTTCTGCTGGTTCTGATGTGCAGTTCAGAGATCAGTTTCTTTGTCTGTTTCAGCCTTTTTCACCTGGGGGTGATGGATCCACGGAGTGATACCTGTAACTTTAACAGCAGTGGGAGTAACTAGTATCACAGTATGGGGACCCTTCCAGGTGGGCTCTAGGGGTGTTCTTTTCCAGTTCCTTACCCAGACTAGATCCTCAGGTTGGTGGGGGTGGACAGGGAGATCCAGGGTGATAGGGGTTTTTTTCTAGGATGCTGTGGTGGATATGGCGGATAGTTTGGGCTAAGGCTTGGAGTTGTGTGTTTATATTCGATTCCCCTAGTTGTCTAATGTCTCCTTTTAATCACTTGGTAAGTAGGGGAGGTCTACCAAACAGGATTTCAAAGGGTGAATATCCTGTGGGCCCTGGTGTGCACCTGACTCTGAACAGGGCTAGGCTTAGCATGTCTACCCAGGGTAGTTGTGTTTCCTGACATAGCTTCACTAGAGTGGCCTTCAGGGTCCGGTTCATGCACTCTACTTTCCCTGAGCTCTGTGGCCTGTAGGCTGTATGTAGTTTCCATTTGATTCCTAGTGCCTTGGTGAGGGTTTGCATGATCTCTGCAGTGAAGCTTGGTCCGTTGTCACTGCCAAAGGAGAGTGGCAGACTGTACCTGGGGATGATTTCTCTAAAGAGAAACTTTGCCACTTCCCTAGCCTTTTTGGGCCTGGTAGGGACTGCCTCGACCCAGCCTGAGAAGGTGCATATTACTACCAGCAGGTGTTTATAGCACCGATATGGTTTTACTTCTGTGAAATCAACTTCCACATCCTCGAACAGAGAGGTTCCGGTGTACTGAATTCCTGGGGTGGGTCTCGGCCTGACCACTGCATTGTTTTTAGCACAGATCTGGCAGTGGGTGCTGACTGCTGCAGCGATGGACAGAAGTTTGGCGATGTAGTAATACTGAGTGAGTAGCTGCGTGAGGGCTGTTTTCCCTAACTGAGTCAGGTTGTGATGTCGGGAGACAATAGAGTATGCTAATATACTGGGGATAAAGATGTTATGGTTCTGTAGGTGCCACCACCCCTCTGAGTCCTTCTTGGCCTTCTCCTGCTCTGCCCACTGGTTCTCTTCTGGGGTATATTTTGGTTCTTCAGGCCACTCGGGTGCCAACAAGGTTTGGTATTGGGTTGGAGTGTTGTCCTCTGAACATTCTCGGGTGGCTGCATATTTGGCTGCTTGATCTGCCAGGCTATTGCTGATGGCAATTGGATCTGTGCCTTTTTGGTGCCCTCAACAGTGGATGGCCGCAATTTCTTTTGGCTCCCCAACTGCCTCCAGCAGTTGGAGGATTTCGTCCCTATTTTTGATCTCCTTTCCACCTGCAGTCAGCAGTCCCCTCTCCCTGTATATTGCCCCATGGATATGTATTGTGGCAAAGGCATATTTAGAGTCTGTGTATATGTTTGCCTTCTTACCCCGGGCATGGCCGAGGGCTTGGATGAGGGCCCATAGCTCCTCCCTTTGTGCCAACCACCCTTGGGGCAAAGGAGCTGATATGATGACCTCATCGACTATGGTGACTGCGAAGCCCATCAGTCGTTTCCCATTCTGGATAAAACTACTGCCATCCGTGTAGAGTTCTAAGTCAGGTGCCGGTAGAGGACTATCTTTCAGATCTGGCCGGCTGGCATAGACCTCCTCTACTGCCTCAGTGCAATCATGGTCCAGGGGCCCTGACTTGGTGGGTGGGAGGGTGGTGGGATTCAAGGCTCGCACAGTCTCCAGGGTCACCCGCAGATTTTCGCATCACAGTCCTTGGTATTGCACTAATTGGTTGCTTGAGAGCCACCGGTGCCCTGAGGTATTCATTAGAGATATTACTGTATGAGGGACTCGCACACGGAGGTTCTTTCCAAGTGTGAGTTTGCTTCCTTCACTAGCAGAACGGTGGCCGCCAGTGCACGGAGGCAAGGCGGCCATCGTGCTGCTACTGGATCCAATTGTTTTGACAAGTAAGCCACTAGTCTCTGCCACGGCCCCACAGTTTGAGTCAAAACCCCCAGAGCCACTTGTTTCTTCTTGTGTACAAACAGGTTAAAGTCTTTGGTGAGGTCCGGTAGCCCTAGTGTGGAGACTGTTTTTAGTAAGTCTTTTATTTCCTGGAAAGCTCTTTCCTGACTCTTGGCCCATTCCAATTCTTTGTTTTCAGGCCCGCATAGGGCCTCGCACAGAGGCTTGGCCTTTAGGGAGAAACTTGGGATCCAGCTGTGGCAGAATCCGGCCACGCTGAGGAATTCTCTGAGTTTTCTCCGACCGGTCGGCCTGGGAATTGTACAGACGGTGTGCTTCCGATCATGTCCCAGTGTCTGGCACCCCTGAGTGATGTGGAAACCGAGGTACTTTACGTGTTGCCTGCAGATCTGTGCCTTTTTCCAGGAGACTTTGTATCCCTTGTCAGTGAGCAATTGGAGCAGGCACCGGGTTCCCCGGTGGCAGCCTCCTCTGTTGCGCTTGCTAGAAGGAGGTCATCGACGTACTGTAGAAGTGTGCAGCGGGTTTCTTCTCGAGGAAAGGAGATGAGGTCAGTGGCTAGAGCTTCCCCGAATAGAGTTGGTGAAGTTTTAAATCCCTCTGGTAGTCGCGTCCAGGTCAGCTGGGTTTTCCTTCTAGTCTGAGGATGCTCCCACTCGAAGCGAACAGGGGATGGCTCTTCGGAGTGAGCTGGATGCAGAAGAAAGCATCCTTTAAGTCCAGGCAGGAGAACCAGGCAGCATCAGGAGGAATGAGGCCCAGGAGGGTGTATGGATTTGGTACCACTGGGTGGAGAGTCACTGTAGCCTCATTAGTCAGTCGCAGGTCCTGGACAGGGCAGTATCCACCTCCATTGGGCTTTTTGACTGGCAAGAGGGGAGTGTTCCATGGGGATTGGCACTCCACCAAAATTCCCTCCCACTTAAGCCTATCAATGTGTTCCCGAATTCCCTCTCGAGCCTCCCTGGGGATGGGGTATTGTCGTCTCCTGGTCGGTTGGGCTCCCGGTTTCATCTTGATCACCAGGGCTGCATGTTGGTGTGCAAGACGGGGGAGCGGGGATTGTTCTCCACCTAGACCAATGGAAGATCCTGCCAGAAGTCAGGCGGGTTCTGTTCCTCTTTGGCTTTGTCGTATAGCTTCCATTCTGACTCCTGGGGCAGGATGACCACCATTATGAGAGTCTCTGGGGTGCCGAGCCTGAGGCTCATGGTCCCTTCTGGGTGGAAAGTGATCTGGGCTTCCAGTTTGCTCAGGAGATCCCAACCTAGGAGGGCAATGGGGCAGTCCAGTATGTATAGGAATTCATGTCTTATCTGGTGGCCCCCCATCTGGCACATTAGAGATTGGCAGAAGGGTCAAGCTACTCAGGCTCCAGTGGCTCCCACAATAGTGGTTTCCCATTTTGTAAGTGGAGCCACCGGGGTTGTTACCACTGAGTGTTCTATCCCAGTGTCCATCATGAACGTTATGGGTTGTCCCCCCCACTTCCATTATGACTGTAGGCTCCCAGAGGCCAAGAGTAATGGAACCTGGTCGGTCCTATTCTGAGTCGACCCCAGTGAGACCGATAAGGTCCTGGTTCTCCGGCTCCTGCTGGAAGCCCCTGGGCAGGTTCCTGTTTGATGGTAGGTGGTTTCGTTTGTTGGGGAATTCATGCTTCCAGTGACCAAACTCCTTACAATAGGCACACCGGTCAGGCTTCAGGGTCCCTCGTCTCCTGGGTCCTCCTTCCCCTGGCAGGCCAGGTGTCTTGGCTGAGTCAGGTCTTCCGAGGGCAGCGGCCAGCAGAGCGGCTTTCTGTTTCATTTTCTTGTCATTCTCCCTCTGGGCGGTCCAGTCTTGATTAACACAGACCTTCTGGGCCACTTCCATCAGCTGCGTGATGTTCATTCCCGCAAACCCATCAAGTTTCTGGAGTTTCCTTCAGATGTCAATGGAGGACTGCCCAACAAATGTGGCATTCACCATCCACTGATTTTCGGCCGCCTCTGGATTGAAGGGTGTGTAGACTCAGTAGGCCTCATGAAGGCGCTCGGAGAATTTGCTCAGTGATTCCTTTGG
>NW_012154173.1:7601621-7603479 GCF_000956105.1 Propithecus coquereli | reverse complement strand
TTAATAATAATGAATTTATAAACATGTTAAATACTCAAGAAAATTTATAAAAATGAAAATAGTGGTAGAATTGCAGTGGCTTTTATTTTTTTGCATACAATTCCACATTCCTCAAATTTTCCATGCCAAGTACTTATCATTTTCTGTAAAAAAAGAAGAAAACTATTAAATTCTATTCACCTCAATATGGTGAAAATTGTTCTCAAGTCCAAATCTTTTGATACCAAATTTCAAAGAGTTTTCACTGAATAAATAGAGCTTAGAAAGAGAAAAATCAGAGTTCTATATGTTGTAAAGTTGATAACTAGCTTGTGAATTGGTACACAATTTACGATTAATTATTCTGGGTAATTTAATCTAAAGTCTATCTCTAAAATATTTTTTAATATTTTTATGTAAAATTCTATGCAAAATCTAATTAAAAGACTGCAGAATAGGCAGCCTAATTAAGTCTGTACCATAGAAATTTTTAAAGTTTTGAGCTAGTCGAACATGTTTCTCTTCATATATACTTTAGATATATAGATGTATGTACATATATATATTCTACCACAGACACTGGCTAGCAATCAGATTTAAAATACCTGTTTTATTTATTGTAAATACCAGTATTTTAGATGAACTTGCCTTTAGAAGTTAATTTTATTCTTGAAACTTACCAAGGTAACATAATTTAAAATTTTTCTCTATAGTTTTTATCATATACATTTGCTTTTGGTTTTCCCTCCTGTGATCACTGCTTTCATTGTCCCTGCTCTTGAAGTAGATAGAAAGGAGCAAGGACCCTAAAAAACTCTGGGCTCAGACCTTTGTAGTTTTAGTTTGTTAGATATTTTTGACAGGACAGGGACATGTATCTTGAGATACAGCATTTGACAGTCTTTGGAGTTAAGTCATGCTGCCTACACTCAGATTATCCTGGTGGTCATAGATAGCAGCCCCCCATGTCCAACCAAAACCTCCATCCAGAGCATAAGATATGAACCCTGAGTGATTATATAGGGCTTATTTTTATTCATGCCTTAATGCCAAGCTTATGAATGAAGGAGTGAATGACAGCTCCTTCCGTACTTGAATTATTAATTTCTAGTTGTTCTTTCTTGACCACCACATTGGACGTGGTCTTGACCTCACTAATAAACCTGGATGTCCTTCCTTTAGACATTGTCCCTAGGTCTAGCCTTACACAAATTATTTTCCCTTAAATCCTCTGTATGTCATTTTCCCTCTTGCGAAGACTCCAGCATGTTTTCCGCTTGAACCCTTATAGTATCTTTCATTATATTTTAATAACCAGATATGAGTAACCTGACTTGGCCATCTTTTCTTCCTTCATGATCATATGCATGTTGAAGCTATATAATGTGCAAAGTAGTGAGCTAAGCTCTTAGGGGTAAGACAGAATATATATAAACAATAGTCCTTGCCTAACAGTATTTCATATTTTGGTTAAATTAGTAATAATTTATTATGATTCCTTTGCACAAATCAGTTCTAGCTCATCTGTACCTTTGTAGTTGGAACTTGGTCAAATTAAACAACCAAACAATTTTTTTAAAAAAAGCTTTTTGTAGGCCTAAAAATTTAAAGTTAATTTTGGAAATTTACTCTTCAAAAGTGAATTCAAAAACTAAGTGAGAGTAAAAATCCCACTTAACATCTGAACAATTTAAAAAGTGGTGAAACTTAAAAACCCTAGTTATTTGTTTGCTCTTTTCTGAAAAATATAAATGATTTCAAACTAATTTTCACAATCTTTAATTTCTATTACGATACTATTTACCTCGGGACAATCTCCTTTTGCCAACTTGCAGACAAGTTGTTCTTTTGCATGTAATTGTATGTGTGGATCAGTGGT
>NW_012154173.1:7597474-7601571 GCF_000956105.1 Propithecus coquereli | reverse complement strand
GGTACCACTGGGTGGAGAGTCACTGTAGCCTCATTAGTCAGTCGCAGGTCCTGGACAGGGCAGTATCCACCTCCATTGGGCTTTTTGACTGGCAAGAGGGGAGTGTTCCATGGGGATTGGCACTCCACCAAAATTCCCTCCCACTTAAGCCTATCAATGTGTTCCCGAATTCCCTCTCGAGCCTCCCTGGGGATGGGGTATTGTCGTCTCCTGGTCGGTTGGGCTCCCGGTTTCATCTTGATCACCAGGGCTGCATGTTGGTGTGCAAGACGGGGGAGCGGGGATTGTTCTCCACCTAGACCAATGGAAGATCCTGCCAGAAGTCAGGCGGGTTCTGTTCCTCTTTGGCTTTGTCGTATAGCTTCCATTCTGACTCCTGGGGCAGGATGACCACCATTATGAGAGTCTCTGGGGTGCCGAGCCTGAGGCTCATGGTCCCTTCTGGGTGGAAAGTGATCTGGGCTTCCAGTTTGCTCAGGAGATCCCAACCTAGGAGGGCAATGGGGCAGTCCAGTATGTATAGGAATTCATGTCTTATCTGGTGGCCCCCCATCTGGCACATTCGAGATTGGCAGAAGGGTCAAGCTACTCAGGCTCCAGTGGCTCCCACAATAGTGGTTTCCCATTTTGTAAGTGGAGCCACCGGGGTTGTTACCACTGAGTGTTCTATCCCAGTGTCCATCATGAACGTTATGGGTTGTCCCCCCACTTCCATTATGACTGTAGGCTCCCAGAGGCCAAGAGTAATGGAACCTGGTCGGTCCTATTCTGAGTCGACCCCAGTGAGACCGATAAGGTCCTGGTTCTCCGGCTCCTGCTGGAAGCCCCTGGGCAGGTTCCTGTTTGACGGTAGGTGGTTTCGTTTGTTGGGGAATTCATGCTTCCAGTGACCAAACTCCTTACAATAGGCACACTGGTCAGGCTTCAGGGTCCCTCGTCTCCTGGGTCCTCCTTCCCCTGGCAGGCCAGGTGTCTTGGCTGGGTCAGGTCTTCCGAGGGCAGCGGCCAGCAGAGCGGCTTTCTGTTTCATTTTCTTGTCATTCTCCCTCTGGGCGGTCTAGTCTTGATTAACACAGACCTTCTGGGCCACTTCCATCAGCTGCGTGATGTTCATTCCCGCAAACCCATCAAGTTTCTGGAGTTTCCTTCAGATGTCAATGGAGGACTGCCCAACAAATGTGGCATTCACCATCCACTGATTTTCGGCCGCCTCTGGATTGAAGGGTGTGTAGACTCAGTAGGCCTCATGAAGGCGCTCGGAGAATTTGCTCAGTGATTCCTTTGGCTTCTGGGTGATCAGAGCGACTTTGTTCATGTTGGTTGGTTTTCTGGCTCCCTCCTGGACCCCATGGAGGAGAGCTTCCTGATACTGTCCAAGTGTCTCTCGTCTGCTTGGGGAGTTGAAATCCCAATCCGAGTTGGTCTTGGGTGCTGCTCTCTGTGCCCACTGCTCCACGTCCAAGGTCCCTGTTGGAGCCTGGTCCTGGAGCCACCTGCGGGTCCCAGCTACAATCCGGCATCGTTCTTCCGTGTTAAAAAGGGTCAGAAGGAGCTGGCGGCAGTCTTCCCAAGTGGGATGGTGGGTCCGAAAGATGGATTCCAGGATGTCAACGATGGCCTGCAGTTTTTTGGAGTATGGAAGGGTGTGGTGCTTCCAGTTCAGAAGGTCGGTGGTGGAGAAGGGCTGGTAGTACAGGACCGGCTGACCTGGCTGAACGGACCTATCGTCCATAACCTGCATTGGACCTCATACCTCATGTAGGAGCCTCTAGAGGGCTGAAGTTGGGGCCTGAGCTGACCGTAGTGGGCGGGTGATGGGAGTGTTGGTGCCAGGTTGGTCCAGAACTGGCGGTGGGGAGACTGATGGTGGCGGGGTGTCTGATGGATTTGAGAGTACTTCAGGAGGTGTCACAGTATGGTTGTTGGGCAGTGGTGGTGGAGCCTCTTCAGGAGCTTCCTGGTAGATGGGTTTGGACAATTTGGAGTCTCTGGTCCTTTGGGCCACAAAAATCCTGCTTTGTCCCTTATTAGCACATAACCGGACCCAAAGGGGCATGGTCTGAGCAATCTCTAGCCATGAATCTATGTAAGGGAATTGATCAGGGTGGCTGGAAGTCCCGGTCACAATTCTCCAAATGCTTGTATGGTGGGGAGGTCTAAGGTTCCTGTTGCGGGCCAGTCGACTCCGAATATGGGCCATTCGTGTTCACAGAGGGCCCTAAGTCTACTGGGACTCAGTGTGATGCTGTAATCTCCCGTGAAACCCTTCTTAAAGTTCTTTAACATGCATTTAAGGACTGTAGGCTTAGATTCTACGCTACCCATCCTAGACCCTTGAGTGGCGTCGCAGCTTAACAGACAAAGTGGGGGGTGTTTCTCAGGTGTCCGCCTGGCTGTGTTCCTCGCAGGAACTTAGGCACGTCTTGGCAAAGGTGTGCCGTATAAACCCCGGGCCTGGTCGCTCCCTTTAGGGGAGTGAATCACCATTATGCTGTACGATGCCGCTGCAGAACTGCAGGTGAGGACCCCCTCAAGTTCCGTAGCCATAGCCGTGGAACCACAGTCGCTCTTCACTCACTCTTCACTCTCGCATTCAGACAGGCAGAGGCTCCACATTCCCGCCCTGGGAATTCCCTGCACTCAGGAGGTGATCAAGCTCCTCTTCCATCGTCTGACGGGCCTGACTCGGGTCGGGTCCTGGGACCTTACCTGGTCCCATGCCTCCAGTCCTAATTTGACTTGTCCTTCCCTCTGGTGTGTCCGGGCGAGTTAGGGACCCCGCAGCTGGCGGGAGCTCCGGAGGAGCGGAGCGAAGCTATTCCGCAAAATGGCGGTTGGCGCCGGTTCGCTTCTGTCGCCGAGGCTTCACTGGTTGCTGCGCCCATCCTGAACCGTGGCTTCATGGGCCAGCATGGTCGGTTTTCCGGGTCAGGTACCAAAATGTTACAGCAAGTGTTACAGCGGGTGTTTCTGAGGACAAACCGAGTGGCACACAGAGAGTCGGAGAATCAAAGTTTATTTGCCGGCGGGCTTAGAGGGGTCTCACCACCAAATTCTGAGCCCCGTCTACCTGATTTTTCCCACTTTTATTAAGTTGGGGTGGTCTGAGGGGTGGGGCCTCAGGTGGCTAATGCCCGCCAGGTAATAGGTCAGTATTATGTTGATGCACCAGGTAATAGATTAGTTGCTGGGCCAGGTAATAGGTTAGTATTATGCTGATGCGGGTCTTCAGTGAGGGGTGTGGGTCTCAGGTGGCTGATGTGCCAAGTAATAGATGGGGGTTTTCCTTATCAATTAGAATTAATCACCTGATGTTATCTGTTTAATGTCTGTCTTCGCCAGTAGAATATAAGCTTTGTTGGAGCAGTGACTGTGTCCTTGTTTGCTCAGTGCGTGTCACAGTGACTGGGACATAGAATGAATGCAGTAAACATCTGCTGAAGAAGTGAACTAATGAATAAATGCAAGGCACTCTCTGAGCACTTTTCATGTAATCTCATTGAGACTCCACAAAAAACTTATGAAGTAGAAACCATATTTATCACATTTTATGGTTAAGGAAACTAAATCTTAAAGAAAGGAAATTGTCCAAAGTTATTCTGCAAGTCAGTATAGACAGCTCAAATTTAAAACTGATGTCTCTGAATGTAGTGCACAGGCTCGTAGTCACCAATTATGTAAGTGGTTGTTTCAGGTCGCAGTCTGAAATGTTGGTTCTTGGTGTGCTCAGCTGAAAAATGACCAGACACACCGAAAGTAAGGCAAGTGCGAAAATGAAGTTTATTGAGGAGAGAAAGATAGGATTATAGAGCAAGAGCAAGAGCAAGATACAGGATTACAGAGCAAGATACATATGCCACAGATGACAGCCAGACCCATTGCCTTAGCAAAAGAGAAAGAACAAAGAAAAGTCTTGGTTATGGTCTGGGTCTTGTTTCATACTGTCCAGATTGGGCCTTCCCTTGTGGCTCAGACGTCACCATGGAACCACTTTGATTGGACAGCTGGGAGTTAAATGACTTGAATCTTACTGGGCATGCGGATCTGCCATGAGCCTCTCTGAAAGCCCATGAGCCTCTCTGCAGTGAACCACAACA
>NW_012154173.1:7592812-7595824 GCF_000956105.1 Propithecus coquereli | reverse complement strand
AATTTGAAGTCATGTAATATGATTCCTCCAGTTTTGTTCTTTTTGCTCAGGATGGCTATGGCTATTCTGAGTCTTTTGTGGTTCTATATAAATTTCTGGATTGTTTTTTATGTTTCTGTGAAGAATGTCATTGGTAATTAATATTTTAACGGGGATTGCATTGAATCTGTAGATTGCTTTGGGTAGTGTGGTCGTTTTAACAATACTGATTCTTCCAATCCATGAACGTGGAATATCTTTCCATTTTTCTGTGTCCTCTTTAATGTCTTTCATCAATGTTTTATAGTGTTCATTGTAGAGATCTTTCACTTCTTTGGTTAAATTTATTCCTAGGTATTTTATTTTATTTGTAGTTGTTGTAAATGGAATTACTTTTTTTTTTTCCTTTTTATTTATTTTATTTTTAAAACATATAACATGCCCTTTTCTCTGGAACCTGCCACATTTAAAACTTTCAGGATGGATACATATTTGATCTTTGTATTCGTTATTGAGTTTGTACACATTAAATCCCTTATCTGCTCAAAAACCTTTAATGACTTCTAATCATTCCTATAAACAATTCTGAAATTTTCTGCTTAGTTCTCTCTAAACTCTCCATGAAATAGTCCCACTCTTACTGTCCGATCACATTTTCCTCACATCCTTTCAAACACCAATTCCTTCACCCCAAAAGTCTTTACTTTTGCCCACCAATCAGAGCCTGCCCATTCTGTAAAGCCCCACTTAGACTCAATCTCTTAATCACTCCAGTTCTCAATTACGAATTTTCCTCTGAATTCCAGGAGTAACTAGAATTAGAATAATTTCTTTTCCCACTTGTTCATGCTAATTAATCTCACCAATATTTCTCTCCACAAAGAGATTGACTTTTTAAGGGCAGGAACCATGTTTTATGTTAATACTTTTCTTAATGTTCTCAGACTCAGCTACTAAACACCACTTAATAGGAAGTTTAGAAATTGCTGCTGTTAAACACAATTTGACAACATTTGACATTTGGACATTTTGAACAATAATCTTAGATTCATACAATCTTAAGACTTTAAAGCATTCGAGACTTTAGAGATTAATGTGACAAATTCTTCATTTTACAGATGAGAAAACTCAGGTTTAAATGGGAGCAGCATGGATCAGTCATTCTTAATAGCTTTTATCTCAGTATCTGTGATATCTTTTTAAAAATGGAATATAAGTGGTGTGATGTTTTCTGTCTATTAAAAAATATGAAAAGGCACTGTCTCATCCATGGTTTGGTCAGAAAAGCACAAAACACTTCAGGAATTTGAAGTAGAAGGGATTTAATTAAAGGAACAAAGTGCTCACAAAACCACTGGATGGCCTGGAGAAGCCAAATTCAGGAAAGACCCTGTTAGTTTTCAGGTTCACCACTGGCTGACATGTCAAGGAGCTGCCAGCACTGATCAAACAGCCTCCAAATCCAGGTGGCCGCTGTAGAATCTCATATTTGGTAGAGCCCAAGCATTTATTCACCTTCTAAATTTTGTGTGGGTGCTCCTAAATGGCAGAATCCATGCTGGAAAGAAAAGGAATTCTTCTATGTATTTGCACCTTAATTTTTATGACAGTGGTTTGGTGCCTTTCGATTTAAGGGCAAATATTTCCACACACCTCTATAACTCAAATTATCAATCTGTTGTAACACTGAATTAATGTTTATAATAATAGAATTGTTAGTGCTTCAAGGCAGTAGAGCTAAATTGAACCCCATCTTCCCATTTAAAGGGTTGAAGTCACATAGCAATGGCATTGGAGATCCAACTTTAAACCTATTTCCATAGCTAAAATGAAATGTTTTCCTGTTTGTTATACTTATCTCTGAACCCACTGACTGCTTTATACTTCCATTCAATTTAATTCTGTAACTTTCTGATTTAATGATATAAGGATCTGTTATACCTAATTATTTAGTGCTAAGACCGTATCTGAGTTGTATAACACACTAAAAAGTTTTTACATGGGTACGTACACGTAAGTACAAGCTAAAAGGGAGATAGCATTGCTCATTGCTGTTCCAAAATCAAGTCACCATTTTATCTGATGACTTACAAATGGAAAAGTTGACCAAAAAATCTATTTAGTCAGATCTCTCAATATCTGGAATGATCCTCCTAGTAACCAGATTTTATAAGTCTATCATGACCCCTTCTCCCTGTGACTTGTTGTTCTGTATGTTACTTGCTGTGGCAATAGAATTTTCTTAAGTACAAACCATTCCAAAATCACACTGTTGTTGTAGGTTGCTTTGTCCTCAGGCTCTCTAGTATTCCTTTTGGGCTATTAGTCTTTCAACATGCAGTTAGGGGATTAAAGTAAATCATTTAATTCATGTAGCATGTCACTCAATAGTATACTTTTGGAAATTGTTTCCACAGGAGCACCCGTGAAAGCAGCCAGTCTGAGATATTGACACTGTAGAAAAAACTGACAGCTTACTCCTTGTATTGATTCTGCTCTTCTCTACAAATATAGACTCCGTTCCCTACCACAACCTTGTAAGTGGTGCCTGCTGAGGTTGCTAAATTGCTTTGTAAATTATTTATTACTTGGACACCTTGTAAAGATCTCTTTTCTTCTTGTCTGACTTGCTTGTGCTTTCCAGGGTCATAGGTATTGAAAGGTCTCAAAGTGTTAGACTGACCACAGGCGCCTTACGGAATCCTTTCCTTCCGATCTTATGTTGCAATGTGATTTGCCCTGCCCATAATATTATGATGCCTTTTGTCACTGGTTCTTATTTCTGATATATTGCTTACAAAAGATTGCAAATGTTTATATGCTTATGTGCCAGATTGAGCACCAGACAGGCTGGCAATTTGGAGCCCAACACAAGGCAATTAATTAGCACATTTTTTTAAAGTATTTGAAGAATACTTATTTAATGATGGGGAAAAAGTTTATATTAATAAAAATGGCTTACCAGAGCAAATGCACATATTTAATTTACTTGCACTGATAGAGTCAATGATCTGAAAAAAAAATCGTAAATGC
>NW_012154173.1:7581531-7592052 GCF_000956105.1 Propithecus coquereli | reverse complement strand
AATACAAAAACACACTTCTAAGGTCACTGTAATTCTCAATGAAATGGGGAATGCAAATCTGTTAGAGGACAAAGAATCAGATCATAAAGATTTATAAACGGAGGAAGTCAGCTATTTCTAGACAGGCCACTGGGGGTGAGAGATGAGCACCGGAAGAGCCAAGCTGGAAATAAGCAAGTGGATTTAGGCCATGAGCCCCTTATGGCCATAAGCCTGAAGCCTGTTTTACTGATATCCCCCCAAGGCAAGGGTTGCTCCAGTGCAATGCTGGTTTTTCTTGTCCACTGCTTTGTGCCAGAGAGTATTGTTATGACCTCATTTCATTCTTTTCCTGTATACTAAAGGCAATCACCTTTAAGATGAGGTTTCTACCCCTATTTTCCTATTCCACTCCACTTCACTGCTTGAAATGCTTGTTTCTTAGCATTATTCCAAGTTTCAAGGCCTAGCTCAAGTGCCACCTCCCCCATCTAGTCTGTTTTTATTGTTACCACCTATTTCTACCCTACTCCTAAATTCTTTCAGCACTGATAGTATGAATTACCCTACCTAGTATCTGAGATTAGATACAGTGCTATCTGGTTTAATAATTACTTAATGTAAAATTACCTATCCAGCTAAAAACATGTAGGGCAGGGACGATTCTTCTACTGTCTTTTCAGTAGCAACATAATGAAAGAGTAAGGGAGAAGCCAAAGGCTGGTTAAGCAGATTATTTGCAGATAAAATGCATGTTCTAGCCCCAGATAAGAGCTTTACTATGTTTGTGCATATTTTACCCCTGTGCCCCATTCTCATAACTGACTTTACCACACTGCTTTGTAGATTACATAAAACTTTCACATAGTTTATCTCATTTATTCCTCAGAGCAATTCTATGAGACGAGTCTTTCTATCCTCATTGGTAGAGAAGAACCAAAGCCTATAACAGGTTACAGTGATTTGTCCTGCCTCACACTGAAGTCCATTACTTTTCTTTCCTATCCGTCCCAGCTGACCTCACACAGTGGCTCACCTCGTCCTCGCCAGAACCACACGAGGAAGCCAGAAAGCTTTTAGCTTTGATTTATAAGCAACAAGGCCGATTTCTCTTGAGAAAAAGTGAGAGAAGAAGAACCACTCATCCAGGCGGTCTTTGCCTACTCCCTTTTTTGGGGCAGAGAGAGTGCAGTTCTTTGAACAATAAGATTAGTTTGACACAAGAAAACAACTGGGAGTCTGCAGACAACTGTCTGCAAGAGATGCATGAGGGAACAGAGTTGGAACATGATTTTTTGAAAATATATATATACACACACATAGATATATGTATTTATATATATGAATCATACAATATTAAAATATATGTGAAAACTATATATCGAAACATGTATACCTATCTCTATTTATATACATTCTGTGAAATTTGGGACAGAAGGGGAAATCTCAGAATTGGAATGAACTAAATTTATGTTAATAGTTTTAGAGGAGAAGACAAGGTAAAGTGGGGAAAGGAACTATTGGATTGAGCTATACTAAGAAGAATGAGTTTCATGTCCTGGGATGATAAGGAGGATGGTTGGACACAAACGTCTCCATCCTGAAGAGTTCCTGGGAAAAGTCCTCCTTTCTTTCTTACAAATTGAACCATTGAGGGAAAAGTTTTAAAGGCATATATTGCAAATAGCTTTGCGCAATGTTTGCACTACAGGTATTTCCAAAAAATGTGTAAGATGTTATCTGTTCTCCTGCATCCTTATCAATGCTGAATAATGTGATTGAAAAACAAAATGCTAGTTTGAAATGGAAAAAAAATACTTTTTATAATGTTCAATTCAGTGTGAAGATTTTCTATATATTTCTTGACTAATTGCATTTTCTTTTTTAAAAACGTTATATTCTTAACTTTTGTTTTATCTATTTTAACAATGTTTTAAATCAACTTAAGCTTCATAGTGTCTTTTACTTGTTTAATTAACATCTCATAAGCATATATATATATATAATTCTCATTGATCATACACAAGAATTATAAAGTTTCTTTCCTGTACCTATTAATTTCATTAAACCTGATAATGTTTTTGTTGTGATTCTTTTTAAAAAAATGATTTAAAATTTGTCCCAAACAATTGGGGGATATATTTTCTTTGATTTTCTCTGTTGCTACATTTCCTACTATGAACAAACTTGCAGACATGGACATCAATGCTAAATAATAGAATTTCTATTAATCTTTCTCTATAGTAATATTTTTCAAATATGACATCTCTGAGCACATTGTATTGGCATTTAAATAATAATATATATAGTAGGAATACTAAAGTTAGAATTCATTCATGAAATTTACTGAGTCCATACTTTGTTGAAAAATTGTGGAAAAATCTGAATTATCTGAAACATTGAGCCTTACTCCAAAAAGAAGAGAGTGTATTCTGTAAATTAGCAGGCAGCAAGAAATAAATGACATAACAAAGTTAGGCAAAATGTTGTTTTTGCAGAGAGTGAGTGAAAAGCAGTCTCCCTCCTCTCCAACACACACATACACTGGGCCGAAAATGCAGAAGGAGATTAAGGAAAAATCATGTGGTAGATAAGTGAAAATTTAAGTCATTTTTATGGTCTGAAATAATTAGGTGAACATTAATAAGATCTTTTATTATAGCTGCATAAATTGGGCTTTAATCTGTGACCATTGAGGATACTGCTCCTGACTAGAGATTAAATTTGTTTTTATTGAGTGTAATAAATAATGATTACACATTAAAATATTACGAATCGTGTGCATTTAGAAACAATCTTATCAAGTGCAGGTACTGTGGTTTATTAATTCTTGAAGTTATTGCCTAGATTAGTGCCTTGAACATAATAAGTGGTCATTGTTTTTTTGGATGAATGAATGGTGGTGAAATGTAATGTTTGAAAGAATCGAATTTTAGATAATGCCATTAACACAGCATATGTAGAAATAAATATGCACTAAAACTCAAAATCATGGAAAAATATATTTCACTTTAACAATAAACATCTACTTTAAACAGGTAATAATAGCAGTTTTTATTTAAATTGACTGGCAATTATGACCTGCCAGCTATGTGCAAGGTAATGTTTTTGGTGTTAAAGAAACTATATAATTTTGTCTCCATCAATAAGTAATTATGCCAGTAGTAAGCTAGCGTACATCACCCAATAACAAAATTGAAGACTGAATGAGATGAATGTCATAGAAAAGGAATAATGGAAATGATTTTGGAACAAAATGAATTTATGCTTATTCTATTTATGCTTTTGCAACTGATTCACAAATTATGTTTTTAAGATTTAAAGACTAGTGTCTTCCTGTCCCTTTCATCATGTTCTCTTCTTCGAAATCACCAGCAACAACATTTTATGCATGCAAAGTCAGACTGAAAACTTTAATACAGTTGTAACATCTCTGAAATCTCCATTTGTAATATTCCCATGTGATGGCATTCACTATTACCACTTTTATTCCAGTTATTAAAGATGGGAGATTATTATTGAATAGAACTTTAAGGTACTAACCAGTAATGCTACTTACTGTAGGCCTCACAATTCACGCTGCTCAGGAGTTGGCGGAATCCTAAGATTTAAGTGTCTGCCTGTGTATGCTGTGAATTTTGGAACTTGTTTTTTACAAATTAAGAACAGATGCAAGATTCTTTAAGAATTCTAACATTTGAGAGTAAATTCTCTCCCAATGTTAAGAGATGGGGAATTTTGGTACCAGCCATCCAAAATAACTAAGAGGTTGAAAATACCCTGAAAAAAATGATAGTAACATCAAACTTTTGTGTGAGTAGTTAAGAGTTAAAGGCCATAGGAAACATAAACAAAAATATCCCAGTGTTGTGAAGTTAATGTGACATCAACTGAGTTGAAAAAAAATTAAAATATTTAGATATATTTAGAAAGCTACTAGAACCCTGCCAGTAGGTGTCAGGTAGAGTTCACTACAAGAAGAAGAGAATAAAGAATAACAGTGACCAGAATAGTATTTTTTTAAAATTCTTTAGGAAGGACATTTTGCTGTAAATTTTGTTTAATCTTGTTATAGAATACTTTTCTGTATCTCCCAATTTTTGCATATTAATTGAATAATTTGATATTAAAATTTTGATTTAAATATAAAATTACTTTTGAAGAGTAGCAAATTTTATTTTATTTATTTTTTTTTTAATTTTTTTTTTTGAGACAGAGTCTCACTGTGTTGCCTGGGCTAGAGTGCCGTGGCGTCATCCTAGCTCACAGCAACCTCAAACTCCTGGGCTCAAGCGATCCTTCTGCCTCAGCCTCCCAAGTAGCTGGGACTACAGGCATGTGCCACCATGCCCGGCTAATTTTTTCTATATATTTTTAGTTGTCCGATTAATTTCTTTCTATTTTTAGTAGAGACGTGGTCTCGCTCTTGCTCAGGCTGGTCTGGAACTCCTGAGCTCAAACAATCCGCCCGCCTCGGCCTCCCAGAGAGCTAGGATTACAGGCGTGAGCCACCACGCCCGGCCAGAAGTAGTAAATTTTAGATATTAGTTTTGATATTGTTGTTTTTTCAATGGATATTTTGTCTTTCAATTATTAATTATTAGCAGTAAACGGTCATAAATATAATGCAATAGCTCACAAGAGAATCTCCCAGCAAAGCTCAAAAATACATAACTGGTTGTCATCAAAGAGTTTATATCACTTTTGGTTTTTATTTCATGAAAATCAACAGGAGTAATGTTGTTTCAACCAGAAAGGGGAGAAAAAGATATAGAAAACACAGAAGTAATGTCAAATGTCACATGTAGAAATTATATTATAATGGAGCAGCATCAAATACATTATTACCATATGTACAGGCATTAAAATAAGTAAAGAAAGGTTTTATTATGTCTCAGATGCCTAGTATAAGCTTTTGTAATTATGAGAATTGCAGTTTTAGGCAAAACTAAAACTAATGTCTACTACATTTGGAAACATTATCTTATCAACCAAGTGCAAATTTTGTTCCGGAAATGGCACTTCCTCAGTTACTGTGCCCGATAATTCGGAAAATCCTGGTTGGGTAGGGTCCATAGCCCTTTGCTTGCTCCTCACTAGATTTGACTGGGTGGGTAAATGCTGTGTGGATGAGAAGCATTTAATGCTCAGAACCAAATAGGATGGCGTATTTGTATTTGAATCATCTTAAAGCTATCCAAAGTCCTTAGGCTCATAGAATAGCTATTTGAAAACAAAGTCTGTTCTCTAAGGGCAGAAAAACATAGGTTTGTGTTTGTGTGTCATTAAAACATATTTAACTTTATCAGGAAGAGGATACCTTGTCTGATTCCTTGTAGAAGGAAGTCCTCACTCCTGGATGGAAAAGAGACCAGGAGAAGGTGAGGCATAATAAAAGAAATTAAAAGAGGTAGAAAGCTTAGTAAATAATACATCTACTAAATAACTCACTGAGGAAAAGATAACATTATTTCATGTATCTATTGAAGAGGAGCAAATCATCATAAATTCAGGGCAGAAAATCTTTATTTCACCTTAATCTGTGCTATCAAATGTCTTTCTTCCTGGTCTTTCTTAGACATCTTGGATTTCTTTGCAGTACTGAAATATTCTATCCAGATACTTCTGTGTTTTTAGCTTTTATTACTCTAGGATGGAGTTTGTTTGCAGGATTCCTTGGATTTTGTTTTAACTAAAGGAAGATTCTTGTGCTATAATATGCTAAGTCAATTTAGAAACTAAACTTACATTGCATTTAATATTGTTCTGATGTTTTTGATTTTCAGGTATAAAACTTTTCAAAAAAATGTACAGACATTTCTTAAAATACATTGTACTATCATTAATATAGTATATTTATTAATAGAGACTGCACTGGAAATTTAAAAAGAAATTTAAAGTATTCACACTGCAGGCAAATGCTAGGACATTTGAGAACCAAGTAGAATTTTTAAGTTCCACCATAGAATCCCTATATCAACACACAACACAAAAAAATGACATGCTTAATATTCTGTACTTATGTTTGGTTTTGTTGCTAACTACATCTTGGGTACTCATTAAACTCTCTAAGTCTCAGTTTACCCTCTGTAAAATAAAGATAAAAAATGGTGGTCACCTACAGAGCTATTGTATTAAATAAGATAAAAAACATGGAAAGTAACAAGACCTGGCATATATTGATCAGTTAATTAATGTCATATATTCTTTTTATTACTAATAGTAACTATGGTAGTGCAAGATAGTTGTATGTATAGTGTTTTTGACTTCCAGTGAGAGATGTCGTCAAGATATTCTTATGATAGCTGCTGGTCTAGATCAGAGCTTCTTATCCATGGTGCCATGACAAGCTAATGTGTCACAATCATTGTTGTTTGTGTTGTGAGTAATTTGTTACTTATAAAACTTTACTGATGTTTGGGGATTGTTCTATGTTAGCTCTGAATCAGTGTTGTAACTATAAAAACTCTCTTACTTTCTGGAAGTATGAAACGATTTTTTTGAATGAGAGAGAAAGAAGTGAAGTTACTTGTAACCATAGTTCTGAGAGTTGATGACACTTCAGGGTGTGCCAATGGGAGTGTATCATGTATGGTGAAATCACATGGTCACAAGCTATAATCTTTTGGGAATCAATATAATGTTAGCAAACAGGAAGTTCTGGGTCAGTTAAGGCCTAGGACTCATCGTAGACTATTTTCAGAATATAGGAGTCTAAGTTGTCTCCATAGTCCTAAAAGCCAGTAAAATTCTGGGCATGGTCAGGAAAGAAAACAGAAAATATAACCTTACTCTATGTAATAACCACAGTGTTTCTGCCTTTAAATTATCAAGTGCAGTTCTGGTTATTAAATCTCAAAAAAGATGTGAGCCTAGAACTGGGATTACTAGGCCAAAAGTTAAGAGCATTTTAATAGCTCTTGATATATACATATATAATAAATATACACACACACACGTAAATATGTATATACCTGTATATATGTTTGGGTGGAGGATAATTTACGATATTAGTGTTGTATTAGTGATAGCAGTTATGTACAGCACATGATGTCATTAAAACTAATTTTCGGGCATAAAATTATAATTTGAAGTTAATGTATTGCAATTATTATCAAATTTGAACATTTCCCTTTATGTTTGTTTTCTATTTATATTTTCCTTTGTCTAAACTACAATTTATATGCTACTGATGACAGTTTTTAAAATTAGTTTTCATGTTTTATTATAAATTAAAATGATCTCTCATTACTTATATATAAGTAACCTTGGGATTTTATACAGTGTATTGTGAATTGTGGAAGTTAGTGTGAATCTCTTATCTGTCTGACTCTGTAATATTGTACTTTTCAATTATACCTATTGTATTGCATGGTGCAAGAGTGGAAAGAAGGATGGATACTTTTAATTTCATTCGTAAATGCAGGTGATTATAGAAATTTTACCAGAATCTGGAATATACTCAACTGTTAACATTCATTATGACTATCGCTGAGAAATTTTCTTTTCAGAGGGTTTTTTGGATAATTTATTAGGGTTTTGAGAGAAAAAGGTCTCAGTTTTTCTTTGACAACCTTTTCTAAGAATGTGTTAGTTTTTGAGTGCAGGTACTGATTTTACACACTGAATATTTGATAGTTACTCATTCCTCAACTTGATTCTTCTGCTAACTTGGTGGTGGACTTTTAACAAGTCACTTAAACCTCTTCGTTTCCACAACTGCAAAATGAAGCATTAATCTGAGATGTCTCAAAGCTCCTTGCTAGCTTTGCCTTCCTGATTCATATATACTATGAATTTCTTGCCTCTCACTCCATTTTTGGAATATGCAAATAAATTTGGAATAGTTGATGGTCTACTGTAAGTAGGATTCTCTCTCCACCCCATTCTTTAACCCTTTATCCATCACAAGATAAACAGTACAAAGGTTTCAAAAGGTTGGAACTCAGAACCAGAGTATTTTGAAATTGTCCTCATTCACTAAAATATGGACAAAGTTAAAGCAAAATATGTGAAAACATTGTTTTATCATCCAATACTTTTGCTTCAAATTCACTGTCTTGTCATTCATATACAAATATAAATGTGCCTTAAAATAGAGTTATATTACAAACTCTGTAATACAAGAGTTTCAAAAAGTACATAATACAAGAGTGACAAACATACATATTTGGGGATTCTTGCCATTTTTTCATCTAGTTTAAAAATCATCTGAGAAAGAATGTAATGAATCTATTTAACTGTCAGTTGCATTTTAAATATTTTGTAGAGACATGAACTATAAATAATTAACTCTTTACTACTCAATAATTTTAAGTGGAATGACCTTTGACAGTCTGCTTGTAATAACTAACACAGTGCATTTTAACTCATTTTTTTTAATTAGGAAAAGACAACTCTAGAATTTAGGGGGCAAAATTGAACTTTTAAAATTGTTTAGTGAATTTTTCTTTCTTAATGAAATTAAACTATTGTGCATTTTAAAAATCTGGGTGCACTTTTTAAAGTGATTATGTAAGTAATTTAAGATCAGGCATATATTATAGGGAATTATATCTTATCTCTCTATCACTTCATACCAATCTTCTAGTGTACTACAAACTATATAGCCTGAAAGTTAAATAATAAGTCTGCAAAGTAGAAGATTTTGTGATTTTAAGAATCTGAGTTTGAAAATTCAGTCAACAAATACTAAACTAATTTTATAAACATAAAAATTCAGTTTATAAGATAGCAAGAGTAAAGTGTATCCTAAAATTTACGAGAAGCTTTAGTAATTATTAAATGTTAGGTTTAATAAGCAGGAAACTCTCATCCCCATTTTCTGTGGCTGTTTGTCTTATACTTGACCTCTTCCCTCATTTTATCCTCTTTGAATAATACTGTACTAAAGTGAATCTCTGATTAATATTTAAATGTGCATGGGAGAAATAGGTAACCTAATCAGAGAAAATAATTAACAAGCCACCTCATTCTCATATCCCTTCATTCCTACAAGGAAGCATATATTTTTATTACTATAATATCATTTCCTTTGACCTCCTTTCTGATTCAAAGCTTAATAGATTCATGATTGAACTGACTCAACAACATTTAATTTTAGTTTCTCAATATTTTCTGAATAGGCTGCTTTGTACTGGTTTTTCCTAAATTCCATTTTTCTCCTCTCATACAATACCAAAAGGTAACCTTTAAGGATTATTTTCCCGTTTCAGGCAACTTTCTGATAGGATGCAAGGCAAATTCCTATGGGCTAGGTGGGTGAAATGCTTTTTATGCAGTGGCTAAAACATGAGACTTCATGTTTTAATGCAGAATAATATTCATGTTTTGATGGTTGAACAGTGCAATTTTATTTGTGCTGAAAAATTCTACAGGTATGAAAAGAATATACATATAAATTTACATATATATATGTATGTTTATGTCTGGGTGTGTGTTTTTGAAATATGTTTTGTATTTTCTATATAGATTATAGGAGTTATAGATGGATAGTTGTCTACTTCTATATATAATATATATATATACTTAAATTTCTACCTATTTTGTTATAATCTATCTCTATATCTCTCTACCGAGAAGTGATGTTGGAAGGGGAACTATTGACTTTTGAATTTTAATTTAGGTATGTTGTAAAGTTTGTTATTATTTTTGTTTTACAATCAAGCTTATATGTCTTCTATAATTAAAGACATACGGGAAAAGATAATGATGAGCATTGTTATTCTTTTTACACATAATATATTTTATAAAACTATTTAATATATAATAAAATTAGAAACCTAGTTCAACAAGTATTAACTAATTCCATCAAAATTTAACTAGTTATGTGTTTTAAAACTACGTGATGTTCGGAAATAATTGTAAACAGAGATGTGCCAAGTTGAAGCCAATTTTACACTTACTAAGTAATTTAAAAGAAAACATAAAAAAAAAATTTAGAATTACTAGGTCCTTGGGTAAGAAACTAAAATGTGTAGAGGATTTAGAAGTTTCAAAATTAATTTATAGTTTAAACAAAACTTATCAAGAGGATTCTAAAGTTAATGTTAACATGATAAACAGATTAAAGTAGTAAATTTGAAAAGGATAATCGTGAAGGGATACTAACCATATCACATATTAAACAATATTATAAGGATATAGTGATGGTGTTGGGACATTAATAGACAGAGAGAATATAGTAACAAATAGAAACTAGATGAAGACCCTTTTCTATATGCAGGAAAAGCCCACCCTTCCAGGACAGCTCCTCTCCTCCACTCCCTGCCCCCCACAATAACTTTCCCTCACCCTATTTGAGAAGGGGCTGGGCAGAAAGACTTCAGCTATTTGCTAATCTTATAGTATCCCAATAAAATACATTTTTATGGGTATTTACTGTATATCTATATAAAAATTAACATGTCAGTACAAAAGTATTTTTTAAAAAATAAAGGAAGTTAGATCTTCATTGTACCATGGCCCAAAATAAATTCCAAATATATTAAAGAGTTAAATGAAAGACTATGCCTTAATAACTGTAAGAAAATTTATTAGGCC
>NW_012154173.1:7576775-7577979 GCF_000956105.1 Propithecus coquereli | reverse complement strand
TTTCTAAAAGCTTTGCTTTTTACACTTAGGTCATCAAGTTTCATCCAGTTATCACTTTGTCTTTTTTATTTTGCTTATGGTGTATTTTGTTGCACAAAAATTTTTTTATTTAATATAAGCAGATGTGTCAATATTGTCTGTATAGCTTGTGCTTTTTGCATCTTTTATGATGATTCCTTTTCCTGTTCTGAGACAATAAATATATTTAATATTACTGAGTGTTATTCTTTCTAAAAGCTTTGCTTTTTACACTTAGGTCATTAAGTTAGATATATTTGTGTTTGGGATTTTATTACATTATTTCTATATGTATACTCAATCAGGATTAAATAATTCATCGTTTACCCATTGGTCTGGAATGCCATCAGATAGCAACTTTTTGTCCAGACCATAGCTCTATTTTGAGCTCTTTATTCTGTTCTACTTATATCCTTGTAACAATGCCATACTCCCTTTATAAGGTGCACAGAGGTTTTAATATTGAGAAGCCCTTCCAACTTTAGAATTTTGTTGGCTTCCTTAGGCTTTTTTTCTCTTTTACATCTGTCATAGAATCACCTGTTAAAATACAATTAAAACACCACTGATTGTGGGTCAAAGTTGAATTAAAGTGGTAGATTAACTTGAGCAGTGTTGACATCCATGAACATGGTGTATGTCTCAATGTATTTAGATGGACTTTAATGAATTTCAATTAAGTTTTATCATGTTCTTCATTATTCCTAAGTACTCTACCATTTTTCTTCCTTTGGTGCATGGAAGGTTTTTTTTTATCCTTACGAATATCATTATTTTTTATTAGGTTATTGTCAGTGCAGAGGAATACAATGGATAATTTTTCTTTGAGTTCATATCTGGTAAATTTGTTGAATGATTTTGTCAATACTGATAATATATTTGTAAGTTCTTTTGTGTTTTCTATTGGACAATTAAATTGAAAATAATGATAGTTTTCCTCTTTTCCAATCTTTTATGTTTTTTAAAATGTATTTGTTTCTGTATTCCACTCTTGATTAGGGCCTCTAGCAAAATTTTAAATTAAAGCAATGATAGTAGCCATCATGTCTCTTTCATGACATTAAAGGCAATGATGCCAATGCCTAACTATAAAGAATAATGTTTGGTGTAAGTTTGTATTAAAGAAGTTCATTTGTAGTTTGAAAAAAATTTTTATTGTGAGTGGATACTGAATATTGCCACATGA
>NW_012154173.1:7574368-7576725 GCF_000956105.1 Propithecus coquereli | reverse complement strand
GCACTCTAGCCCGGGCAACACAGTGAGACTCTGTCTCAAAAAAAAAAAAAAAAAAAGAAAATTTATTAAATCTCTTGAGGAAGAATTTCTAGGTTTAAAATCATTCATGTATTCAAAGACTATTTATTGAAATCTCATTTTTTCAGTTAGTAGGTATACAGCTTTAGGAAGACAAAAGTACCAATTTTCAAACAGCTTAGAGTCTAGCTGAAAGCACAACTCAAGTAATAACAATTAGCAATAACAACATCAATAAATGTTGACCTTTATACTGGGGGGAGGACAGGGTATGATAAGTTCATTTATACTGATGCTTAGAGGAGAAGAGAGGAGTGACAACAGATAAAGCTGAAGAGGAAGACCAGACCTCAGTTTGAAGTGTCTCCTAATCCATATTGAGGAATTTGAGCTCTGTCTTAAGAGCAGTGGAAAGCTATTGAAAAATTTTGAGTGAATAATATCACGTGAATTGAATTGTAGAAAATTCAGTTTGATGGACTTATAAGACGGAATAGAAGTGACTATAGGGTTGAGACTCCAGTTGAGAAGACACACAATTGAATAGAAAATTCCAAAAAATACATGCTAAGAGGGTGAGTACAAGGTACCATGGATGCTGACATACCTTTAGGACTCTGCTTATGTATGTTAGCAGAAGTCTGTAAGTAGAGAAATTAAAAGAGGATTGGACGGAGCAGGGGGAGATATTTGTAGCTGGGCTTAGGGTCATATTCCCAGTTCTAGTGAGTTCTTTATGGTTAGACAGTGTAATGAGGCAGTTTTCATTGCAAAGAGCCAAGCACTGAGCCGTTGTGACAAAGTAGAATGTGCAAAAGTTTGAGAGTCACAGAGACCCATATTTGGTATCCTGGAGTTAAGATTTGGCTGAGAGACCTGATGTTAAGAGGAGGTATATGTAAAGATTGGGCAGACTAACAGGAATTCAGCAACTGGGTTTGGGTGTGAGAAGCCGGAACATTCTAATGCCTATCATGTGGTGTATTATGGGACACCGATATATTTTGATAGTCATTGTCATGACACATTTGGAAATTGTGTCTTAAGACTTCTAGATAGGGCTCATCAATGGAACTTTATCCTCTCTCTCTCTCCCTACATATGTGTGTGTATATATATATATATACACACACACACACATACACATATTACACAGGTACCACATAATGACATTTAGGTCAACAATATAGGATTATGGTGTCATAAGATTATAATGGAACTAAAAAATTCCTATTGACAGGCGAGCATGGCAGCTCATGCCTGTAATCCTAACGCTTTGGAAGGCCAAAGTGGGAGGATCCCTTGAGGCTAGGAGTTCAAGAGCAGCCTGAGCAACATAGTGAGACCCCTATCTCTACAAAAAAATAAAATAAATTAGCAGGGCATAGTGGTCCACACCTGTAGTCCCAGCTACCTGGGAGAATGAAGCAGAAGGATTGCTTGAGCCAAGCAGTTTGAGGTTGCAGTAAGCTAAAATGAAACCACAGCACTCTAGTCTGGGCAACAGAGTGAGATCCTGTCTCAAAAGAAAAATTCCTATTGACTCATAGCCATTGTAATTTCATAGGGCAATATATTACTCACTTTGTAGTGATGTTAATGTAAACAAACCTACTGTGCTACACATCAGATAAATGTATAGCACATACAATTATGTACAGTACGTAATACTTGGTAATGATAACAAATGACTATGTTATTATCTAATGTATTTACTATGCTATACCTTTTATTATTATTTGATTGTATACTCCCTCTACTTATTAAAAAAATAGTTAACTGTAAAACAGCCTCAGGCAGGTCTCTTCAGGAGTTATTCCAGAAGGCATTGTTATTATAGGAGATGACAGCTCCGTATGTATTATTGCCCTGGAAGACCTTCCAGTGGTGACCTTGTGTAGGCTTAGGATAATGTGTGTATTTGAATCTCAGTTCTTAACAAACAAGTTAAGCAAGTAAAAAAAATTAAATCAAATTTTACAAATAGAAAAAAGCTTATAGAATAAGGATATGAAGAAAAAAACTTTTTTACAGCTGCACAATGTGTTTTCTTTTTTTTGAGACAGAGTCTCACTCTGTTGCCGGGGGCTAGAGTGCCGTGGCGTCAGCCTAGCTCGCAGCAACCTCAAACTCCTGGGCTCAAGCACTCCTTCTGCCTCAGCCTCCCGTGTAGCTGGGACTACAGGCATGTGCCACCATGCCTGACTAATTTTTTCTATATATTTAGTTGTCCAGCTAATTTCTTTCTATTTTTAGTAGAGACAGAGTCTCACTCTAAGGCTGGTCTCGAACTCCTGAGCTCAAACAATCCGCCCTCCTCGGCCTCCCAGAGTGCTAGG
>NW_012154173.1:7569954-7571978 GCF_000956105.1 Propithecus coquereli | reverse complement strand
GCACTTTATTTCTATTATTATTACATTGTAATATATAATGAAATAATTATACAACTCACCGTAGGTTGGGGACCCCTGTTCTAGATTGTCATTGCTTGATATTGGCATTAAGAATATCCTAGTATAGAAGTTTGGTTTATGTTCTAAAAGAGTGTATGTAAGATTGGGTTTATGTGTTTTTTGAGTGTCTGACATAGTTTACTTATAAAACTTCTTGAGCCTGGAGTTTTGTTATTGGGTAGATGTTAAAGAGCAGACATAGTTTTTAAAATAGTGATGGCTTCATTCAGATTTTCTATTTTTTCTGATCAAGTGTGTTCAATACAAGATCTGTCCAGAAAGTATCCAGCCGTTGTTAATATAACAAGAACAGTTTGTGCAACATCAACATAACCTGGTAGCCAAGGCGAGCGGACTGTACTGGGCATGTGTGAACAGTGACGACTATATTGTACTATTCAGAGGGGCACTAGACGCCCTTGAGGGAGCATGTGCACTGTGTGGCCGTCGCATTCACAATGATTGAGTGAGTAGAGCCACGAATCTGCATGAAATTTTGTGTTAAGCTTGAACATTCCTCCGTGTGGAAACCATTCAGATGATTTAGAGGGCTTTCTCTGCAGAAACCATTCAGAAGATTCAGAAAGCTTTCAGGGATGATGTAATGAGTGTAACACAAATAAAAGAGTGGCACAAATGCTTCAAAGATGGTTGATAATCTTTTGAAAGTGATCCATGTTCTGGAAGGCCTGCAACAAGCAGAATGCCTGAGAATGTTGAACATGTACAGGTTAGGTTAAGAGATGCTGGGAGAACTGTGTGAGGTCCCAAGGTGTCTACTTTGAAGGGGACTGAGGCGTCATTGTCCTATGCATAATGTTTCTTGTATCTTGTATCTTCTTCAATAAATGTCTCTATTTTTCATGTTACATGGATGGATACTTCACGGACAGGCCTCATATGTTTAGAAACATGTTCATATTGTCTACGCCTTCTATTCACTGCCATTAAATTGTTCATAATCTTTACATAATATTATTTAAATATCTGTTATCATTTCTGTTTTCTTTTTAATTTCTAATACCCTTTGTGTCAGTTCTCTTTTTTTCTTGGAAAGACTTGCCAGATGTTTGTTGGCAATTTATTATCTTCTCAAAGAACAAACTTGACTTTGTTGACCCTTTTTATTTAATCTTTGCTTTTTATTTCAATGATTGATACTTCTTTCCACTATTTGACACCTATTATGTAATTTTTCCCTGTTGCTTGTTTTCTCACTTTTTAAATTGGATTTGAGGCTCTAAATTTTTCTCTGACTATAGCTTAGTTTCATACCCAACTAGATTTTTTTCCTTACTTTGCTAATTCAATTTATGAGTATGGAATTGTTTCTAATTTTTGAAAACAAGTAGGCTTTAAAGGAGTTATTTTTATGTTTTTGAATTCTGATTTTATTTCATTTTGTTCAGAGAATATGATCTAGATAATACTTTTTTCATTATTATGTGGAAACCTGTGTGGTCAATTTTTGTCAATGTTCATGAATGATTGACAAAAAATTACTTTCTAATTGTTGGATGATGGCTTCTATATATGTCCATTCTATTTGTTATTTTTTCCTCTTTTATCTATCAATTGCAAACATATGTATAAAATATTTCAATTAAAGGGCATTGTCATTTTTTCTATTAATAATTTTACTTATCTTTGCTTTATATATCTCTCATCTATACCATTAGCTATAAGTAAACTTAATAGTTTTACATATTCCTATTGAGTTGTATTTTACCATTACATAATGATCCTTTTTCTCTTTCATAGTGCTTTTTTATTGTCTCGAATTCTCTTTGTCTGATATTATTATTGTTATTTTTTTTTTCTGAGACAGAGTTTCACTCTCTTGCCCGGGCTAGAGTGCCGTGGTGTCAGCCTAGCTCACAGCAACCTCAAACTCCTGGGCTCAAGCGATCTTTCTGCCTCAGCCTCCCAGGTAGCTGGGACTACAGGCACACACCACCATGCCC
>NW_012154173.1:7556841-7569024 GCF_000956105.1 Propithecus coquereli | reverse complement strand
ATAATATTAGAATAAATAAAATAATAAATATTTGTAGATTATCAGGTCAGGCTTAAAACTGTTGAAATAACAAATATTTCTTAAGTTTTCCTGGGTAGACTCAGAGGAAAATGAATAAGTTGAAGTAGTAGAGCTTACCGCTAAAATTCCCAATGGGATATATTTTTTGAGGAAAAATGAAGGAAATAGATATTTTAAAGAGCAGCAAAAGTAAATTGTTGCTTGGTAACTGCTGTGCAGGACTATGTGTATATATATATTAATAATACATCTGAAAATCTATTGATAATATTTATAATATCAATAATATTTATTTACTTTAGGTATAATAAGAAGGAGGAGTGAATGAATGATTAATTTCTCACACAGTCATTAGGTAATGGTGGTCATTGCCCCAATTTAGTGAGTAATTTTATTACTTATTCTAGGATTTGTATGTGTGTTAATGTTCTAATAGTTTTGAACTCTGGTTCTAACAATTTTAACCTGTTGAAGCCTATGATTAGAGATAAATGTGTATTCTTACTACATAAAACTAATTCGGTATCATCTTTTACTTGCTATATTAATATGTTGTCTCATTTTGAATCTCATCGTAGACTCTCTGGTCTTTAAATATAATAGTTTTTAAGATGCAAAAGCAGTATGCATTCCATATGCTCTTTGACTTATGATGGGGTTACATTAAAAATGTACTTTTGATTTACAATGTTTTTAACTTATGATGGGTTTATGGGAACATAACGCCATTGTAAGTCAATGAGCATCCGTATTTAGTTATTAAAATTAACTTTGGAGGCTATAAAACTTTTTTTCAATAAAAGAAAAAAGCTACATTCATTAAACTTCTATATAGAAGATTCTGCCCAGGAATCATAATTGTTATGCTAGTGCATTAGTTTGTTAAGTAAACAAATATTGTTCATATGCATACTACTGTCTGACTGTGAAGATACTAGAATTTTTAGGAGATATGTATATGTGTGTGTGTGTGTATGTGTGTGGGGGTGTGTGTGTGTGTATAAAAGTGTAATATCTATATAGCTTGGAGTATGCTAGAAAATATTTACATAAATATTTATTTTATAATAGTAATAACATGGTGGATTAAACAATTCTTTATAATGTTCAAAAGGCTCAAGCATATTATCACAGTCCATTCTTATAATTTTCAAACACTGAAACACATCATTACTATCTCATTTAAAATATGTTATATATCTTACCCAAGAACACATGAGTGCTTCTACTACACTGCAGGTCAAGGTCTCTCCATCTAAACATTATTGACATTTGACTTAGGTCATTTTTTGTTGTGGGTAACTACTCTCATTGTAAGATGTTTGTGCCATCCCTGGCCTGTACACACTAGATGCAGTAACATCCCTCTCCCTCAGTTATCATAGCCAAAAATGTCTCCCCCCTACTAGAACCACTGATGTAGCCTGATGATTTCTCTAATACCTAAATTTTGGTAGAGTGATAGATACTGTATATAAATCAATATAAAGCTGGAATTATAGCATATCTACATAATGGAAATGCTTCCACTGGAGATTGATTGTTTTAAATAGTTTGACAAGGTGAATTGAAGCATACCTCAAAATAGATGGCATTTAGAAAGCATAGCCTTTTCAATCAGAAAGACCTCTTTTGAATCCCAACTCTGTGTAAATGATGCAAAAAATAGTAACATCCTCAAATACACAAAATGATGACTTTCTTCTTCCTAATCCTTCTCTTAGATACTATTCATCCTTCTAAAATCAAGCAATTTGAACATTACATTTCTATTCATTTTATAGGCTCCTAAGTGGCCCTTGGGTCCCATTACTGCAATGGGTTCTTCTTACAGAAAAAATTCTAATCATTTATTTCATTTTCTGCTTTCCCTAGTTATACACACAAAACAGTCGTAGATACATAATAAACTAATTGTTTCAATATTTCGGACCCTAGTGATGAACAATAAATAAAGAAGACAGGTAGCTATGTGAGTCTTCCTAGTGTGAGTATGTTTAATGTAGGGGGAAACTGGTATGTACAATAGTGTTATCTAAGCATTCAGGTGTGACTAGTGAATGAACTATGGAACATTTTTTAAGATAAAGAGATACAATGAATTTTTACAAAACTTCTCCAAAGCCCATAAAACTAAAGAGAACATTAAATTTATAAAAAGACCAAGGCATTACATTAATACTTACTGATTATAGTTGACCAGAAACAAATAATTCTGTATATTTGGTCTTCTATACTTTTCATAGAACTAGCAATAATTGTTACCTCTTTATCAAAGAATATACATAGTGTAATAATATGTGCAGTACAATGAAAACATTTAATAGAAGACATTTCATATGGGGCTACCTTAAATTGTTAGGAATAGTGACACTTCCTTAAGATACAATCTCACAGCAGATAAATTTTTTAAGCTGTTTATTGAAGTATGATATAGATACAGAAAAGTGCACATGTCATAAGTATATAACTTGATAAAGTTTTATAACTGTAAATGCCTATGTATTCACAGATTTGGATTTCAGCACAGAGATATGAGTACTTTTTAAAGGCCTATACTGGACATATATTTCACATGGTTTGACTTTTTATTAATATATTTATTAAATAAAAATGTGTGATAT
Organism: Propithecus coquereli; assembly: GCF_000956105.1. NCBI lineage: Eukaryota > Metazoa > Chordata > Mammalia > Primates > Indriidae > Propithecus > Propithecus coquereli. The sequence goes on along the minus strand of NW_012154173.1, from coordinate 7,566,379 downwards.
AAATATTACATGCATAGTATCCTACTAGGTATATGAATGGCTATGCAAAGTTATAACTCTGGAAGGAATGGCTTTGACTTTGGGAGATATATAAAAGGAGACTTTAGCCAAGAGTTCAAAACATTCTACAATTGTGTACCCAACCTCATTTTGAGATGAGCCAGAGGTCTGACCAAAAAAAAAAAAAAATTAAATGTCTTGAGAAATATTGCATCATTTAATATTGCATAATAATAGTTTTGAAAGCCTACCTTGCATATTTATGCCCATATGTTACATGCTTTGGACATTGTAGTAGTCATTAATTTTTTTATCATAATGATGATGTTATAAAGTATATATATTAAGAACAATGTCCTGTATGTGGTACACAGGTTGAAATGGATGCGGGAGAGAATAGAAGAAGGGAATCTATTGAAAGGCTGGTGTAATACTCTACACAAGAAGTAACTTCATCTTGAATTAGGAAAAGTATAGGAATAAATAGAGATAAATAAGTAAAAAGTTATTTAGATGAATCAGCATGACTTGGTTATTGAATTAATGAGATTAAAGTAGACAGAATTTGCTATATTTGTTAAGATTACACATGCATATACAATATGTGGGTTATTAGAATAATTATACTAAGGTAAAATTAGGGAAAGCAGAAAGAAAAGCTTTTGCATTTGCAGTGGGTAAATGAGTTCCAGTTTATACCTATACGTGTGTGTGTGTATAATAGTACTTGTAATAACATGTTTTACAGTGTGGGCACAATGACAGTTTTGGGCAGCTGGGTCCCGTTCTTCTCATAGCCCCCATTCTCAAAGTGTAAAGGAAGATGAGAGGACACGTGAGGTCATAGCAGTTAACCCTGGAAAACAATGAGACAAACAGTTGTCACTGTCTTGACAGTTCTAACCAATCACACCTTCCAGAATCTTTTCCATTAATATTTCAGCCTTAATGAGCAATCCTTACCCTGTCCAAACCACCTCTGGGACCTGGAAAGAGTTGTATTGTGCCACCTGACAACTCACCTCTAAGCCAGCTAGTTCCATAGGCTCACCTGTGATATTTTATAAACCTCATAGTAACAAGATTGAATTTTTTGATCTGCACTTAAATTATTGTGACCAAGTTTTACTGTAGGTGACAGAAAAGCATTCTAGGGAAAAGAGGATTAATCAACAACTGAGGATATAAAATTATATTTTGCAATGGTGTCATCTCTGCAATAAAAATTTGAAATCATATTTCTAAGTAGTGATGGTAAATTTAAATGCCTGCGATTCCATAGGAAAAGAGAATAGCAGCAAACACATCAATGAACATCAGAGAATGTCTGTGTTTATGAAGTGTATGAGGAAGTGGGATAAAAAGGGAGTTGCCACCACGGTAGAAGATGAATCAGGATAATATTATTTTAATTAAAAGCAGTTATTGCATTTGGTAGGTTGGGGAGAGATTTCAAATGAAGCTAGGCCTCTGAGATTTCAGGGCCATCAGGTACATGAGCCCCTTCTAAGTCTCAGGTCGACAATGTGTTTCTCGTAATTCCTTTCTTTTCAAGAGGCCCCTCAAAATTGTATAAGCATCAGACCTTACAAAAACTAGATAAGCAACTGCAAGCAGCTTTTCTCTCTTGGCATTAATTTTTACTCATCTTTTTTTTTTTTTTTTTTTTCCGAGACAGAGTCTCACTCTGTTGCCCTGGCTAGAGTGAGTGCCATGGCATCAGCCTAGCTCACAGCAACCTCTAACTCCTGGGCTCAAGTGATCCTACTGCCTCAGCCTCCCAAGTAGCTGGGACTACAGGCATGCGCCACCATGCCCGGCTAATTTTTTCTATGTATTTTTAGTTGGCCGATTAATTTCTTTCTAATTTTAGTAGAGGCGGGGTCTCGCTCTTGCTCAGGCTGGTCTGGAACTCCTGAGCTCAGACAATCCGCCCACCTCGGCCTCCCAGAGAGCTAGGATTACAGGCGTGAGCCACGGCGCCCGGCCCCTAATTTTTACTCATCTTTATTTTGAAAATAGTAGTAATATCATGAAAATTATTCTGGTATGCTCTTAACACTTAAGTAGAACATATAATTATTTTTTACCAGTAGCATTTTGATACAAATGCATATTGAATTTATTTAAATTCTACATATTTATGGCTTACACTTTTCCAGAAGTCCACATATTTGTGACGTAAATTGCTTTTTTCTCTTTTTCTCCCTTTCTTCTTCCTTCTTCCCTCCTTCGCCCCCACTCTCTTTCTTTCTTCATTTCTACCATAACCGAAGGGAAAACATTTGGAAGAAGATGATATCTGCTACCAAAATGCATATTTATCATTGAAAAATTAAATTTCCCTAATGAACGCAGGTGTAACTCTTTGGCTGAACACATATTCGGTTTACTGTCACAACCCAATATCGCAGTGATATTACTGGCTGAGGTTTTTTGTTTCTTTTTAATTACAGATTGAGTAATAGAGTTTTAACTTTTAGGGTCCTGAAAGGGAAAAATCCTTGTTTGTATCAAACCAAGTAACTTGTACACTTTTGAAGGTTAGTTCAATAAAAAATGGACAAACCTAAAAGGAAATGGATTTGTTAATATATACTAAGTTTTCTTTACATTTAAAATCCAAGTACTACTTATAAAAATATATTCACACAGCTATTTTAAGGTTCCTAATATGTCAATAAACTTAAAAAAATTTAAATATGTGTATTTCAAAGGTTTTTGCAATTCTCATAAAGTTTTCTTTGTCTCGAAATGTAATTAATATGTTACACAGCCCAATGAATACCTTTCTTTTTATTGCATATCTAAAATCTTAGTAATAATGTATTTATGTAAATAGAGTCAATCTTCATTATTTGAGAGTCTGAATTTGTGAATTTGCCTACTTGCTTGAATTGACTTTTAACCCCCAAATCAGTACCTGGGGCACTTTTGTAGCCATTCCCGGACATGTGCAGAGTGGTGAAAAGTTTGAGTTATTCAATACGCGTAGGCCCAGCTGAAGTCAAACAAGGCAACGCCCTCCTTCCTTGTTTCAGCTTTCATAGTATGTAAAAGTGTCCTTTTCACAATATATTTAGTGCCATGTTTTCCTCATTGTTGTGGGTTTCTTGGTGATTTTGTGTTCAAAATGGTCCCCAAGCATAATGCTGTCTAATGTTCACCAGAGCAAGAGTGCTACAATGTGCTTTAAAGAGAAAATATGTGCGTTATAATTGCTTCATTCAGGAATGAGTTATAGTGCTGTTGGCTGTGAGTTCGATGTTAATTTAATATGTACTAAATAGGTGTCTTTAAACAGAAAAGGAAGGTTATATATTGATTGGTCTGTGAAAATGTTGTGACCAGAGGCTCACAGGAACATAACCTTTATTTTCCCTAGGAGCAGAGATTGAGCGTTTGCTAATTCAGTGTTCACAGTGACCATATGGAAAATAATTACCATGGATAATGAGAATGGACATACACACACATATACACACACAGATAAATATATATCTGTTTTGTGTTTAAGAAGTTAAAATATAAAATTATAATATACCAGTATTAGTTAATAGTTTCTAAGAATACAACTATAAAAACATATTTTGACCATTAGGAAATTAATTAAATGGTAACTGTGTTTTATTATACCATTCACAGTCTGAATTCAAATAATTTTGTTTAATATTTACTTCTGAAACTGGCACACTGTTTATCTGTTTTGGTAACATGAACATTTGTTTTATAAGGCGACATTAAGCAAATTTTACAAATATTGGTATATAGGATCTTTCAGTTATTGTGATTGACTCTTATTTATAAAATGTATTTTGAGTGACCTTATATTAGAATTTCTGGGTTTTTTGGTAGATTAGGTAAAATTCAATACTTCCTCTTCTAACTTTATTTTTAAAATGCTTCTTGAGCTCTGTGTTATTTGGTGGGAATTTAGTAGTTCAGAGAAATCAACTCTTCTACTTCAACACTTTTTTTCGTTGTGAAATCTTCAATAAAGGCTTTAAATCGGATGTCAATACCTTTATCTTTAATCCTGTTCACGTGAGAGGGCATAATTGTGCATTTTGCAATTTCCTTGTCTAACGTGTGCTTTTGTGTGGTGTTTATCTGCTCACTCCTAAAGCTGGGAAGAAGGATAGTATATGAGCGGCACACATAGTAAGTGAGAAATGTGAGCCGTCCATAGGTATCTTGCGTATGTCTTGGTACTATTGGCATGCCATAGCATGGGCCTACCAGGGCTCCCAGACCATTTTTCAGCTTTAAGGTACTTCGTCAGATACAAAATATAAGGTGAGACTAAGATATAGGAGAAACTATGCCATGGGAAAGTGTAAGAATGGTTACATTCAAGCCTAGCTATTTGCAGCCTCTAAAACCTCAATGAAACATATTTCCTCTGCTTCTAAAATGAAAGTTACTAACACCTGATCTAACTCTCTCACACCATTACTGTGATTATCAAATGAACAGAAGACACTTTCAGCTGTCTGTATTTTCTTCTGTAAAATACTTTTTTTACTTTCTCTGTGTTTACAAAATGGAGTCTTTTGTGGAGTCAGGCCAGTATGGTGGGAAAATGACACTTTTAATTCTAAATTCTAATGTATTACATTAATTTATCTTAAAATGACCCAGCTCAGATGCCATAAAATGAGTTCAGGTGGGTCTGCATGGGACAATTTATAAAGAATTTTGTTACCTCTAAATTTGGATTTGTGAGAATGTTGCTCCAGTGATGCCTGGAGCTTGAGGGGCCTAAACTTTTTCCTCTACTTTCTTTATGTTTCTCTCAGCTGTAGGCAAAAGCAGGAGTGTTAGTAACACTACATGCAGATACATTCTTCTTCTCGTACTTTATTTATAGAAACATCATCCTGTTAAAAATGTAAGGCTGGCAGATAGAGGGTGGAGGCCAGGTGCCATTTTCTACTGTAGTGGAGATGGGGTTTGCTTATTTGTCCTATTAGCTTACTGTAGGAAATAAATAATAACCATGTAAACAAAATTAATTACATAGCTACAAATTGGACTATAAAGAAAAACAAAAGGATGCTGTGAGAGAGAACTACAAGAGACATCCATTTTAAATTAGATGTGAATTTCTTTTCATTAATTTTCAGTAGAATCTGTTTAAGCATACTCAGGATTTCCATTTTTTTTAATGTTTCTGAGTTTGGATCACCTTTCTCTTCACAATATTTATCTTCTTTTACTATTTTTTTTTAATATTTAATTTTCAAATACTTAATTTTGTTGCCCTCTCCTCCCAACTTTAATCCAACCACCATCTACCTTTCTCAAGAGGGACAGCACTGAGGTCAGCCACAGTAAGGCCAGGAGAGTGTGAACAAGGCAGAACAATGTGAGCGAGTAGGGGCCATCGTTCCCCTGCTCTAGTATAGATGTGAACCTGGACACCTGTGCAAGAGGGCCCTGGAGCAAGAACCAAAGTCCATTTGAGACATCTAAACCAACCCCGTTGCCCTGAAGGAAAGGCTGTGCTGGCCTAAATGTGTTATTATTAGAAGAGCTTCTGGTGTTCTAGGCCTCTGTGGAAAATAGAAGAGCTGTTATAGTAAGCTGAGTTCCCCTATCCCTATCCTCAGAACATTGGACTTTGTAGCTGAAGGCACCACAAGCAGAGAGGCTCTACCTGTCACCTTGCAATGGAACTCTCAACTTTGTACCAGATCTGACACCTACAGGGTTACTGTGCCTTCCATTTCTGTGTGACTCTTCCATTCAAGTAGGCAGATACGGCACCTGAGGGTGAATAGAAGGTGGATAATCAAAACAAAACACAACAAAACAAAAAGTGCACCTAAGGAAACCCAGCAGCCAGAGAAAGGAAAGATACATAGAACATATAGAACAGGCAACTTGCATTAAGACAGAAATTCTACAGCTGACTGATGATAATTAGAACAAAAATAATGAATATTTAAGGCAACTTTAGATTTAAATCATTTTCTCCCATACAGGTACTAACCAGGCCCAACCCTGCTTAGCTTCCAAGATCAGACAAGATTGGGTACATTCTGGGTGGTATGACCATAGATGGTCTAAGACTAAAATGTATGATTTTGAGTTTAAAGATTTAGAAGAAGAATTCAATGAGAATATGGTCCCTACAGAGATGTAAATTAGTGGTCCAGAATAAATATCCCAACAAGAGCCAGACTACAAAGAGATGGTATTCATAAAGGAAAACATACAAGATTGGAGAATGGATAATGTGAGCTTTTATATATATTTTTATGATGATTACTTGATTGTAAGATCTATGAGGGCAAGAATTTCCTCTATTTGTTCATGAAGAATACCCAGTGACTAGCAAAGTGCTTAACACATAAAATGTACTTACTTACTCAATATAAATGCTATGTTCTGTCACAGTTTCTTATTTGCATATGTATCTTATTTACATTTTCAATAATTATTTGTGTAGTGTTTACAGCCAGTGTTGTAGGCACTAGAAACATAATAATAAATAGAAAATAGAAGGTCTTTGCCTTCATAGAATTTATACCTTAAAGCAGTGGTTCCTAGACTTTGCTGCACATTGGAGTCACCTAAAGACTTTTAAAACAACTACACCTGGCTCCTACCTCTAGACTTAATTGGTATCTGATGCATGTTGGACCTTGGAAACCTTTAAAATTCCTCAGATGCGGCAGAATTTGTGAATCACTGGTCGAATATATAAGTTAGGCAATAAGCAATTCCAAATTACTTACCTGAGAGTGATGCTGGCTTGTGTTACCAAAGCTACAGCTTTACCCATGATGTTTAGTTCATCTTAGATTCCATGTGTTTACTATTAATATTATTTTAATCATGTCCTATATTTCATTACAATATTGTTGAAAACCCAATTATACTGTTTTTGAAAAACTGTTTATTAAAAAGAAGGTGAAATATTTATCATTTCAGTTGTGCCCACCATATACCTTTATTAAATGGAGATGTAAATATTGTTTATTTTTATCCAAATCAAGTATCACATTAAAATGTTATCCTCCCTATGTGTCTAAAAAGCTCTAAGGAGGAATGTTAAGCAGTTCTTGACTGAATGATTGTACATGTAATCTATTATTACATTTCTAAATGGAAAAACTGTAACTGTTATTTAGGTGTTTATTTATTTATTTATTTGGCTTCCAGATGCTAAAGTTTATGTTCATTACAGTATATTTGTTTAAAATGTTCTAGTCTAAATTGCACTCAGCATAGCAAAACTGCTGCTATTTTTCTTAAACATTATACCTTTTCAGAACATTTGAAATAGGTACTGGCCCAAACTGATAACTTCCTTCCCTTCATTTTGCATAATGCAGCAACTTTGGTATCAAAATGCCACCACAATCTGAAATATTCTGACTAGTTTTGCTGAGTTAGCACCAACAACAATGATAATACCCATTGTAAAAAGGAAATGCAGAAATAGTGACTGTCAAATCCTAATATGCTCCTTATATCCACACTTTTTTATTTTTCTTACCAGTATAATCTATATTCCAGTTAATAATTTAGTACAAATCAGCTCCTTATCTTTTGAAAAGGAGAGTCTGTTTTGAATCACAAGGCAACTGACCTTGAAGGTAGGTTTAATATATGCAGATTTCTCATATTATCTCTAAGCTTTTACTCGGAGTATTTTCTTGGTTACATTTAGCTCTCAGCTGCGCAGTCCTCATTTTGTCTACCTCTGACAGTAACTGATTTAATTATGATGCAGTTTTTACTTTTCTTTAGTTTGGGATTTTACATTTATTTGTATAACTAGTTTTAAGTAGTACTCTAATGTGTTAGTGAGCAAATAAAATAAATATGAATAGTAAAAGTAAATCATAAATATCAGAAAGAATAGTAACATATTTCTAAATTAATTCAGCTATTTCACAAGGTGCTTGTGTATCTCTGTTCACTTTATTTAAATTTTATTATCAAATGACTAGCAGAAATGCGAATATGTGATAAGGATTTAAAATTGATTCCTTGGATAAGCTTTATGAATTAAAAAATATGAATTGAGAAATGAGCTATGGAATAACTATAATTCTTTAAGGGAACTATGTAAGCAAAGCCATAGAAGTTCAGTTTAAATTTAAATTTTCAACAATTCTAAGACAGAAGTATGTTCAGAAATAGTATTAAAAATAGAAATTTTTTAATGTTGGGACTGACTTTGGTTAAATGCCTTAATGAGTTAATGTGATTCTGCTGGCTATGGCATAGATCCAGACTGAAGAACAAAGAAAAAAGGATAAGAAAAAATTATGTTTGTTTATATAAAATTATATATAATCTGGACTTTAAGAAGAGATTTATGAAAGTCTTTGAAAATAGAATTCATCATTTCAGGCAATTTCCACCTGCTTTATATGTCAGTGATAGTGACTTGTTTTGAAGAATAAAATGTATATCTTTGCTTGTCATTTTTTAAGTTACTTTTCTCTGATCAAAATTAGGAAGAAGAAAAGATAAGGTTTCTATTTCAAAAAAGGAATGATGGTTAGGTTAGGGCAAAGGTGGCAAGGAAATGCAATGTTTTGTTTTGTTTTAATTGAGATATTTTTTGAGAAATGAAAGGTGGCTTTGCTTTGAAATTGTAAACCATTTTGTTAGGTAGAGTTCTCCACTTAATGGTTTCTTATTTATACTGAAAAATACAGTAGGTTGATTTGGATTGTTACTCTCCTTCATTTAGCTTTTAATGATCATATTTGTATAATCTTCATACTTGAAAATGGAATATGGAAACAATAAAAACTACAGATATGCTTTTAGAATTAATACACAGTACTTTTGGTAATGAAAAATAATCTCAAAGGAATAAGTTTAGAGGACAAATTTTATTAACTGTGCTTTAAAATAAGATGTTTTTATATTGATATTAGCATTCCAAATTATTTTATGAAAATTCTTTTATGAAAATAACCTTGATTTTTATTAGCCTGTTTTCTATTTTAAATCACGCTATGAAGGAATGATTAAATCAAATATATAGCATAGAACAATTTAACAAGCTTAATAGTCTTACAGATAAGATAGAAATGTTTCTGCTATTACCTTGAATAATCAATAGTGAATTGAGTTGTTGTCTTCTTTAAACACTATGCTGTTTTCTTGTTATGTTGCTCTAAAGAAATTTAAATATCATATTTCACATTCCAGTTTAGAGAACCATTGTTCTGAGAGAAACATTTTTCAAGATCATTAGTTGTACTTTAAAAATTTACCTTTTATCTACAAATAATGTTGTCATTCTCTCTGGAGCATTTGATCTGACTAAGGCTAAGACGGTACATCTTAGCCTACAAAACATGAGATTACACTAAATAACAGTAATATTTTGTTCAGCTTAGAGAACAGATACTAGCAAGTGATGTCTTTTAAGAGATTTTTAGCAGATCATAGTTTATCTCATATATTTATGTTTTTGGAAAAAGCTTATTTTATATATTTTACTTTAGAAAACTTGTGCAATTTATTATGATAAGTTAGGCAATAAGCAATTCCAAATTACTTA
>NW_012154173.1:7534265-7556555 GCF_000956105.1 Propithecus coquereli | reverse complement strand
AACTGTGCCATAGACATATTCCCTGAATTGTGAAAACTCCACAATCACTATTGAGTGGAAAACACAAGGAATACTGAAGATTTGCTACTTGCTTTGATTATGATGCATAACTAAAAATCCAAAATTAACTATAACTAAAATTTTTTCGATGTGACATGTTTTCTTCTTTTTCTCCTCCTCTCTTCCTTTTCTTCCTCTTCATTTTCTTCTTCTATTGAAACACATAAAAATATTCTGAACGTAGCCAAATTGGTTTCAGAAGTAGAGAGGATGGATTGGCCATAAAGAGGAATGTAAGATAATTTATAGATACAAGTTATCTCGAGTTAAAATCAATACAAGAGAAACTCTAAACTCCATTTAGCCAACTCCTAGGATTAACTCAGGTTCTCAATTTCCTTTGTGGATCATACTAATTAGTTTCCAGGGTAGGCACATCTCACCAACTTTATACACCTATTAAAAGTCACTTGGATTTGTTATCTAGCATGTTATTGCCATTTGTTCTTGTTATTTCATTTCACAATTTAGTTAAATATTGTGCAATCTAATGCAACGTAAGTGTTAAAAAGAGTTTATTTTTTTCCCTCCTATAAAAACCAAGTGGAATACATTGGAAGTGAATAAAAACAAGTCAACTAAAATACATAAAATATTTTGAAAAATTATAAAATTCCAGAATGCTTCTGCGTTCAGATTGCTTTATAGGTAGCTTTGACTTTTTTCTCCATTAAAAAAAAATACTAGAAATCAAAGCCAGTGAATGAGGTTTATGCAATAAAAATTAGTAAACTATTCCAATTTGTGAGTTCTTGCTCAAAGAAAAGGTCTTGGTTTTACAACAAAACAGTAGTATTTATATCTACTGAAGTCAAATAAGCTACTAAGTAAGCATATACCATTTTTATGACTCTCTGTTTTAATTATTTTATTTGCTTAATCAGTTCAATAAATTATAAGTCCTAGAATTTAAGAAAAGAGGGTTTCCACTGTACTTTGTAATATCTTTGAAAAAAAGCTAGAGAATCATTCCTTTGCTAGTCTGGGGCTGATTGAATTCTGTGGGTGTTTTCACATCTGAATATCATTAGGAAGACTAACTGCCCACTTGAGGAGACATGCCTGCTATTTGAATCTACCATATCTTCTGGAATTCTCAAGTTCTTTTTCTATAAAATGAATAAAATAATTCACAGTAACATGGACAGGAAACAGGTTTCATCTTGAAAGCCAGCTCTGATTAATTGCTAATGGCAACTTGAAGATCTGTGCTGAGATGAATCTGTAGCCCCGTTCACCTTAGAGCAAAATGTCCTGATCTGATAGTGATGTCAGCCACGGAACGAAGTGGGTTAGAGCAGTAAAACCATGACAGCATTGTTCTCCTGCATTATATCCACGTTTCTTTTGGTGTTTTGCAGACCTATAAATGAACAGTTCCCTGTTTTTTTCTTTTCTGTTTTTCCTTCTGTTGGGATACTCTCATAGTTGACATCCCTTAGCATTAGTTAGTTACCATGTAGATGAGAAAGACTGTGGGTTATGCACAATTCACCCCTTTGTTTCCCATAGAAAACAGATCTTTGTTGCTTCAGTTCAAATGAGAGCCATTTCATGCAAATGAAAACCACAGGATTTACTTGCCGTCTACTTCTCCAAAACTGAATAACTTTGTTAGCCTTTATTAAAAGGAAATCAGTCAAAAAAGAAAATTTATCCCAAAATATTATCCTCACAATTAAGAATCTTCAGAATATGAGGGCAAGAGGACTGGTCCAATGATCACTGTTTGATTTAGGAAATCTGGCTGTCAAATGACTGCTATTTTTTTTACAGTTTGTCACATGGTTTAAAGTGGTCTGCTTTCCCAAGTGAAAAATACAACAATTTCTAAGACAGACTGTTCACAAGTTTTATGGTATTAAGAAATTGATTGAGAAATATTGCTTTGCTGTTATCTTTAACAAATGTGGAATATGAAGTTCTGAATTTTTAATGTAAGTGGGGCTGGAATTTTCTTGGAAGATAAAATCAATAAACATATTCTCAGAAGTAAAATATACTCATTGAATACTATCATCTAAATATTCCCAAACTCTCAATGTTTGTTGTCACATATATTAATACATATAAAAGATAAACTGTGCTTTATAGATGAAGGTTGATGATCGTAGGGTGTTTAGATCCACACATATTAGGGATAATTTTATCTCAGTTTAATGCCTAGAATGTAATAGGCATCAGCAGTCAAAATAAATGAAACTTTATTCATGTAATAATTATTCATTGAACACCTGTGATGTGCTAGTAACTCTACCTGTTCTGCCCTTGAGAAGTTTACAAACATGGAAGGAACACAGACCCATAAACTAATAGTTAAAAAGAATATGTTACAGGCCATATTAGGGTGATACTCAGGGTGCTACTAGAATGTATCATAAATCCCCACATTCCAAATTACAAATTTATTTTATTTCAAAATAAACAAAATAAACAAAGGTAGCTTTATTGTACATATAAGAAAACTTGAAATTATTAAGTGTTTATGTTACTTAACACTTAAGTGTTCAGCATTAATTTATAGCCTTGACTTATCAAACTTATAATAGTAAACTGACTCCTATTTTTCTGAATATCTGGTATGTGACTTCAGCCCCTTAAATGGGATACCTGACATTATAATTACAATTTAAAACCTGAGAGATTCTCTGTTCTATTTTTAATCCTTCTCCTAATGACATCACTTATTGTCTATTGGAAAATCAGTTTAGGAAATCATTTTAGTCCACTAAGCACTTCAGATAAGGTGATTCCACGAAGCATTCCAAGATTATCACAAGGAATTGCTTTCGTATGTCATAAAAGAAGAAGAAATAAGCAGAATATGGCCTGCTGAGGAAGGTTACAGTTTTACAGCCCCTCCCACTGCAGCACTTAAGCCACTCAGTTACAGTTAACTTTGGATTGTCACTCACAGATTGAAAGCAAAACAGTCATCACACACTCTGGGCTTGTGGTGTGACTTGTATGTGTGTTTCTAAATCAATGATGAGGGTATCGGAGCCAATACTGGATATGGACATGGCAAATTACAGTGAAGTTTTGGACCCAAGTTATACAACTTTGGAGTTTGAAACCATGCAGATTCTGTATAATTCAAATGGTGAGTTCTCATCTGCCTATAGATGTAGAGAAAATTAAGTAGAATGGGAGAAGTAAAACTGAGCTTCCCAAGGTGGTGGCTCCTAGTTTTATTGCTAAAGAATTCAGGGCTTGCTTTCTAAGGCCACAAATCTGAGCTTTCACGCTTCATCATAAAATTTAAATTAACAGTGCTGTGGGTATTTTATGTCAGCAATAGAAAAAGCCTGGTTTTGTGTTATACAGTAACCTCAGAATTCTGTCATGGGCCAGGTAGGGAAGTAAAAAGAGTAGTTTCAGGAGTCATTTTATTTGCTGTAAATCACAGTAATAAGTACTATCGGCAAATTGGCTGTGAAAGCATATTTTCTATGCAAGATTTAAAATGACGCATGGAACAAAGTTTCCATAGAACACTAGGGAATTTTCCTGATTGCCTACTCCTTTCATTAGTCCAGTTTGCAATTGCTGCTGATGAAAAACTGGCATTTAAAACTACCATCGAGTTTTTGCATTGAACACAGATATGAAAGGAAATAGGGTTTATATTATAACCTCACTTCAGAGGCTAATGTTTAGCCTCACAACACTCTTGATATTTATCTACTGTAACATTTTAACTTTAAATAAGACATGAGCTGTTGAGGTTTTTTATCTTTATGTAATACAGTTTACTATTGACTTGGAACTTAGATTTGTTTTTTCCAAGTAAAAATCTTGCCCTAAATATGTTATAAGTGTTAGAACTTCTAACATCTAGTAATTATATATGCTTTGGAAAATGTGTGTGTGTGTGTGTGTCTGTGTTTAGTTGAGAATTGAGAATGTGTCTTATACTGAGGACATCTTTGTATTCTACTGTACTGTACAATTTGTATGACTGATGTTCTGGTTATATTTCCCATAAACAATAGCTTATTAGTGGGGAGACTTTGAAAATTGCTAAAAGATGAATTCTGAAATTTTAGCAGAATTAAAATAAACGTGTAGTGCAATAGGAAGTCACTATGTTGATTTCTTCTGTTTAGTTGGACTAGAGATACTTAATATTTATCTCATTGTAATCATGACTTTAAAAAGAAAGACTCATGATTAATAAATGGTAGGGACAGATTTACCATAAATGTTTATCATAAGTATTTACCACAATATACTAAAACAACTCTTTGGTATGACTATTTCCAAAGTGGTGTTTAACTTGATTGATTGTAATAGTGCTGTCAATTATTATGTAACTATGGCATTTAACTTGAAGCAACAGTTGAATTTTTCATATTTCCATCCAATTTCCTAGAAAACAATTTCCAACACCTCTAATGTCCATATTGCTAATATCCGTTTTGTTAATATTACCCAAATAAAAATTTGTAGCATTTAAATTCCATAATGCCACATGACTAACCTTACACATTTTCTCATTAAACTTTTATTCCAAATTTAGGAAATTATATATAATGATATTTTTCTACTCAGAAGTGTTAGTAAATAGAATATAAGTAACATTACATAATGTAATTGGAACATGACAACCTTTAATTTTCTCCTTTTGTTCTATTAGAGATATAATAATGAGTTATTTTTATATTTGTATCATTGTACAACTTTATGATAATTGAATTTTTAATATATTGCATATTCAATACCTTTTGAGAAAATTCATATTTTTAAGGTGTAATCAATAGTATTAACTCATTTAAGAAATATTTATTTAGTATAAATATCTAGTTTTTTTTAAATGACCCTTCATTCTTAGCTATCTATTAGATGCCCACTATACGCTGAACAAAATTCTAAGAGCTGGAAAACAGAGGGAATAAATAAAGCAGATAAAGTCTCTGACATCATGAAGTTTACATCCTATATGTAAAGATGGGTAATAAATGAGCAAACCAATAATAATATAATTTTAGGTAATGAAGTTATTAAAATAAGCAGGTCTCTAGGTTCTACCTGAAGGGCAGATGAGAGGTGACTCTTTTAGATGTGTGTTCAGAGAAAGTTTCATACAAAATTTGAGATTTGAAGGGAAACCTGATACCTAGCTCAAAGAAAAGTTTGGAGAAGAACCTTCCTTCAGGCAGAAGGAACAGCCAGTGTGCAAGTGCTGAGATGCAAATAGGCTTTGATGGAGAAAAAAGACGGTATTGCTGGAGAATAGTGAACTGGTTGAAAAGTGGTACCAGATATGGGGATCAGAGAGGTGGAAGGGTGGGGAGTGCTTCGTCATGCAGGGGTTTACAGGCCGTTGTGTAGACTTTATTCTGTATCTAGTGACAAGTTGTGGCAGGGTTGGATGCGGAAGGGTGACATCATGTGAATTTCTTATACCAAGATCACAGTAACTTCAAGGTAATCAATAAACAATAGGGAGCAAAGGTGGAAGTAGAGAAGTTAGAGAGGAGGCTATTGCAATAATTCAGGGGGAAAATTATGGTCAACTGAATAAGGGTGTTCATAGGGAAAGGGTTAAAATTTGTGTATTAAATATGTATTTTAAATGTGGACTAACTCACAGATTGGAAATGAAGGATAAAAGAGAGAGTATAAGGAAGGCTTCCTGGTTATTGGCCCCGGGCACTGGATAGGACCATTGACTGATGTAGGGGAGGCTGAAGGAAGAACAAGTACTAGGGGAAAAAATCAAAGAATTCTGTTTATGATACAGGAATTTGCAACTCTTATTAGATTTCAAAGTGAAGTTCTTCGATAGGTACTTGGGCATTTCAGACTGATGCCCATGGGAGACGTCAAGGCTAGAGATAAAATACTGGGATTTATCATCATACAGAAGATACAGATGTCATGGGACGGGATGAACTTCCCTTGGGAAAGAGTATAGTTGGGGGCCTGAGCCTGATGATGTGCTAAAGTTAAATACTCATAAATATGAAAGGGGAATGAAAGCAGCTGTGGCTGAAAGGAAAGCAGTGGTGTGGGGTCTCCAAGAAGTCAAGGAATGGGCTGTTTCAAGCCTGGTATTGGTAGGACAATTTAATCAGGAAACACTCAGTACTGACTCTAACTCTACTCTTCCTTTCTCTTTAACAGATAGTTCTGCCCCAGAGACGACAAGTATGAATACCACCGACAATGGGGTCAACTGTCTATGTGCTATATGTGGGGACAGAGCAACAGGAAAACACTATGGGGCCTCGAGCTGTGATGGGTGCAAGGGCTTCTTCAGACGCAGCATACGCAAGAGTCACGTTTATTCCTGCAGGTACTCGAAAGGCTACTTTTAGGAAAGTTATCTTTAGAGGTGTTTCAAAATGGCATGCAAGGAGTAAGCAAAGAACATTCAGAGACTCTTTTATATCTGTAATGAACAAAATCTCCTAGCTGCAATACAAGTGAGGACGTGTGGGTATATATGCAGGTTGTATTTACATAAGTGGCTCTTTTTTATGAAACATTTGAGACTTATAAAAGGTATATAAAAAATCCACCTACCTACCACCCACCTTAGATCAATATAGTTGAAGCTGTAGTGGACACCTCCCCTGTCATTTTCTCTTTCTCCCTTGCCTCCTACCATCAGGAATTTGGTGTTGATGTTTTCCTTGTGTTTCCTTATTGTTTTACCACATGTTCATGTACTTCTAAACATTTTAAAATCTGAATTTAAATGGTTTTTCAATATATGTATTTTTCTGCATGTTGATTTTTTTAGCACCATTACATCCTGAGTCTTTTAAAACAAAATTATAAAACTACAGATGATTTTGGCAGATGGTTGATGTCAATGAGTAAAATTCAATTTTCAGTCCTAAAATTAAAAATGTATTTCTCATGCCACATTTTTTGCCATTGAATTTAAATGTTTTGTCTAAAGTTTATTTAGCTATTTTGTGTGTCACATATTTCTAGTAGGTGTTTTCTTTTTTTTAAATTAATACCTAGTCAACATCATAGCACAATTTAAGTATAAATATTGACCCTTGATTGATCAGTATGACAGGTCTTGAATGAAGATTACATCTAACTGGAATATGGACTATTCACAAAAATCGCTGGTTTTAACAAAAAAAAATCTGTGTTTTCTCTATCAATGAAAAGCAAGTGTAAGATTATGTTTTAAGAACAAGTTGGACATTTGAGAAATTAACTCCCTCAAAACATTGTCATTTGATTTCTCAGAATATAATAAAAGTTAATATATAACTCCCCAAATATCTACCTAGTGTTCTCTAGCAATTTTTCCAGAATAGTTTGAAGTAGGTTAAAAGAAATGTAAATCACCCACTTTAAGACTTCTTGGTAAACAAAAAAGAGTTTATAAATGAGTTTTGCTTTCATAGACATCAAAACTCTAGAGGTAAAAAATAGATCAATTTTCTTCATTAAAAGTATTTTCTCTGTGATAACATTACATATTGGGTGCTCCTAAAAAGTAACAACTAAAATGAATACAAAATAACATGCAAACAGAGCTTTCTGGTGTTAAAAAATGGCGATTCAAAGAACTAAATGCAATAATCTGTAAGAATCAGAGAATACCTGCTGTCAGCATTGCCACTCTTCCTGCATAGGAAGAGTTGAAAAGCAGTGCTCCCATAGCAGCTTTTAGAAGTTCAAGAAATGTTCTAACAACACGTACAGTTTACCTCCTTGCACCATCATGAATGCTTCTGCCAACCTAGCCTTTTTTTCATATATATTTTGGTATTAAGCAAATGGTATGATTTTCCATTTAGAAAATAGTTCTTATGTTGATGCAAGTTTAGGAGCATCAGGGTTTTTTTCAAGCTCAGGTTTCTCTGGTCTCAAATTTACCCATATCCTTATCTTTACAAATTGCATTTCCACTCTAACTACTCCATAACACTGAAGTTGGGCTTTCCCTCCCAAAGCACTTTTAATTACTGTTTCAATACTTTTCACATTATACTTTTTATAGTGACTATTTTTAAATTTGTATGTGTGCTCTATCAGATTGTAATTTCCTTGAACGGAGGAGAGGTAGTATTCTGCCTGGTTTAATCCCTACACCAGGACCTTGTACACTCAAGGTGCTGAATAATATGTTTATTCAATTTTTGTTATTAATTTAATGTTGATTGAATTCTCTCTCTTTGTTGTTTTTTCTTGGTAAACTGGTCCCCTCTCCTGAGTCTCCCTGGCCATGCATTCGCAAATGAACAATGCTTTTTTCCTCACTCCAAAAGCACATTTCTCTTCTAGCTCAATTTATTTATAGTAGGCTTTACTTCTCATTCAGTTTTAAGTGGGCACCCATAGTTTTTAGAAGAAATATTTTTCTAGGTCACAAAATAAATATATTTCTTCATTCTTCTAATTAATAATCAACTAAAATTAATCAGGGACATATCAATATAGATGAGTAATTTCATGCCAGAATTCTAAAGAAATGTCATTGTTTACTATATGCTTAATATGCCCCAAAATGTTTAAAGTATACTCACACAACCACCATCGCAGCAAGTCCTTCTCCTTATTAATGCTATTTGACATCCCCAAGTTCTACTGAGAATGAATGGTAGACTTGAGAATCAAGCTCAGATCTAATTTCAGAGATTGCACTCTTTGTTTAAGTGTACAATTAAGTTTTTTAGTGTATTCCCAGAGTTGTGCAACCATCAGTACAATTAATTTAGAATGTTTTTATCACCCTATAAAGAAACCTTAAGCAGTTACTTCCCATTTCCCCCCAACTCCCTTCCCAACAATGTGAAGCAACTGCGAATCTACTTTTTGTTTGTATAGATTTGGCTCTTCTAGACATTTCATATAAATAAAATCATGTGATATGTGGCATTTTGTGTCTGACTTCCTTCATTTAGGATAGAATGATATTCTCAAAGTTCGTCCATATTGTAGCATTTATCGGTACTTCATTCCTATTTATTGACAATAATATTTCATTACGTAGGTATTCCACACTCTGTTTATCTTTTCATCAGTTGATAGGCATTTGGGCTGCCTCCACCGTCTGGCTATTATGAATAATGCTGCTGTGGACATTTGGGTACAAGTTTTTGTGTATACATATGTTTTCATGTCACTGGAGTATAGACCTAGTAGTATGGAATTGCCATATCATATGGTAACTCTATGGAGACTGTCTTTTTGAGACTGTCCTTGAGTAGAGCTGATGTGAAACAGCTGCATCATTTAATATTCTAACCAGCAATGTATGAGGGCTACAATTTTTCTGCATCCTCACCAACACTCATATTGTCTGTGTTTTCGATTATAGCCATTCTAATGGTTGTCAAGTGGTGCCTCGTTGTGCAGAGACTGTACTCTCCATACCATTCTCAATGGCCTCTTGATATGTAATTTAGCATGTAAACTTTAGCTGGATATGAGGTACCGTTAAAATTAATAGAATAACTGAAGAGAGAAACGCATGAAAGTGCATGGGAATGAAGTTCTGATATATTCTCCACCACACTGAAATCATTTAGCAATAAGCAACAAGAACTTATATGCCAAAGATTTTTAAAGCTAGGTTTGGCTTTCGTGACTCATGATAGAAATGGTTATGCACCCTGGCCAAAAATGAGATAGGCATCCCATATAAAGACTGCATGAGGCCGGGCGCGGTGGCTCACGCCTGTAATCCTAGCACTCTGGGAGGCCGAGGCGGGCGGATTGTTTGAGCTCAGGAGTTCGAGACCAGCCTGAGCAAGAGCGAGACCCTGTCTCTACTAAAAATAGAAAGAAATTAACTGGACAACTAAAAATATATAGAAAAAATTAGCCGGGCATGGTGGCGCATACCTATAGTCCCAGCTACTCGGGAGGCTGAGGCAGGAGGATCGCTTGAGCCCAGGAGTGTGAGGTTGCTGTGAGCTAGGCTGACGCCACGGCACTCACTCTAGCCAGGGCAACACAGTGAGACTCTGCCTCAAAAAAAAAAAAAAAAAAAGACTGCATGAGAGGTGAGGCTTGTATTTCCATGTACATGCTGGTCATGAGACTAGATCATAGTTAATTATTCTTACTCATTCTTTCTATTAAATCATATTTCACCATATTTATTTAAAGTTCATTTGTCTGGGTTTTTTTGATAAATAATAGTTTTCTGCAAACTAATATATGTTTGTTTGATATTATAGGTTCAGTCGGCAATGCATTGTTGACAAGGACAAAAGGAATCAATGTAGATATTGTCGATTAAGAAAGTGTTTTAGAGCAGGAATGAAAAAAGAAGGTAATAGTGGTAATAATAATGATGATAATTAATGTTATTGATGAAAAACGATAAACATACACACACATTCTCATTAATCACAATAACCTTTCTTATTGAGTTCTAATCTTCCTTAATATATTAATGAAGATTCTACGGTAAAGAATTTAGCCCAAGGATGTCCAGCTAGTAAGTGGTGGAGCCAATCTTTACCAGGTGACTGTCTGATTATGGACCATTCTCTCCACCACTGTTACCCCTGGCAACAAACTTATTGTCTAAATAACATTCCAATGTCCTATTCAAAATATAAATGACAAAATCTATTAATAGGTTGAAATTATAAATATATTTCAAACACATTTTTATTCTTAATAACAATTATATATCTTTATTCATTTTATGAACATTAACTAAACATCTTCTTTTCATACATTCGTTAATTTAACAAATATTTATTGAACACTGCTACTTTCCAAACACTGTTCTAGGTGCTGAGGTTTCAACAGTGAGCATAATAGACAAAATAACCTACTTTATAGTCTATTGAGGGACAGAAAATAGATGTGCTATTTTAGTGTGTACTAATTTTATGTTGAGCATATTACATAATCTGATTATATTCTCCTATATTCTAAATATGGTTAATTTAGAAACAAATGTGTGGAACACAATCTAAACATTTGACAGCGTATAGCAGCTATAAGATTTTAGGCCGTCAGTTTGCAGCAAGACCATGCCTATCATGTACAAAGAGAGATTTTTCATAGCTATTTCACAAACTATTAAAAATCAAATTACTATATTACAGAAGTGTAAAATATATCAAACTCATCTTGAACATAATTTTTTTCTTCATCATTCAGTATTTTTAAGATACAGAAATACCATTACTTTTACTTTAATTGCTAGTCTCAAAGAAGAAACAAAAAATAAAGTTCACAAAATTAAAGGAAAAGCACTTTCCTATTTCAAAAGTGACTTATTTCTAACGTCATAAAAAGCTCTATTTAGCAGCTTATGGGATTAATTACATACTTTGTCGATTGTCTTCATTCGTTTCCACTTGAAACCTATATTTACCCCTACAAAAGTGCAAGCAAATCACAAGCCCACATTTTCTTTATGAGTTTTACAATTTGTGAAATACAATTTTATTGTAAAAATAGTGAAATTATACCTTCTTCATGAACTAATGCATTCATTTTCTTAAATAGATTAGAAAGTAACTTTTGAATGTCAAAGTTGATGTATTTCTCTTCTTTACAGTCATAGAATAGTAGCAAGATTAATTAGATAGAAACAACTATAAACATGGTTTTATGTAAAAAATGATAGCATTGAGAATAGAGATGTTCACACTACCTTTTGACATTTTTCTAAACAATGATCATGTAAATGAAATTTATAAAAGCATAGCTAACATCTTATTTTTTTTAATCGCTGCATATGCTTTACCAAATGAGTCAGTGTAGGCTAAAAATTGATAACAATTTCTGTTAAAAAAAAAAGACAGTAAGGTACCAGTAAATATGATTTTAAAATAAAATATTAATGATTCACTCTAGCTTAAAGGCAAAGGTCACTATTTTATCTTCCAATTTAATGGAGTTGAGAGTCAATAGTAAGTTTTAAGTCTCTGTTGCTAGATTTTGGTGTAGAAATTGGTCAATTTATTTAATAAAAGAATAATTGCAGAAAACAAATAAGATAGTTTAATGCCTTATGTTTCTAGCAGAACAGATTCCAGCATTAACTTAAATAATTTAAGGCCTGTAGGCCTTGTTTTTCTTTTCTTTTTGTGGGGGGATTAATGGAAGATAATTTTATCTCCTAGGTTTTGAAATTTAACTTTGATATCTAATTTATTTTCTATATGAAAAATAGAGTTAATATTAATACAAGTTAATATTCCCCCTCTGATCTTTCCTTATATTTAAAAATGTAGTTTTCAATAAGAGATTTGGAAATATACATTATTCTTTTTTTCCTTTCTGGAATAAAAAAGCAGATACATATCTCCCTTAGACACTTTTTATATAATATGCAGGATTTTGTCACCTCTCTAAAATGCTGATATTCAAACTTTAATCTCAGGAGAGATCTACCTGGTGCAACTTTTGCTTTATTAATGTTTGCAAACTGTCTGAAGGATGGTGGTTTATAAAATATCATAATATTACAGTCTTAAAATCATCTTAACTAAAATAAATTTACTTTCCATTTTTGCTAGTGTTTTACAGGAAAAAGAAAATGGAAGTTTCAAAATCTATGACTCATATTTTCTGACAATGAATACACTCTTATCTTTGACCTGGTCAATCTCACAGGCAATACTCTTTCTCTGGCTATCTTACAGTTTTATTAATTTTGAGAGAATAGAAAACCATCCTATTAAAAGTACAGCATGGTAGAACTGGCTCACTCAACACTTTCTAACATGCATGCCGTCATGAAGTCCCAAACAGCAATATTTTATAAGGTCTAGAGACAAGCTTGACTATTTCTACTTTTAAGAGTGGGACAGAATGAAAACATCTTCAGTCTTACTTTCCCCACCACGGTCTTTTAGAAAGACCCTTTCTCATATATCCTGACATACGTGTGTGTGTGTGTGTGTGTGTATGTATATGTGTAAGAACTGACCAATAAACAGTGTGATTTTCTCTCCTAGCTGTGCAAAATGAACGTGATAGGATAAGCACCAGAAGAAGCACGTTCGATGGCAGCAACATCCCCTCCATTAACACACTGGCTCAAGCTGAAGTCCGGTCTCGCCAGGTACCTGCTGCACACCAGCATTCAGCCCTGTTTAAAGAATCAAATGACTATTTAAGGATAATGCTAAAATAATCATAGTTCATTCAAATGTGCTCATTACTAAAATAAATCACATCTACACCAATTCAAGAGTTTTACCTTGAAACTATTAATGGGACTGCTGAATTAATTTTCACTTTTCCCAGACAAGACTATTTTTGAGATGAAAAAATGAAATTAATTTCTGCCTAAGATTGCTAAAACACAGTTTGTTTACAAAACTGATTAAAAATACTTAATATATAGCACAAGGCTCTGGGGGCAGCATTTTATTTTATTGGTTGAATCTGTAAAATCAGTTACCCCAACTTTTGGGGAGTTTGGTTGAAACCTGTCATCAGAGTTTCTTTCCTTGAAAATGACTTCTGAACTCAGGAAGTCACCTTGGCACCTGTTTTAGAAACAGATTTTTTAAATGAAAAGCCAGAATTTAGAAAACACAGGAGGAAAAAAGCTTTATTATTTTAAACTTCTAGCATAAGAATATCAGTTTAAAAGTTTAAAGTTAAATGAAGAAATCATTTGAAAATAGGTTTATTTTAGCATTTCCCCTATTAGAAATGTTAATAATATTTTTCTATTTAAAGCAAATTTTGAAATAGCCAAGTAGTTAATCAGGTCCTGTAATGAGTCAGTGTGACGACTGCTTTCGTTTTGATAACACAAGGGTAATATGATGATGTTAATCACCATTATCACCATCATTACTTCAAGATTACTTGATGGTCCAATAAAGCATTTAGAGACTGCCTTAGAGGGGGCTGTGAGGAAGTATCCAGATACCCATAAAGATACACACATGCACATTCAAAAACTAAGTGTATAAAAACTTTGAGACAGTGTTTTTTTTTTTCAGTGTTTTTTAACACCAATTATATTTTATATAGTTAAAAATTATACACAGTTTTAAAAACGTATCATTATATATTAAGCCTTTTAACATTGCCGAGTGAAGCCTTTGTTTTTTAATATTATTTTGATCAGCTTCCATTTCATGCAGCAACATAAATAGTTCTGGCTTCTTGTCTAAATCTTTTCTCCCCAGTTTGGTAAATTTTGTCCCTTGCAAACATTTTTTCCATAAATTACAACAAACTGAAGATGGACTTTCTTAATGAAAATATCATTTTTAATTAAAAATAAAGTCATAGAGCATATTTTAGGTGGATACTACCAATCACTTTATGTAGCCATTTGGAATTGTGAAACTTCCCCCAAATTGTGGTAACTTGGTTTACAGCATTGGCTAGTAAAATAAGACACTCCTCCCAGAGCATGATACTACACATTGAAAGTTTTCAATCTAACTTATTTCTCAATTAAAAAATGTTTGGTATATTTTAAGATACTGTGACAATGATAGTGCTTGCTTCAATATTGTTTTCTTATTTCAATCACAAGAAAATAGAGAAATATTGGCCATGTGTTATTTTAAATGATAAATTGATATACCATTCTTCTTAATGCCAGATCTCAGTCCCAAGCCCTGGAGCAAGCACTGATATAAACGTTAAGAAAATTGCAAGTATTGGTGATGTCTGTGAGTCTATGAAACAGCAGCTCCTAGTCTTGGTGGAATGGGCTAAATATATTCCTGCCTTCTGTGAGTTACCATTGGATGATCAGGTATAAGTTTAAAAAATTATGAATGCTTTAAAAGTGCTTTTTGAACTTTGCTGAGTGTTTGTGTTCTTTCAGTTCTATTTGTAATGCCTATACTACATTATTGTATTTGACAAAGGATTGATTATGTTGTGAGGAAAGGATTGGGTGTTCTTATCCATTCATCTTTTTCTTTTATCAAGAGGCATAACTGTTTGACTTCTATTTTCGGGGTCTAGCAAACTTACTGATTGGACAAGAGTTGAACAAAACATTCTTCGGTCCTCTTGGAGTTTAAAAAGCTTATATGAAGGAGAAAGGCAGACAGCACATAACTACCATTGTGAGATAAAATATTGGAAGAATGAGCGTCTGTGAGGGAAATGGTACACTGTTGTGTCTTGGTGATTACTGAAGGTGCCATATAAAATTTCTCAGAAATACAGGCCGTTCCTAGACAGAAACCACACAGGATGTGTTGGTGGTGTCTTTGTGGACACTTTATGCAATTAACATGTGAAGTTTTGCCTTTCATGTTATCAATTTTATTCTAACATTTATTGTATAAAAATTATAGGTCTGGCCAAAAAGGCTGTAGAATCATGATCTGAAATTTACAGAGAAATAGAGAATTTAGATATAGGCATCTTTTCCTAATAATTAAATCTTCATAATTTGTCACATGTACATTAAGACATTTTAATTAATAGTTAGGAGCTTGAGTTTCCTGATTAGTTTATGAAGACTAAATTGTTTCACATCCATTTAGAACTATTTTTACTAAATAGTGTGTAATTTTTTGTAGATGAAAATAATTTGAAAATTTCCATTTCTTTCACATAGAATTAAGCTTGATAAGTGTTATACCCAGTGTGTATTTAAACACCCTCTGATAAGTGTTCCCTGTTGTTGATACACAAAAACAAAGAAACAATCAAAGGTCATAGGACATAATTTTAGAAAAATCAAAGAAGGGCAATATAGTGAGTTACATGACCAAGAAAAAAAATCACCATAGGAAGTTTGCAGCTGTATTTCTAAGGGAGCATTTCACCTGGGGACAGAAAAAAAAAATACTGTGAAATCTGAAATCATTCTTAAAATGTTCTTAAACTGCCTTCCTGGTATGAGTCACAGTTATTGACATATCATAAAGATAGCTTAGCTCGGAAGGTTATGCCACAGTGAATAATGCTAAATTGCTAAAACCTACCAGTCTCACCCCAAGCAATATAAGTAGAGTTATGTTATTTATCAGTTTTATATTTTTATTATCACTCTTTAGAAATAGCTGATTTCTGTAGGCAGATATTGACTTAAAAATTGGGAAATCGAAATGCAGTAAACAGTCAAAAATTATTTTTATTTGCTAAATGACACTCTATTATTAACAGTATAGCATTAATATCCATGCATTAGTGAATGTCTATTATGGATAAAGCCCTGGGCAAGTAGCTTTCAGTTGCATTATAAATTACTTTTTATTTATTATTATTTTATTTAATTTTCTCAGGATCTCTATGGCATAGGTGTTATCTACTCCATTTTACAGTTCTAAAACTGAACCCCAGATCAGTTAAATTCATCAAACAAATATTTATCAGGAGGCTACTCTTCAGTTTAAGAAACTATGGATATTTCATGTAAAAATACAGATTACCTTACTATTCTCCTAAAGTTTGCATTCTATTTGGGAGAGACAGACAATAAAAAAATATAAAAATTATGAGTAAGGTAATTCTAGGTGGGGATAAGTTCTATAAAACAGAGTAGGATGACTTGGAGAATGACTGGGGGTGGGATGTTAAGAGATACTTTAAATTGAGTGTCAGAGAAGATATCCCTGAGACCTGAGTGACAAGAGGCCAGGAGCCCCGAGATCTGAGGAGAAAGCACTAAGTCACAGGAACAGCACGTTCCTGCCGAGGTTCTGAGTCAGGCAGGAACAATGTGAACAAGGGGTGTTGCAAGATGAAGTCAGAGACTCAGGAGCTGGAGGCAGAGCATTGAGCCTCCCCCACCTCTCCCATCGCCTGTGAGGCCAGGATTGAGCAGTTCAGATTTTGTTCTAAGGACACCAGGAAACCATTGAAAAGTTTTTAGCAGAGGAGTGATATTAAGTGCTTACTCCTTTATAAATATCATATTGGAAGCTCTGTCAGGATTTAAGATGCAGGACCCGGAAAGGAAGCAGGGTTACCTGTTGGGTATATTGCAGTATTCAGTAATAAATGACATGGGCCGGAACTGGAGTAGTAGTGAGGGAGATGGAAAGAAGTGGATTGATTTGGCTTATATTTTGAGAAGCCGCACTTGGATTTGCTGGTTAGACTTTTATTAAAAGTGAACTTTTGTTTAAAGTGGACAAACACTTTAAATGATAGTATCATTTACTAAGATGATGAAAATATCGGAGAAGAGTTACTTTGGTATATGTTAAATTTGAAATGCTTCTTATACTTCCATAGTGGTGATGTCCAGCAGCTTATTGAGTAGATGGATGAAGCTCGACAGAGAGCTTACTGCAAAGAGTTAGTGATTCAATCTAGAAAGTGACGGAAGTCACTTTTCAGTTGATTATGCGCAGGAGATTATGTTTTACTTATATTCTACCGCTTAGTCTTTATATAGTATACTCTGAGATTTTTGTATTGCTAATCCCATTTTATAGATGAAAACAAATGAGTCCCAAGCATACATTTTATCTTATGCAAGGTTAAACAGATAGCAAGTGGCCAAGCTGGGATTTGAACTCTTTCTGGTCTGTTTGATTCTGTTGCCCTTCAAAACAGTTAACTGACTCCTTTTTTCTGCTGCCATTGTATTGACTTGTTAGATAGTTTCAGAAATTTTGAAAAGTAGACTCTATTGACATGCTAAGATGGAAAACTAGAAGGCTTGATGATGGAGGCTTGATCGTGGCAAGTATCTAGGAATATTATAGTTTGCTAAAACAGAAAAAAATGTTCCAGGCTTAAGAACACTGCAAGTTAATCAGACTCCTATTATGCCATCTTTTAATCATTATATTTTATAATTAATTGTTAAACTTGGAATTTTTCATTAAGGTGGCACTGTTGAGAGCTCACGCAGGGGAACACTTATTGCTTGGAGCTACAAAGAGATCGATGATGTATAAAGATATTTTGCTTTTGGGTAAGGTTTTTTTTTTAATTTAAGAAGAAATTATGCATATTTTATCCTTATAATAATATGCAAGATCTATTTTGTATGTACAAAGTATTCACAGACACCATCAAATGGTGCTCTCGCTTCACAGATTGGATTTAACTGTATTCTCACTCGGCCTGATTTTTCCTTGCCTTGATTGCATGTAAGTTCCGAGTGCATGAGATAATCAGAGAGCGTTAAGATTTAAAAATAAAAAAGAGATGTTGCTCAATAAACATAATATCGAGGTATGTTTAAATCGTGTCAGGACAAATAATTAGTGATTTTCATGACTATCTTAAGGAGTCCTGATGTTTTTTTCACACTCCTTCAGTGTCTTCTTAATAATCATTTTATACACTTTTAAGAAACATGTTTATCTCCTATGATCTCATTGCCTATGATATGCTAAAAAATAATCAAGTAAGAATAATTGGTGGCAATATCTGAAAATTTCTGATAGAAGTTCTTGAAGAGGGAAAAAAGGGTGACAGGTGGTGGAGGGTGGGGAGGGGACACAAAGGAAAAGCTTTTGTCTTAAGTGATTGCTCCAATCTCCCTACCTTACTTAACTCATAAAATTAGGTTTTTAGGGTTGAGATCTTTCTAACACTAGCTCTCCCTCTCTCTGGCTTGTGTGAAATGATGACTAGATTACTTAATTTTTGTGATAGACTTTTTGGCCTCAAATATAAATGTATTGGACATAATATAACAATAGTTAATATTTG
The DNA here is from genome assembly GCF_000956105.1 of Propithecus coquereli. NCBI lineage: Eukaryota > Metazoa > Chordata > Mammalia > Primates > Indriidae > Propithecus > Propithecus coquereli. Next base: position 7,537,934 of record NW_012154173.1, on the reverse strand, counting down.
TTGAGTGCTTATTACGTGAATGTACTGTTCTAAGTGAGTTACATGTACATACACACTCTCTCACTTAATCCTTGAAATAACCCTAAGTACTATTATTTTCAGTCCAGTTGCAGGTGAAGAAATGGAGGCAGAGTTTGGCAAAGGTCACAAAGCCAGGAAAGGATAGAGGCAGGATTCTAAACCACGTAATGTGACCACATGTTTTGAAATGCTATTAAACACTTTTCTTGTGTTTCTAGAAAACACCTAGAAGACTCTTCTCGTTATAGAATTGAGTTCAATATACCTAGAAAATAAAATGTCTACTATATAGTTCGAAATTGTTTTACCCTGAATAATTAGGTAAGCTAACTTTTCATAAGAAAGAGTGAGGCTAAAAAAAATGATAACCATGTAATGTGATGGATATGTTAATTAGCTTGACTATGGTAACTATTTTGCAATGTGTATGTATATTGACACTTCACCTTGTACACCTTAAATATATACAATTATTTTTTGTCCATTATACCTCAATAAAGCTGGAGGAAAATGAAGGAAAGAGTGAGGCTACATTTATACATGTTGTTACCTTGAAGGTCGTCTTTGCCTGCAGTGAAAGAATTTAGAATATTCTGCTTTTTCATAAAATCAGAAAATAGCAATTTAGCTGTTCTTTTAGATGCTATAATAAATATTCATTATATTATAGCCAGAGAACTTCCAAGTTGGAAAGATCTTTAGGGGTTAGGTGGTCTAGCTCCCTATCCTATTTCTGAACTCCCTTGAATTCAGCCCCATAAAGTGGTCATTTCACCTCTATTCAAAGAAACCCGGGAAGAGGGAATATACTACCAGAGGCAACTCTTGAGAGTACATGTGCTAATTTTTAATAACAACCTTCTTTACTTAGGCTTGTTAAAACTGTCTCAACAATTTTTACTTTTTCCTATGCCTAGAAAATCAAAAGAGTGCTATTTTTAATCCACTCTAAACAAAAAAGATTCTACAGGGTTTGTATTATGCTCATTAATGAATAAGACTCTAATAGAGACTGACATAGAGGAAAACTAATCATTATATTTTGATTTTCCTCTGTCAATTATTAGCTTGTTTTTAGTCTGTACTTTTGTGTTATCAGCCAGTGACGGAGGCTGTTAAAATGCATGTGATCACGTTATCAAAGTTATTGACCCTTTTAAGTATTCTTAAATGTTTCTAACATAATTAACACCGCTGAGAAAGTACTATCACTATTCCTTCAGGGGTAGACCATTTTAAACATATCTTGCAAAATTTGAAACTTTGTCTGAAATTTTGGGTGGAGATGTTTAATTTTTCTTTCCCCTCCAGGAAACAACTATGTTATTCATCGAAATAGCTGTGAAGTTGAGATTAGCCGTGTGGCCAATCGGGTTCTAGATGAGCTGGTCCGACCCTTTCAAGAAATCCAGGTTGATGACAATGAGTATGCCTGTTTGAAGGCAATTGTATTTTTTGACCCAGGTCAGTTTTCAAAATTCCATTAAAGAATTAATATAATGAAAATTAAACCACTTTTTAATATGGGAATATTTATTTCCACACTCTCATTAGATGAATCTTCAGATTTCACTTTTTATTCCTGCATTAGATGCAAAAGGGCTAAGCGATCCAGTAAAAATTAAGACCATGCGGTTCCAAGTGCAGATCAGCTTGGAGGACTACATCAATGACAGGCAATACGACTCCCGGGGGAGGTTTGGAGAGTTGCTTCTGCTTTTGCCCACACTACAGAGCATCACTTGGCAAATGATCGAGCAGATACAGTTTGTTAAGCTTTTTGGGATGGTTAAAATTGACAACCTACTTCAGGAGATGTTACTGGGTGGTGAGTACATGTGAGAATTTCTGTTTTATTGGTTAGCCTCACATTATGTACTTTAGAACAAGTTTGACCTATTCATTTTTTGGCCATATTTATCAACTTTTGAAGTTGATGTGTGTTCCTGCCTTTTTTTCCTTCTGCCATGACAAAATGAATTTAACTTTTTTCATTTAAAATGTATGCAAAACCCATTGGAGGGAGATAAAAATACTCAAATAAATTAAAATACACATTCTTTTTTTTTTTGTCTACACGATGTTTCTTGTATTTATTTTAATTATTTAACTCTAGTACAGCAACACTTGCATAGTGATTGCCAATATCTGAAGCATGTTATAGTTATAATTTCATTTAATCCTTCAGCATTTTTAAATTGTCTTCAATTTTACAGATCAAAAAAATAATAATGAAATAAAATAAAATAAAATCCCCATTCTTTTTAGCCTCCATCATCTTTCCTCCACACAGTCCCTCTGATTTCAATTTTCAGAATATTCCAAATATGGTGAATAGAAACATATTTCCTGTTTTTAGAGCCTCTTGAAGTATATTATGTATTTTCATGCCTTGACTCCTTTAAGACCTCAGGGATACTGGAATTGCAACATAGCCTAAAAATATATATAGTGCATAGCTTAAAAATGAACATTGTGCTCCTTCCTGAAATAATCAATTGACACGAAACAGTAGAAAAGAAAAATGAGATTTCATTACTGCAATTTATGTCAGGAATAAGTTAAGAAATCATTTATTTTGTGCTCTGATCTAGATTAAATTTCCTTGCAAAATCACCATATTTATTTTTAGTTTTCTGGTTCATAATGTGTTCCTAATGATATCTTTCTGAGATAAAAGTTGTTCATGCTCTTAGGGTGATCCCAACTACCATAAACTTGAGGTAAGTGATTCTTGGAATTGCCTTAACAACAGGCAGCAAACCTAATGATTCCGGGAAATGGCATGCAAGGTCCATTATTAATATACAACATAATATGATACAACATTAATCTAGCCAATGTACAGTGAACGCTGACATTGTCCTTAATATGGCAGTGGTTCTATCAATTTATTTTGAATTCCCAAGAAGCACTTTGCAAAAATAGCAACATTTAAGCTGTCAATCCAAACATTTTTTTCCAATGTAAACTTGCCATCTTTGATTAAATATCACTAATACAAGCATGTTTTTCTCTTCTCTAGGTGCGTCCAATGATGGTAGTCATTTCCATCATCCAATGCACCCACATTTGTCTCAAGATCCATTAACTGGACAAACTATACTTTTAGGTCCTATGTCAACTTTGGTTCATACAGACCAGATTTGTAAGTGTCTGGGCCACTTTTGTACTGTAATAGTTCTTAATGACCTGAGAAAACGTAGAATTGGGGGAGAAATTTATTAGTATCTAGAAATTGCAAAAACTAGGTAAAATTTCTTTTCCAAGACACAACTGTGGGAGATTGTGATATTTGACTGGTTACTTATTCTCCCTAGGCATGAGCTTGCTTCCTAACATGAAGATGTGAGAACTTGAATCTTTCTACTTCATAGGTCTGGGGAACAAGAAGAGTGTACGGGTAGCCCTAGCTTTGCATGGTCATGTGGGACCATAAAAATGGCAATGCAAACTGAAACCACGCAAAGGGATCACCAATAATCAATGGGACCTTTGAAAATGTTTGTCAAAACATTAACAACTCTCTTAACCATAGATTGTAAATATATAGAGAAATTTTTAAAAAATAGTAATCCTGGTTTTTTTTTAGTAGACTGTAATTTAAAACATCACATTTAGCACACTGTAATTTAAAACATTAGGAAG
>NW_012154173.1:7529826-7531895 GCF_000956105.1 Propithecus coquereli | reverse complement strand
TTACCATAGGAATAAATACTATTCTAGACAATGAAGTATTCAAACTATAACTTTTTTATATCTAATTCAATTACTTTCTATTCAATTACTCAGGTTCAATTACTCAGGTTTGCTCTTTGTATCAAATGGGAAGGGACAGGCAAGCTCAATTTTAATAGAATAATTTTTGAAGCAAGAAAGCCAGTATGTTCAGATGCTTTTGACTACAACTTATATTTCAAAACATTTATAAAGTATCATAACCCTAATTTTTTATGTCATCTAATACATCTGAATTAGTGGAATCCAAATCAGATATATTTTTATTTTGTGTGAATTTTGATTGCAAAAATGATAAATATTTACTAATATTTGAAAAAACTAGCATTCTGTTAATTCTTTTCACTAACTTTTTTTCTGCTGGGTTTGTTAAGAGAATCAAATGCTTATAAATGCTAGTAAGAAAGGCAGAAAACATCTTAAAGTGACTATGAAGATTTTTTAGTGCGACCTGTTCCTATTTAATTGCTATTTGGGAAGGTAGGATGAGGGTGCTGACCGATAGTATGTCAATGGGCGAATATCGCAACCTACGAATTTCTACTTTATATAAGATCTTTTAAAAGTGTTTTGAAAACATGCTAATGTATATTAAGGTGTTTTAGGTTTTAATGGGGTGAAGGCAGGTTGACTACCATCATCACATACAATTTTCTGTTTCTTTTTCAGCAACTCCTGAAACCCCACTCCCTTCCCCACCACAAGGCTCTGGACAAGAACACTACAAAATAGTTGCAAACCAAGCTTCAGTTATTTCTCATCAGCCTCTCTCCAAACAAAAGCAATTGTGAAAATATGTTTACTTTTGAACGGCACTGAATAAATGTGAAAAGCTGTTGGTCTCGAAATATCTCAGGATAGTACTTTTGGCAAACTCTCAGCCAAGGCTTCGTCATGGTGCTGTTATAAGATGGTATCCTATTTTATTGTTTATATGTTCATTTTGTTTGTTGTTGCTACTGTGGAAAACTTTCACATCAACTAATGTATGTCTGAGTTTGAATATGTTTATATAGTATATTTTTTCCAACCGCCCCTGCATTGCACCTCAACCAGTTGAATCTTATGTACTACTGTCATTTGTTTTCTTAATATTAATTTAAATCTGTAAATAATTGTTTTATTGTGATGTGATGCAGAGCACATCTTTTGTTCTTTTTGGACTGAGAATAGTGGATCAGAAATCGCAGGTTAATATAAAATGAACTAAGTTTTTTATAAATTATAAACTTGCCGATTAGGAAAATAAAGCAGTTGCTATAGAATAGGGTGCATTTCTTTGAAGAAGAATCACTTAGGGCATTCAGTGGCAAAATAGCATCTCTTTGGTCCACTGTTAAATATTCCTATTTTAAGTTTAGAAAATTATAAAAAACCATTCCAAGGATGACTGGATATTCTTTGAAATCTGTTTTTGAGGATGTATGTTAAGGTAAAACATGTTAGTGTCATCAGTTAGGATACAGGCTAAAATGTAACAAAAGGAACCCCTAAAACAGTGGCTCGACCAAGAGAGACATTTATTTTTTTCTACTGAAACCATCTAGAAATAGTCATCCATGGATTAGAAATTAGCACACCTAGAACCCAGGGCAACCAGGAGAGGCATCTTTAGGTAGAAAGCCTGTGTCAGCTAAAGCCATTCTACTCCGAGAGAGCCAATCCTTGGGACAAATTAGCCATCTACCACACATGTGCCTTTTTTAGTGTTCACAGCAACCCTGTATGAGAGGTATAATTATCTCTCTTTTATAAATAAAGAAACCTTTAGCCTAAGGGTTTAAGGCATATAACCAAAGTTTATAAACCTAAACAGTAAGAGAGCCACATTCAAACCCAGGTCTGGTTGACTATAATGAGAATAAACCTTTGGTATAAAATGAAAAATGTGAGCTTCTTTCAGTGTGACTTTTAAATATATGCAGCTGAGTGACAATTGAATACTATCCATCATATTGCCTATAATATATATTCACATGTAAGCAATGAGTGCAAAACTGTTGTAGCTTAAATAAGAAAACACTTTTGTA
>NW_012154173.1:7527803-7529776 GCF_000956105.1 Propithecus coquereli | reverse complement strand
AACCACGCAAAGGGATCACCAATAATCAATGGGACCTTTGAAAATGTTTGTCAAAACATTAACAACTCTCTTAACCATAGATTGTAAATATATAGAGAAATTTTAAAAAAATAGTAATCCTGGTTTTTTTTTAGTAGACTGTAATTTAAAACATCACATTTAGCACACTGTAATTTAAAACATTAGGAAGGTTGAGAATTAAAGTGTTTTATTTCTTTGTAAAAGAAAATTGTGAAAAGCGGTTTGAACAGTGTTTGCCGCCTTCTACTGTAACTTCCAATAGGAAATTAGCATCTTTTCCATGCTCTGGTGAGTTTCACTTCTTTAGAAGTTTGGATCAACTTCCAACATTTTATCCTTTGCACTTTGTACCCCCTGAAATTTCCCTGAGAATTCATTTAATGTGAAGTTTTTTGCTGGTTTCTCATCTTTTGGAATAAATTCTTCCTCTTAGTCACATCGGGTTTCCTCATTTATGTGGACATGTTTTCCTTCGCTAAGTTCCTGGCTGCATGTTCAGAAACTCAAACAGTAGCATCAACATTGCCATGGTCAGCTACTTCTTCTATGACTCCATTGATGTTCCATTCGAATTGTCACTTTTTGTTTCTTTTCTGCACTTTCATCTTTGTTGATCAATTTCGTTCAATTATCCATTTTTGTAAAATGTTATGCCGTTTTATCACTAGAACACAAGGAGGTAACTCAACTATTATATGCTATTTGTTGCCCATGCGTGAACTGAATAAAAGATGTTCAGTGACCAACCACAGACAGACTAAAAGTTGTAATGTGATCAGTCATTTATCACAAAGTGCATTTAGTTTTTAAGTAGTTGTTTGTAGGCTGACGAGTTGGCAGTGAAGTTTGTATTTATGCAATTACTTAAAGTTAATTGTGAGTTACCATGGCAGTTAAAATTTGAACTGTGTTGTTGCCAGACTGGTGCTATTTAACTAAGCCATGGTAACTGGAATTCGTGCATGTCAGGGTCGTGCAGAGTGAGGGCTGCTTATGAAAACTCTTTGGAACTCAAATGACTATGTAAATACTTAGGGTTGTTAGTAGCTGAATTAATCTGATATTATTGCAGCCTTAATGTAAATTCTATTTTTCTAAGCTACCCCGGTGATAAAAATCTCTAATTATTTGACAAAATATCTGGAATTAATTAATTGCTTCTGAATTTATACTAATGAATCCCAGGTTTACCTTTGTTCTATTGACTCTGAACACCAAACCAGCCAACTCACTGAGATGACTTGAGTTATTGTGATATATTTATTATGCACACCTTTATTGTCTACTTAATTTACAATAGTCTTTAGTAACTAGTTACAATGTTGTTTTATCCAAATGTTCAATGCAATATAGCTACAATTTAGTGAGTACCCTCTGACTGCTAGGTAGTAATGGGGAGAGTAGAGGCTGCAGAATTCTATGTTACCATGCTGTCCTTTAGACACAGCACTGGCAGACATTTGTTTAAATGGTATCTGAAACACAGAATTCTTGAAGTATGTGAGAGAGGCAGAAATGAAATTGTTCGGATAAAATACAAATCGTGGAAATAATATGCATTTCGAATTTGTGGGTCACAAATTGAAAGACATTTGGGACCATCATTGCAGAGTAGATGTTACTATTTTTATTAAATAGATAGTCAAGAGCAGAGGGAGGGGCAAGCTCAATACCATACTAGAGGGTCTATGGAGTTGTGTCTTTTAAAGATCAGTTATTCATAAACTCAGAAAATAAAACACATTAACAACACATTAAGCATTATAGGAACAACTGGCAAGAGAGTTTGACAATTCTGCTGGTGGTTGAATTCTTTACTTTATAAAGGGTAATGTTCTAGTATTTTAAAGACATATTCACTGACCCTAATTTTGTAATAGTCACATCATCACACTTTTCATTTTTATTCTTCCTCTTTCAATATAATATATATGAGAATCATTTGGAAAGAA
>NW_012154173.1:7515077-7523673 GCF_000956105.1 Propithecus coquereli | reverse complement strand
TTTATTAGTGTTCTAAAATGATTTCATAATTTTAGAGATACTGATAATATCTTTTATATAGTCATTTAATTAAATTTATGTAGTGCCTATTAACACTTGCCTTTAGAGGCCAGAGCAAAATTAATTAGCACATTTCCAAATAATCATAGAATTGGACACTGACCGAAGGAAGAATCCTCACGTTTATACTTTAATTACATAGTTTTTCTTGCTTTTTAGTGTTGTCACAATAAGTTAAATATATCCCTAAGCTGCTTTAAACATCATATGAGTATCCTTTGGCATATAAATTTGTGACCTAGATGTTTCAATTGCTGGTGTCCTCTATTCATATTTAAAGCTTCTATGTAAAATTTCTTAAGATGTAAGGCCCTGTAAATCTTATTTTTATGAAATTCTATGAATAAGATTTATTTTATTTTTACTCTTAATCAAGGTAGTAAGTGTACATCGCTTAAAAAAAGAAATTATATTTCAGGTTTATAATGAAAACCTGTAGCTCTCCTTCCTGCTACTCCTTTTGCCCCAAGTTCTGCTCTGCAGCAATGACATCCAAATCCTGCAGCTATTTTCTCCATAGTTTGAAAACATGTTTAAATCATACTTTATCCTTTGTTTCAGGGTTTTTTTTTTAGTCTTAGACATTACCTATTGTCTTCCTACTATGAAAGAAGCACATTTTTTAGCACATTTACCTCTATGCAGGTAACTAACACCACATTTTCCCAATTCCTTAATGAGTCAATATTTTATTTACATTAGTAGTTACTATTTAAGTAATTTCAAGTCATCGTTTAAAATATAAAACAGGCAATTTTTATATCTCAGTGGAAAGTGGAGGAGATATACCCTAATTTTATAGAGAAAGTGAGAAGAGGAAGTCCTTGCTCTGCGTCACAGGAGGAATGCATCTTAGAATTAAAAAATCACACATGAACTGTATTAGTAATGGTTTATTGTAACACTGTACTTGAACACAATTAGACATCCATTTCACTTTGGCTATTTGAGCTGACGGTTTCTTTTTTCTTTTCTTTCTTTCTTTCTTTTTTTTTTTTTTTGAGGCAGAGTCTCACTCTGTCACCCTGGATAGAGTATAGTGGTGTCTTGTAGCTCACTGCAACCTCAAACTTTTGGGCTCAAGCAATCCTCCTGCCTCAGCCTCCTGAATAGCTGGGATTACAGCTGTGTGCCAAGATTCCTGGCTAGTTTTTCTATTTTTTTAGTAGAGATGGGGGTCTCACTCTTGCTCTGGCTGGCCTCAAACTCCTGACCTCTAAAAATCCTCCCACCTTGGCCTCCCCGAGTGCTAGGATTACAGGTGGGAGCCCACCATGCCGAGCAAGCTGATGGTTTTAATAAATTTCCCTTCCTTCTTCCAAAATTTCACTGAACCCAGAGAAAGATTTTTTAAAAATAAGTAAAATCTGTACATGTACTGAAACTTTAATTTTTTAATTTTTGTTTCTTCAACATATAGGGCAGATAACATCAGAGTGAGGAAAATACAGACAAGCCTGTGATTAAGCACAGGAAAATGGTGCCACTGGAAAAGTAATATGAAATTCCTCAAGTAGAGCCCCCAAAACTTCAACGTTGTAACACAAGAGGCTAAGTACATGGGTAGAGCAGGGGAGAGTTAACGGTCAAAACAAAGACAAGGATACAGCAGTGACCCAATACAGAGGGCTGATAGTGAAATTCATCGGTTTTCCTTGAGGAAGACAGGCTAAGAGAAGGGGAGGGGCAGGGCCAAACAATTTCCAAATTAGGAGAGTTGCATTCAGTTACAGAAAGGACAGAGTGCCTCCAACTTCAGAGCACCATAGTAATCATGTGGAGAAAAGACCCAAGCCAAAGTGAACTTCCTTTCTACACTTTGTCCTCCCCTGGAGAGTCTCACTATTGGCCATAGATAATTGGAATTGTGAAATGACAGTGGGCATATCTAAGTAGGAGGCAGTACCTTAGGTGGAAATGATGCTATTGGACAGGATGAATGACAACTGTCATTGTACCAACCTACCCAGACATGGAAACTGCAAATAAATGCTGAACTAATAAATAATTTCCTGCCATGACCACCTTTCAAAGTCAGCTAGCACCATATTTTTTATAGCCCATTTGATCCCTTATCTGGAAAAGTAGTTCTTTAGAAAATACGAAGTTTGCTGTATGAGACAAAAAACAGTAGGCACTCAGAGGGTGGCTGGGGTCATGTGGGAGGGAAGAAGAAAAAAGAAATTGTATAGTAAAACTGATTTTACACAGAGTATAAATAATAGGTACAACCATGTATACTAATTTCTTCTTGATGTTTCATAAGGAACTATAATTTAAAAATAATTTCGAGATAATCATTAATGGATCAAAAATATAAAATTCTATAAAAGAATAATAGGAAAAAATGAGCAGTCCAGTGAAAAAGTCATTTTTAATAAAAAGATCAAGAAAGCATAAACAAAAAAATAATTATATGGGCCATATAAGACTAATTTTGGAAATGTCACTAAGTTTTATAGGCCAAAAAAAGTGACCTAGTACAATATAGTTTTTTTAGATCAGATCATAATACAAAATTCATCTGTTTTGTTATAGTACATGATGCTTCATAAAGTGATCCAATAAGAGAAATATGGATCTGATTGCATTTTTCTGCGTGTGATATCCAGTTTTATCAGTGCCATTTATTGAAGAGACTGTCCCTTCTTCCCCAATGTGCGTTCTCAGTGCCTTTGTGGAAAATCAGTTGGCTGTAAATGCATGGATTTATTTCTGCGTTCTCTATTCTGTTTCATTGGTCTGTGTCCCTAAGATTTAAATGTAGTGTTTTCAAAGTCAAAAGAATACATATAAGAATATTCATAATTTCAAAAGTTTTAAACAAGAATCAAAATAAATATGTTGGAATGAGCAGTCTTCTAAAAGTTTAGTTATTCTTGTGGGCATGTAGTGTGGGCTTTTATTTAATTCTCCTGATGACTAATAATGCTGACTGTTGAACAATGTTAAATGTTTTCATGAGCTGATTGACTATTAGTACATTTTTTTGTCAAATTTCTCCTTAAATACTTTACCCAGTTTCAAAATTGGAGTGTTTGTCTTCTTTTTACTGACTTGTATGAATTTTTTACACAGTCTTGTCCTTTGTCAGAGAAGTGAATTAAAAATATTTCCTCCCATTATATGCAGAAGATAAAAATGTTGATCTCATAGAGGTAAAGAGCAGAACAGAGATCACTAGAGGCTGAGAAGGATAGAGAGTAGGGGGCTAGGGAGAGATTTGTTAAAGGACACAAAATTGCAGACAGACTGAGGAATAAGTTCTAGTGTTTTATAGCACTGAGGGAGACTATAGTTAACAATAATATGTAATATACTTTCAAATAGCAAAAAGAAATAATATTGAATGTTCTCAATACAAACACATGATAAATGTTTGAAACAATGGACATGCTAATTACCCTGATCTGATCACCATACATTGTATGTGTTGAAACATCACTATGTACCCCATGAATATGAGCAATTATTATATGTCTATTAAAAAGTGAAAACTAAAAATGAAATTTTCTCCCAGGCTATGGCTTGTCTTTTCATTTTCTTAATGATGTCTTTCAAAGAGCAAAGACTTACATTGATGAAGTCCAATTTATCCCTTTTGTCATTTATGGTTCTTGTCTTTTATTCCCTATTCTTGGGGAGGATGGGAAACATATAGAACTATCACATTGCTATTGAGTATGTAAAATGCTTTGAAAAGAATTTGGTAGTTTTTTATAAGGGTTAAATGTACAATTACCATATGAACCAGAAATACCACTTGTAAATATTTGCCCAAATGCAGTACATCACATAAAGACTTGTGCAAAAATTTTATTCATAATAGCGGAAAAATACAAACACCCCACCCAAATGCCTAACAGGTGGCTGTCAGTGGCTAAACAAATTGATTAAATTAATTCAGTAACTAAAATAAATGAGCTACTGATTCACGCTACAAAATGGACAAATAGGCTGGGCGCAGTGGCTCACACCTGTAATCCTAGCTCTCTGGGAGGCCGAGGCGGGTGGATTGTTTGAGCTCAGGAGTTCGAAACCAGCCTGAGCAAGAGCGAGACCCCGTCTCTACTAAAATTAGAAAGAAATTAACTGGACAACTAAAAATATACAGAAAAAATTAGCCGGGCATGGTGGCGCATGCCTGTAGTCCCAGCTACTCGGGAGGCTGAGGCAGGAGGATCGCTTGAGCCCAGGAGTTTGAGGTTGCTGTGAGCTAGGATGACGCCATGGCACTCTAGCCCGGGCAACACAGTAAGACTCTGTCTCAAAAAAAAAAAAAAAAAAAAAAGACAAATGGCAAAAACATGATGAAAAAAAGAAGCCAGATATGAGTATACAGTATAATTCCATTTATATGAAATTCTAAAAAATACAGAACTAGTCTATAGCAGTGGTCCCCAACCTTTTTGGCACCAGGGACTGGTTTTATGGAAGACGATTTTTCCATGGACAGGGGTAGGGATGGTTTCGGAATGATTCAGGTGCGTTACATTTATTGTACAGTCAGACCTTTCCGCTAATGATAATCTGTATTTGCAGCGGCTCCCCAGCGCTAGCATCACTGCCTCATCTCCACCTCAGATCATCAGACATTAGATTCTCATAAGGAGCATGCAACCTAGATCCCTCACATGCACAGTTTATAGCAGTGTTTGCACTCCTATGAGAATCTATTGCCACAGCTGATCTGACAGGAGGCAAAGCTTATGTGGTGATTCCAGTGATGGGGAGTGGCTATAAATACAGATGAAGCTTCACTGTTTACCAGCTGCTCACCTGCTGTGTGGCCCAGTTCCTAATAGGCCACCGACAGGTACCAGGCCACAGCCTGGGGGTTAGGGACCACAGGTCTATAGTGATAGAAAAATCAATTATTGCTTGGGATAGAATTTGACTTCAAGGGGGCAAGAGGGAATGTTTGGGGTCACAGAAATATTTTACATCTTGATTTTGGTGTGATTACATGGTTGTATATATTATACAGACTCAAATTTTATTTATAAATGGGTATATTTTACTGTATATAAATTATATCTCAATAATGTTCACATAAACATAAACTAATAATTATAATAAAGAAACTATAAAAAGAAGAAATAAATCAGTAGAAATATATAAACAGGAAAACAAAAACAAATATATTTAGGAAATAGAAAATGTATATTTGTAATAATTTCAGTTATTAGTACCATGAAATGAAAAATAAATTGGATGAAATATTTGATTAAACTCAAGAAAAATGGAAGCAGCACAAAAAATTACAGGCTAATAACTCATGAATACAAATGTAAAATATCTAAGCAAAATATTGTAAGTTAAATTCAGTGCTATATCAAAAGGATAATATAACATACACAACCGAACTTTATTCCAGAAATGCAAAGATTGATTTCACATTTAAAATCAATTAGTGTAATTTGTCACATTAATAGAAGGATCAATGTCATATGATTTTCTCAATAGATGCAGAAAAAAATTTGATAAAACCACCTAATCTTGATAAAAAATGACATCAATAAAAAAGATAATTTTTAGCAAACTAGAAATAGAAGAAAACTTCCTCAAATTCTACCAATTGACATCATACTTACTGGTATGATATTAAACATTTTCCTCTTAAGTCAGGAGACAAAAATATGCTCCACTTCTAATAATACTGTATTGGGAGTTCTAGCCAACACTATAAGGCAGGAAAAAGATATTAAATGTATACATATTGAAAACAATTAATGAATATTGTCAATTTTTACAGATTATACAATTTTATACATACAAATATTTTGAATCCATAAACAAAGTATTAGAATTCGGAAGTGAATTTAACAAGAGCACTGTATACAAGGTCAACATATGTAGTGAATGTTATGATATACTGAAGGACTCAAGAATTCATTTCTTTAGCTGCTAGAAGTACTTCCCTATGAAGGTCCTAGTTAGCCTTCTGGGAATGGCCCTTGGCTATAAAAAGGTTACTTATACAAGGTCAAACTCTCTTCACATGGGCATCTTGCATCTAATGATAAAAGACTATACAGGATTGGCTTTGGTACCTCAAGTTGAGATAATTTTTGTAGTGGCAGCTTTTCACTCTGGTGCTCGGTAGTGAAGGAATTATTACTCAAAACATGTAGTGTTTAGAGAGAAGGGGAGAGACCAAAGCCTGAAGGAGAAAATGGCCTCCCCAGCTAAGTTCCTTCCTGTATTTATTTCCAAGGACATGTGCAAAAGGTCAGGGCCATTTGCTAATTTCTTTAACAACATCCACACGGAACAGCTGACCTCTGCACACAGCAAACAAGCAGCTTCAGGCAGGTGTTTTTGCCTGTCCCTTCACTCACCCTGCTCACATTCTTTCCATCTATCCATCCTTTCGTCTAGGCCCAGCCCCAACAAATTTTGACAAGCCATCTAGCTTTAGGTTCTCCTGTGAAGTTGGCTGAATTCTTTGTTAAGAATGCAGTGCAACCCAACGTCTTCCTTTATCTGGTCCTGCATCCCTCCTTTCCCCTACATGTGTTGATCTCAAGATCACTCCTTGATAAATGTCCTGCATGCTAATTTCAATCTCATAGTCTGCTTCCCAGGGAATCCTACCTGCAATATCTTGTAGAAGGAGTGTTGCAAGAAAGAAGACACTTTATGGGATTCTGAAACAGGATTACCCAACAACCAGCTTCCATGGGAAACCTGTTGCTGCTAATAGGTGGAGAATGGATAGCCCAGGCACGAAGAAGCAGAGTAATTATTTAAATTTCCACTTATTGTGAACTGTAATTGTATACGGGTGAAAGAAAATGTACCAGTGAGTGCAACAAACCAAATATTAAGCAAAATAAGGGAAATGATAATTGTAAGAACAAGGAAATTAGAGAGCTATTTCTGGGGGCAACTAATGTTTAGAAAAAGATAATAAAATGCTCCTACTTCCCATTCAAGATAAGAAATTAAAAGAATATCACAATCTGGGTGTGTGGGAGGGAGCAAATATTATGATCCCTTAAAGATCTATAGAATGTGAGTAGTAGTATTTATTATATCTCCATTTAGTTTATCAGAATGGACCCTAAAAAGGCAGACAGATTCTGAAGAATGATTGTAGACTCCCACAAACTTGAACCAAATAGCAGTTCCAATTGCAGTGGATTAACATGACTGCAGGTATGAAGTATGTGGCTAGTGATTAATGAATGTCTTCTTTTCCATTCTTATCAGAAAGAAGGATCAGAAACAGTTTACTTTTACTGGAAACAGACAACAGTATACATTTACAGCCTTGACCAAGGCAATTGTTGACTCCGCTATCTTCTGCTGTAATCTAGTTTGAAGATACCTAGATCATCCTGACATGTTAAAGAACATCATATTGTTTCCTATTCAGTCAGAAGCTGTTGCCTTAAAAGAAGTGGGCTCTTGAAAGTGCATGTGAAGAACCAGACCTGAATCTCTTACCACAACTCAGAAAAACTCTGAAGAAACCCCAGGTTTCAGATCTCACTGTAGGATGAGTTGACCCCTTCACTGACTTTGTATCACAGCCTAACTTCTTCCTCTACCAAAGTTTGCCTCCATTGTCCCTTTTGGGTGTGGATCATTAGAGTATTTCCTAATAAATGTCCTACATATCAATCTCAGAGTCTTATTCCTAGGGAAACCAACCTGAAACAACATATAAAATTCATTTATATTTACATAGTATCAATAGACAATTATAAAATAAAATTAACCACAGTATAGATTACAATATCATCAAAAATCAAATTTATAAAATAATCTGATGGAAAATATTTACACCAAAGCACTAAAAATTATGAAATAATTGTTACTTAATTCACTTCCAGATAAATTAGGCCATCAAAGACTGGTGAATTGGGAGAAAAGGGAGATATTAAAAAGTGTGTATGAGACTGAACTACAGATGTTTAGGAATAGCAATTAAAATGTAAAGGCTGGTGATATCTTGTCACTCCATAAATTAATATTACTATATTAGAGACAGAAATGATCTCAGCAGTTTTTCAGGGCTTTGCCCTGAAGGAATGTGTGAGTGTGTTAGTTTGCGTATCAAAAGCTGCTCCACTGCAGGAGGGCATCTCAAAGGTCAGTAGCAGCTGCTTTCCAAGGTGACGTTGCAGTCTCAAACCGGTGGTTCTCACCTGCTTTGAAGGACAAAGCAAGGTCTACATGGAACCACAGGATGAGAGCTGATCAAAGAGTGTCCGCCAGAGAGACAGATACCTACGGCTAAAAACAATTAGCTCAGGGGACATTTCCTGCTTGATTTCTGATGACCTGTCTCTATCTGCAATAACTAGATAAAGAAATATGGAGCCACTCTATCTCTGTTTAACCCTTCTTTTAAGTGATACCTTTATGTTAGAACTTAGAAGTTTGTCCTTGAAAGATTTTGTAACCATTTGTTCACATAGATAGAGTTAGCTAAGGGATCTAAAGAAGCCTTTTGAAATGCTTTTAACCTAAAACAAACTACCCGTTATTATGTAAACCTGTTACCCCTGGCAACCGATCACTGTAC
>NW_012154173.1:7511967-7513837 GCF_000956105.1 Propithecus coquereli | reverse complement strand
TATTAGACATTTGGTCACAGGCAGCTTAGTAGATACATTTACAACATTACTATTTATTTTTTTTAGCCATGGAATAACATGTATATATGTATGTATGTATGGAATAACACGTAACTAGTAATTTAGAAAAAAATTGTAAAGCCAATTCACCCTAAGATACCGGCAGTAAAAGACAGAAATGAAGTAAGTTTATATTACTGATAATTTTATTTATAAATGGTCATTGCTCTGGTTTGAATAAGTGTTTATAATGAAATCTTGGAATCAGTAAGCACTAAAAAAATAAATGTTAGCAACTATTATTAAAGGTACAATGAGGCCTGACAGGATAGATAAAGATCAATTGTTTCTAATTATGAATATTGGGGATGTGCAATAGAGGACATAATATTTGAGATAAGCTTGTAAGCAGGATTTGGATACAGACAATATGGAAAACTATTGTGAGGTATATTTTGGCTGAGGGAACACAATGATCAAAAATATGGAGAACATGAAATTTGAGGAAAATTATAAATAGGCCACCCGTCAAATCATGAGGGAGAATATATTTGAAAATAAAACATCAGCTAAGAGGCAAGTTGCAAAATCAAGAGAATGGAGTGGGATAGTTAGGGGTACAAATTACAAATGGGAAGATGATTTCATTTAAGAAAGAATCCAGGGGAGGAGCCAAGATGGCAGACCAGAAAAGCCACCAGCCAGAGTGCCTCTGCAAAAAAGATAAATTTTAGAAGAAAGAGAAAAAAATAAACTAGCAGAGAAACATAGATCAGGTGAGGGTCAGAAGGAAGGGTGCCTGAAAAAACAGGAGTCTCCACAGGAAGACATTGGGGAGGAGAACTGGAAGGAGAAAGGTCCCCAAGAGGCTTGGAGACCAGCGACAAGGGTAGGTGGAGCAGATAACTTTCCCCTCCCTTGTATCTCGGAATGCTGGTGGGCTCCTGAGTGGTTGGAGAGACCTGCCATCACCAGCCCAGAGATGGCTGTCACCAGTGAGCAGTGGCCTCTTGCGGACACGGCGCCGGGCTCCCAGCTCATTGGGGCACCTCCCCAGGGGCAGACCCTAGCCTATCAGCAGACGCCATATTGGTCCATTCTTTCTTTCCCCTTCCCTACCCGTGGGTGCCCAGAGAGACAATTTAGCCATCACACAGAGGCATCTCCAAGGAATGGGACCTTTCCTTTTGGGGCCCTACAGCAGACTGAGGGGTACTCAGACTGTGAGCTCCCTACCTGACAGCCCTCCCAGGCTCTGCTTGCCTGGGGACTCCAGGAGAGTGGGGCAAATCCCGAGGTGGAGTGAAATAGATCCAGCTTGGGCACCCTGTACGTGTTTCAAGACCAGCACCCCTTCCCCCGGTAGGGTCAGGAATTGATCTTCAGGGCCCAGGGGACAGGCCTGCAGACCAGACCCCGTACACCCAGGTCAAGATCGCACTGCCATGGGGCACATTAGGGAGATCTGTGAAAGAGCCTACTGAGGAGTGTGTGTCTTCAGGGGCAGATCAGAGTGCCTGAGTGGCGACCCTCCAGCCAAAAGAGGGCTGTGCACCCAGCCCAGGCTGCAATCCTGGGTAGGGATCCCCCTGGCCCACGTCACAGCCAGGGGAGATCCATTGGCCTGAGGTCCCGCTTGCTGGCAGAGGCCTGGGAGAGGCCACGGAGAGGGGGAGAGTGGAAGGGAGCAAGACCTGCTCCAGAGTGCGGGTCTCAGACAGCCCCAACCCCAAGACAAGACTTTGAATTGAGTGGAGCCATGTCAGCCCCTCCTGGCAGCTTTGCACAGAAACAAAGAACAGACTTTTGACCATGCTAACAACAGTTGTGGAGCCTGAGGGCAGGCTTACCCAACCCAGCCCCACCCAGA
>NW_012154173.1:7499061-7499787 GCF_000956105.1 Propithecus coquereli | reverse complement strand
TATATTATAGCCAACCTACTGTATGATTTCAACTATATGGCATTCTGGAAAAGGCAAAATTGTAGAGACAGTAAAAAGATCAGTGGTTGCCAGAGGTTAGGTGGGAGAAAAGGATGAACAGGGAGAGTACAGTGGATTTTTAGGGCAGTGAAACTATTCTGTGTAAGATTATAACTTTGGATATGTGTCACATATTTGTGAAAACCTAGAATGTACCACACCAAGAGTGAACTTTCATGTAAATTTTGCACTTTGAGTGATAATGATCTATCAAGGAAGGTTCATTGATTGTAACAAATGTTATCACTGTGGTGGAGATGTGTATAGTCAGGGAGATAGTGCGTGTGTAGGGGTAGGGGGTGTATGGGAACTCTCTGTGCTTTCTGTTCAATTTTTCTGTGAACAGAAATATTTCTAAACACTTCTAAACAAACATTTCTAAAAAATAATGTTCATTTAATCCTGCTTTAAAATAAAACTAAAACTTTAAAATACGTTTAATAATGGTGGTTTCCATGACAACGTATTCACTTAAAAAGGTTTGGCTAATTTTTCTGCCAATATAATTCCACAACTCAGCTCAAGACCACAGTAAGTCACTATCTTCGTTTCCATTATACTTCTAATTACATTTTGATTTGCATTCTCTATATTTTGTGTGTTATTACTGACAACCTAGTTTTAAAGAAAATTAACTAAAGTAGACATAAAATTATATTTAATTTT
>NW_012154173.1:7497042-7499011 GCF_000956105.1 Propithecus coquereli | reverse complement strand
CAAGGACCTACCGACCAATAGCTTACAAACATGATTAGAAACATTATAATTATTGAACTATGAAATGAAGAAGAAATAGCTGTACTTTGTGTAGCATGAAGGTTTTTTAACTTATCAATAACAATTTCAAACGTTTTACAATATCTACTTCTGTACATTTTTTAATAACATAAGAAATGCCTGGCTGGGAGGAGAATGGTAGAGATGCAAGAAAGTGGTTGGTTAATCCTTCTCCAGGAAATGATGGTGTACCTGAAATGGGTAGCTTGAATGACCTCAAGGTCACAATCTGGGGGTTCAATGTTAATGTGTCATCACTTAAGATCCAGACAGCCTGAGTGACACAATCTGTACTCTTACTGCTCCTTGTGCCATAAATAATTACACAGGTGCAATTCCAAGAGTGTTATAAATGAGAATCACTCTAATTCCTATAGGTTGAGAATTTTCTATTGTTACAGAAAGCTCAAAGTGCTCATCTCACATGGATTTTGAGATCTGGCCAAGTATTCACAGCAATTCAGTCCGGGGCCAGAACTGTCTCCTGACTGTCTGGTAGATTCAGATAAGATCAGATACAGAGAATGGCCTTCCTAGGAAAGGATTTGAAAAACAGCAAAATGATTTCCTTAATGTGTGTATTTCAACAGCTAAAAAGTCACGACATTTTAGTAGCAATAAATATAAAAAGGGAAATATTTGCTTAAACTTTCATTTTCACTTACAATTCATAAAAGTGAAAATATTTGGTTTGTTTAAAATGTATTTTGAAAGAGGTAATTGCTTTTTTCTTTAATTATTTAGCACAGCAAAATGCTGTGGCAAACTTACAAAATTGAACTAAGAGGTTAAGGTAGAATTAGAATAAGTGTTCTATTAGAAATGTGGATTTGCATGTCACGATTAAACATAAATGATCATGGCATTCCCCTTTTTAAAGCTTTTTAATGGTTTCCCGTTATGCTTAGAGTAAAATGTAAATTCCATGACAAGCCCCACAAAGCCCTATATAACTACAGTCCCCAACCCCCTGGGCCGAGGACTGGTACTGGTCTGTGGCCTGTTAGGAACCCGGCCACACAGCAGGAGGCTAGCGAGCTAAGCTTCATCTGTATTTACAGCTTCTCCCCATTGCTGGCATCACACTGCCTGAGCTCCACCGCCTGTCAGATTGTCTGGCTGGCAGTCTGCTCTTGGTTCTCGGTGTGCTCTTGGCCCAAGAATGACCAGACACACCAAGGTGTCAGGCTCAGCCTCTCGGTGGACTGTTATCCTAGTTCTTTGGCTCCTTGCTTGGACAGAAATCACAAGCAATGGAGTGACAACAAGCAGGGAGCAGTTTCATATGAGTAGCTTTTTATCACAAAATGAAACAGGTCTATCTCCATGAGTGGAGAGAGACAGATTAACTCACTGACTTACAGGTGTTCTCAAGGTTGTATCTGCATATTCAAGCTCCTTCTCTAAAAGCCCTACCTGGGGGAAACAAACCACAATGTAGATTTAAACTAATAACATAATAATTAGCCTTAGGTTACTATAGGTCACTTTCCAAATCCTGTTATGCCTAAAATGAGGAATTTCCAGATTAGTAAAAGGTTCCCCCCTTCCCCAGGTGTAGCAGTTACTTGGGATGGGATTAAGGGTGGGGCAACATCAAAATGGAGTGCCCACCCTTATCCTTCTTCCCAGATGGGGCAATTGCTTGAGGCAGCACCAAAGCAGGGCACCTTTGTCCCTAGAAGAGCTAGAGATCCTAGCTATTTGCCTAACATGATCAGTGGCAGCTTTAGATTCTCATGGGAGCACAAACCCTACTGTAAACTGTGCATGTGACGGATTTAGGTTTTGTGCTCTTTATGAGGATCTAATGCCTATGATCTGAGGTGGAGCTGAGGTAGGGATGCTAGCACTGGGGAGAGACTGCAAATATGGATTGTCATTAGCAGAGAGCTTTGACTGCACAGAA
>NW_012154173.1:7492999-7493376 GCF_000956105.1 Propithecus coquereli | reverse complement strand
TTTTGTTGTTGTGTCCTTTCCTGGTTTTGATATCAGGGCGATTTTGGCTTCATAAAATGTTTTGAGGAGGGTTCCTTCCTTCTCAATGTTGTGAAATAATTTCTGCAGGATAGGCACCAGTTCTTATTTGTAGGTCTGGTAAAATTTGTGTGTGAAACCATCTCATCCAGGACTTTCTTTTTAGGAAGGTTTTTATTGCTGTTTCAATTTTGGTGCTTGGTATTGGTGTTTTCTGGAATTCTATATCTTCCTGATTGAGCCTAGGGAGGCTGTGTGTTTCTAAGAATTTGTCCATTTCCTCCATGTTTTCCAGTTTATGTTCATAGAGGTTTTTACAGTATTCGTAGATGATATTTTATATTTCTGTGGTATCAGTT
>NW_012154173.1:7488982-7490444 GCF_000956105.1 Propithecus coquereli | reverse complement strand
CTCCAAACTCTGAAGTAATGTGCATACATTAAAAGCGAAGAAAAAGAGAATTGAAGCCAAGTTCTAGATAGTGTGGAGTAAAGGGAGAGAGTTTATGGAGTAGAAATGATCTCTAAATAGAGACCTGGATTTATCAAATTCAACTTTCTAACATTTTCATCTACAAACCTGGTGAAGCAGTTAGATCCCACTAATAAAATCCTGCAATGTAGTTAATCTTTAAGCTTTGTGTCAGTGTTTTGCATAATTCTGTTTTTTTGAGCTATATAAGGGAGAATAAGAGAGAAAGCAGAGTACAAAATAAATCAGGTGCATAGTAATCATACTTTCAAAATCACAGTGTGCTGAAACTTTTTCTATTTTTGTGTGTCAAAAATAAATCATGGCTGTATTACAACTTCGTGAGATTGCCCATTCCTGTGGTAATGTACCTGCCTTATTATTGGCTTCCTAACAATTACTTCAACAATCATTTAATTTTGCAACCTTTCAGCAAGAATAGATAGAAGAAGCCTATCAACTTGAAACCGAATAGATAAATAAATGCTATTTTATATTGTAATATGAATTCAAAAAGTTAAAACTGTAAGTTTATGAAAAATGAAACTTTCTATATACAACCCATTTTGTAAAAAGAAAATCATTCACTGAAGCAAATTATTGTAAAAATAATACCACGTGGATAGCATTATTCAAAATTTCAATGTGCTTTCCCACAGATCTTTCAGTTCCGATATTTTTTACTGTTACACAGATTTATTAGGTACATATACACTAATAATTTTTATATCTTTCCTGGGTTAGCAAACTTTAAGTCATTAGAGAATATTCCTTTTTACTTCTCTTAATGTTTGTTGCTTTGATGTCTATTTTGTTTGAATCTAATGGTTCTAAGATTTTTACTTTTGATGCTGTGTATCATGAGAAGGATATAGTTTGATTTTGCTATTTTATCTAGTTGAACAAACAATAGCTTTTATTTGGGATATTTTATCCACATATTAATGTAATTGCTGATATATTGATACATAATTCACCTTTTTACTCTCTGCTTTCTACTTGACCCATCTATTTTATATTTCTTTTCCTCTAAAATTTTCTTTCTTTTGATTTCATTAAATATAATTTAAGTTTTACCTCTATGAGCTTACTGATGTATTCTCTTTTTATTATTTTCATGGCTACCTTGCTTTATTAAAAGATACTATAAATTTATACTTTTAACATACCACATATGATACAAAGAACTTAGAACACTTTAGCTTCACTTACTTGATTCTTATCTTATTTGTTATTGTTGTTTTCTATTTTGATTCATATACATATTGAACCCCACAAGGCATTTTAATACATTACATGTTTAGTTATATTTTTGCATATATAAGCCATTTCAATTACTCCTTAGTCCATACTGTATCTCTGAGCTTTTATATGATATACTGTTTTTCTTCTAAGTGATCAT
>NW_012154173.1:7481756-7485332 GCF_000956105.1 Propithecus coquereli | reverse complement strand
GAGATCAGTCACCGTATTGTCCCAAAAAGAAGAAAAAAGTTTCAGGTGAAAAAACATAGCATAGGTGGAATACTGAGGGAAAGGTAGCAGAACTTACCCTTATGGGAGATCCCACAGGAAGAAGTTGTGGAGCAGAATAAGAAGGAGCAAGATATTGGCAGAGAACTACTGACCACTGAGGGATTTGGAGTTCAACAGAAAGGGTAGATGGGAGTGTTTACTTTTCCTCCCCTCACACCTGTGGTAGTCTTCCAGCTCCCAATCCTTCAGAGAGCCTTTTTAATCTCAGGAATGCAGGTGTTTCTGCCATGGATGAACTGAGAGCTTCTTGAGAGTAGAGCACCTGGCTGTGGGCCTGTGCAGGGTCACTTCCCCCACCATAGACGCAAGCTGAGGTAGTGGGTGCCATATTGCCCATGCACCCACTGGATGTCTCTATCCTGTCTGGGAGGTCACAGTCCCTCAGTTGCCATGTCACTTGAACATTCCCCAGCACTCACTTGGACTGTGACAACCACAAAGGTACAGGGAAACACAGAAGAGTAGCAGTATTTCCAGAGTCTGACCCATAGGGCAGGCTGCCCCTGAAGGGTCTGGAAAGTTCCATGAATGCTTTTTAGGACAAAGGAAAGTGGAAAGCACACTCTCCTGCATCTGAGAGCTCCTCTGTCTCATGACCGGATGTTGTCTGTACTCTTTCCAGTGGAGACATGGTGCAGAGTGGAGTCCATAGGGTAGGACAGTGTCCGAATTCCAGAGAAGCAGCAGCACAGGAGCCTGGTAAGGAACATGGAGATTCCCTTGTTCCAACCACCCAATGCTGCAGACATAGCTGCCTCTCCTCCCAAGCATGAGCTATTAGAGTGGGTGTGCCACAGAATGGCCAGTTCTAGGCTTGCTAGGCTTCTAGGCCAGTTCTAGTACTCTGCTCACCATGCCCATGTTTTGCACGGAGGGTGTGGCTCATTTCCCTCCCCCATGGACAGGCAGCTTTTTTTGTAGATGTCAGGACCAGGGAATCTCAGCACTAAGGTCTCTACATCACTAGACCCAAATCCAATGCTCTCCGGCACCTACTCAGACCACAGCAGTCTTGGGGGACTGGTGGGTCCCTGGGGGAACTGTAGGTCCCCTGAAGCTTGGGAATTCAAGGCAGGCCACTTCCAGCTGAGAGGAGACTGGCAGCATGCCAGAAGACCCATTAGGACAAAGGGGACCAGAAGGCTAGCTTCCCCTTATTTGGGGACTTCTCCTCCTCCACTCCTCCTTTGCCCACTACTGGCAAGGCAGCCATGGCGGTTTCTGCTTGGAGCTGGTGAGGGCTACACAGGGAACAATTAAGCCAGGGTATTTGGGAGCAGCTGCCCTACCTCTGACAGAGTACCTGCCACAATCAGGCTTCCATGGGGTGTGGGGCTCATTCCTTTCCCTTTGAGGGAGGGTAGGGCTAGCAGTGCTCTCACCAAGCTGCTTGTCTCTTCTGAGAGAAGGCTATTCTCCCTGGAGGCAACTCTCTGGCATGACTAACCCTCACCCCTGCCATAGCATTTCATCGCAACCCCCAGTCATTCTGGGAACCCAGTGAACAGAGGTTTGCAGCTATAACGTTGCATACTGGCAAGCATTCTCATTTGATTTTAAGAGCTGGAGCTGTGTGCATGATAATGCAAAAAAAGCTAAACCATATTTTATGGTTGCTATATAAACAGAAATCCAAAGACTACGCTCTTTAAGTGAAGTGGTTTGTTGCGTACATCCCTCAGATTCTAGTAAAGAAATTATCTAGTTAATAAGTTTAAAATGTCTAAAATAACACAGTAAGCATGCAGCTATTCTTTCTTTTTTTTTTTTTCTTGCCACTTCCTCAGGATTTTGCATTTTTTGGCTCTCTTAAGATATTAAAATACCTTTAATTGTTTGCTACTCGTATCTTAAGGTTTTCCTGATAGTATGATCATGCTTCCAAGATCCTTCTTTTTTTGAAAATTTATTTTAATTGACAAATAATAAATATTTATACTTATGGAATAAAATGTCATGTTTTGATTTATGCATACATTATAGAAAGATTCAACCAAGCTAATTCACCTATACATCATCTCACCAACTTATATTTTTGTGGTGGGAACAATAAAAATATATTCTTTAAGCAATTTTGAAATATACAATCTATTATTACTAACTGTGATCACCATGAAGTTCAATAGATCACTAAATCTTATTTCTCCAGTCTAACTAAGATTTTGTACCTCTTGATCAACATCTTTCCTTCTCTCAGTCCTTTCCTTGCCCCCTGCCACTGGTAACTACCTTTCTACTCTCTGTTTCTATGAGATAAACTCTTTTAGATTCCACATATACATGAGATCATACAGTATTTCTATGGCATTATATGACTGGCTTATTTCACTTAGCTAGATTTCGTCCACTTTCATTCATGTTGTGAATGACAGAATTTTCTTCGTTTTTAAGGCTGTATAGTATTGCCTCATGTGTATTTATTACACTTTTTTTTACCTGTTCATTTGTTCATGGACACTTAGGTTGCTTCCATATCTTGGCTATTATAAATAATGCTGAAATGAACATGGGAGTACAGATATCTGTTTGACATACTGATTTCAATTCCAGTAGTGGAAATGATGGATCATATGGTACTTCTATTTGTACTTTTTTGAGGAACCTTCATACATTTCCATAGTGACTGTACTAACTTGCATTCCAATCAACAGTATAAAAGAGTTCCCCTTTCTCTATATCCTTGCCAGCATTTGTTATTTGTTATTTTTCGTCTTTTTGATGGTAACTATTCTAACTGGGGTAAGATGATATCTCCTTGAGATTTTGATTTGCATTTTCTTGAGGATTAGTGATGTTGAGCATTTTTTACATACCTATTTTCCATTTGCATCTCTTCTTTTGAGAAATGTCTATTGAGATTCTTCACCCTTTCTTAAAATGGGTTATTCGATCTCTTGCTGTTGAGTTGTTTGAGTTTCTTATACATTTTGAATATTAGCCCCCTATCAGATATATGGTTGCAAATATTTTCTTGAAATCTATGGGTTGTATCTTCACTCTTAATTGTATCTTTTGCTGCATAGAAGATTTTTAGTTTGATGCAATCCCAATTGTCCATGTTTGCTTTTGTTGCCTGTGCTTTTGGAGTCCTATCAAAAAAATCATGCCCAGACCAATGTCATGGAGTTTTCTCCCTGTTTTCTTCTAACAGCTTTATAGTTTCAGGACTTACACTTAAGTCTTTTACCCATTTTGAGTTGATTTTTGGATACGGTATGAGGTAAGGGTCCAATTTTTTTTTTCTGCGTGTGAATATTCAGTTTTCCGAATACTATTTATAAAAGAGACTATTTTTTGTCATTATGTGTTCTTGACACCTTTGTCAAAAATTAATTGACCATAAATGCTTGGGGTTATTTCTGTGCTTTTTATCTTATTTTGTTGGTTGATATATCTGTTTTTATGGCAGTACAATGCTACTTTCATTATAACAGTTTTATAATATATTTTGAAATCAGGAAATGTGATGCCTACAGCTTTGGTCTTTTTGCTCAA
>NW_012154173.1:7468493-7470521 GCF_000956105.1 Propithecus coquereli | reverse complement strand
GAGGCTTTGAATCCAGACTTGTTTAAAACAAAACCCCATTCATGTTAATTTCATCCAAAATACTATCTTATAGCAAAATTAAAAGCATAAATTAAAAACATAAGCAGGAGCACTTCCAGTTTCAGCTCTGATATGTAAAAAGAGCTTAGAATTCATCATTCCCATTCTGACAACAAGAAAAATCTTTACAAACTGAAATACTACAAATTGTCTTGGATTTATCAGAGAATGGAAGCCACATGGAAAACTGACATGTTGAGACCAGGAGAGACAGGCTCATCCAGAGAGATATAGCAACTCAGATCGACTTACGTGGAGCAGAAACTGCTGGAGCCATAAACTGGTAGAAATACTAGAATGGTAATTTTGATGCATTTCTGGAGGCTGAACATAGATTAGCATGAGAGAGAAATATTTCTGGAGACAATGGTTTTGCAAAAATCCCCTATACTTTGATGGGCTTTCCTTCCAGAACCCTACCAGGTTCTCATGGCAAGGATCCAAGAACGATATCCTTATAGTCCTTGCAGGGGGAAGGGAAGAGTAAACTTTGGGAAACATGTCCAGAACCTTCTCCATAACAAAGGCCTACCTTCTGGGAAATAACATTGCTAGGGCATAATTCTGAAACCTTATTCTATCTCCGAAAAGGGAGTTCTTTCCCACTCCAGCCCCCTAAAATCTTCATGCCTTACATACAAAGGAAGAAACATATTCAACAGGGGACAGATCTTCAAAAACAAAAAACAAAATATTGGGAATGCTGCAGCCAGAGAAGGAAGTAAGGGGCAGAGGAAAAAGCTATACCACTACAGGAAGGAAACTCGTGAGGCCCTCAGGCCTGAGACACAGGCCCACTTAAAGAATGAGACTTAATCAGAAGATTATAGAATGTTCATCCTCATCCGCACTCTACCAGCACACCAAGACAGTGCCAGGACAGTAACAGTGGATACTGCTGAAAGAGCTGGAAGAGGTAGAGTCTCTCTGAGTAGCAGTATCTATTGAAGCATGAAAGTCAAGAGAGAAGACAAAATATGAACTCTAGAATAATTTGTGACTCTGGCAGTCTTAGCTAAAACAAACATTAAACACAGCCCAACTTTAGTAAGATTAGTATAAGTTTTCACACTAAATATTCATTTGCCTCAGTTCCTATTATCAAATGCAATGTGCTCAGTTTTCAATAAAAAATTACAAGGAATACCAAAAGGCAAAAAACAACAAAAAAGAAAACATCTGGAAAAAGCAATTATCAGAATCAGAATCAGACTCACATATGACACACATAATGTAATTCTCAGATTGGGAATTTAAAATAACTGATTAATAATACTGTATTAAAAGCTGTAATGAAAAAAGTAAAAAACATGCAAGAGCAGATGGATAATGCCAGCAGAGAGATAGAAACTCTAATGAATAATCAAATAAAAGGCTAGAAATAAAAAACAAAGTAACAAAAATGAAGAATGTCTTTGACAGCCTATCAGTAGCCTCAACACAGACAGGGAAAGAATCGATGAACTTTAAGATAAGTCAATAGAAACTTTCCAAACTGAAATGCAAAAAGAAAGAGGAATGAAAGATAAGAAAAAGAAAAACATGTCTAAGAACCATGGGAAAATATCAAAATATGAAACATATTCATAATTAGAATGACAGAATGAAAGAATAGATCAGAAAAAATGCTTGAAGTAATAATGGTTTAGAACTTTGCAAAATCAAATCACAGATTTGGAAAGCTCAGAGAACCCCAAGCAGGATAAATATCCCCCCAAATCATAGCTTGGCATAGCATATTCAAACTGCAGAAAACCAAAGATGAAGAGAAAATCTTTTAGAAAGCCCAAAGTAGAATAAAAATCTTACCTCTGTGTGAAAATGGATAAGAATTACAGTAGAATTCTCATCAAAGACCACACAAGCCCCACCAACCTAGAATTCTATATTCAGTGAAATTATTCTTCAAAAGTGAAGGAGAAATAGAGGTATCTTCAGACAAACAAAAACTGAAGGAATTCATTTCAT
>NW_012154173.1:7454915-7456494 GCF_000956105.1 Propithecus coquereli | reverse complement strand
GCCCATTTTTATCACTATTATTCAATATAATACTGGAAATCCTAGCCGGAGCAGTTAGGAAAGAGAAAGAAATGGAGGGCATTTAAATTGGAAAGGAAGAAGTCAAATTAGGCAAAGACTCCACCCAAAAACTGTTAGAACTGATTTAAAAATTCAGTAAAGTTGGAGGATACAATATCAACATATAAAAATCAGTAGCATTTATATATGCCCAAAGTGACCTCTGTGGAAATCAAGAAAGCAATCCCATTTACAATAGCTACAAAAATATAAAATACCTGGGAATCAATCTGACCTAATAAGTGAAATATCTATACAAGTAAAACTATAAAACTCTGATGAAAGAAATAGAAGAGGATACAAAATAATGGAAAGATATTCCATTCTCATGGATTGGAAGAATTAATATTATTAAAATGACAATACTGTCCCCAAAATTTACAGATTCAATACAATCCCTATCAGAATACTAATGACATTCTTCACAGAAATAGAAAAAATAAACCGAAATTTTATATGGAACCACAAAAGACCCCAAATAGCACAAACAATCCTGAGCAAAAAGAACAAAGCTGGAGACATCATACTACCTGACTTCAAAATCTACTACAAAGCTATAGTAACCAAAACAGCATGGGACTGGCATAAAAACAGACACATAGACCAATGGAATAAAATAGAGAATCCAGATATAAATCCACACATTTATAATGAACTCATCTTTGATAAAGACACCTAGAAAATACAATGACAAAAGGAGAGTTTTTTCATGACCTGGTGGTGGGAAAACTGGGTAACTACATGCAGAAGAATGAAACTAGACCCTCTATCTCTCACCATACACAAAAATAAAATCAAAATGGATTAAATACTTAAATACAACACTTAAAACTATTAAACTACTACAAGAAACATTGGGGGAGCTCTCTAGGACATTGGTCTGACAAAGATTTTTTTGTGTAAGGCCTCTAAAACAAAGGCAACCAAAGCAAAAATAGACAAGTGGGATTGTATCAAAGTAAAAAGCTTCTGCACAGCAAAGGAAATAGTCAGCAAAGTGAAGAGAGAACCCACAGAATGAGAGAAAATATTTGCAAACAATCCATCTAAGAAGGGATTAAAAAACAAAATATATAAGGAAGTTAAAAACAACTAATTAGCACAAAATCAAATAATCCAACACAAATGGGCAAAAGATCTGAACAGATATTTCTCAAAAGAAGACATACAACTGGCCAACAGGTATGTGAAAAAATGTTCAACATCACTAATCATCAGAGAAATGCTAATCAAAACCATGATAAGATGTCATCTCATCCCAGACAAAGTGGTTTATATGAAAAAGGCAGACAATAACTGATACCGATGAGGGTGTGGAGAAAAGGGAACACTTGCGCATTGTGGGTGGAAATGTAAATTAGTGCAACCACTATGGAGAACAGTATGGAGGCTCCTCAAAAAACTAAGAATAGAGCTACCATATGATCAAGAAATTTCACTACTGGGTATACATTGAAAGTAAAGGAATTTAATGTATAAAAGAGATATCTGTACACCCATGTTTATTACAGTACTATTC
>NW_012154173.1:7451963-7454595 GCF_000956105.1 Propithecus coquereli | reverse complement strand
GATCTTTTCTATTGTTTTTCTAGACTCTATTTTGTTTATCTCTGCTTTGATTTTTGTTATTTTCTTCTTTGTAGTACATTTATTTAGGCTTACTTTCTTTTTATTTTTCTAGTTCCTTGAGGGGTAACATTAGGTTGTTTATTTGAGATCTTTCTTCTTTCTTGATATAGATATTCATTGCTATAAACTTCTCTCTCAGGACTGTTTTTTATTGAATTCTGTAAGTTTTAGTATGTTGTGTTTCCATTTTCCTTTGTCTCAAGATATTTTAAAATTTCCCTTTTAATTTCTTCTTTGACCGATTTGTTGTTTAGGAGTATGTTGTTTAATTTCTTTTACATATTTGTGATTTTCCAAGATTTCTCCTGTTATTGATTTCTAGTTTCATGCCATTGTGGTCAGAAAAATATATTTGACATTATTTCAATCTTCTTAAATTTTTTAAGACTTGTTTTTTAGTTTAACATATTATCTATTCTGGAGTATATTAAAAAGAATGTGTATCCTGCTATTGGATGGACTATTTAGTAAATACTCATGAGGTCCATTTTGTCTAAAGTGTAGCTCAAGCTCAATATATTTCTTTTATTAATTTTATGTCTGGATGATTTATCTAACATTGAAAGTGGAGTGTTGAAATCTACTGCTATTGCTGTATGGTGGTCCAAATCTTCCCATAGATATATTAATATTTTCCTTACATATTAAGGTGTTCTAATATTGAGTACATATATATATTTACAATTGTTTTATCTTCTTGATGAATTAATTAACTCCCTTATCATTATATAATGACCATCTTTGTCTCTTTTTATAATTTCTGACTTAAAGTTTATTTTGTCTGATATAAATATAGCTATCCTTGCTACCTTTTGGGTTTTATTTGCATGAAAATTATTTTTCTATGTCTTCACTTTCCATCCATGTTTACCATTAGAGGTGAAGTGAGACTTTTGTATCATTTATAGTTTGTGTTTCTTAATAAATTATAATAGCTATAGTTGTTTTTAATAGTTTTGACTTCTAACTTTCATGCTAACAATATAATTGATTTCCATACCACCCATTACAGCATAAGAATGTTTTGAGTTTGACTATATACTATATGCTTTTACCTGTAAGTTTTATATTTTCATATATTTTTATGTTGCTATTTAGTAATTCTTTTCAGCTTGAAGTGTCCTTTTAGCATTTCTTGAAAGGCATGTTTGGCAGTGATAAATTCCCTCGGCTTTTGTTTTAGAAAGTTTTTATCTTCCCCTCATTTTTGATGGCAGGATTTCTGGGTATAGTATTCTTATTTGGAAGTTTTTTTCTTTCAACTTTTGAAATATACCATTCCATTCTCTTTTAGCCTACAGGGTTTCCATTGAAAAATCTGCTCATAGTCTTATAGAAGTCCCCTTGTATGTAACAAATCTCTTTTCCTTTGTAGCTTTCAATATTCTGTCTTTTGACGATTTGGTTACAATGTGTCTTGGTGTGGTTCCCTTCCCATTAATCCTATTAGGTGTCTGTTGAAATTCCTGGATCTGAATTTCTATTTTCTTTCCTACATTTTGAAAATTTCTGCCATTATTTTTTTTTCAAATATGTATACTGTGACTTTTGCTCCCTTTTCTCCTTCTGATACACCAATAATGTATATATTATTTCACTTGAGGGCGTCCCATAAGTCTCTTAGGTTATTTTCAGTCTTTTTAATTCATTATTCTTTTTGCTCCTTGTATTGAATGATTTCTAATGACCTGTCTTTAAATTCACTAATCTTTTCTTGTCCTTAATCTAGAACCCTTTTGTTCTTTTTGCTTGTAAGAAATCCTCTGATGTCCTGTACTTGCTGTTACTCAAGCACAGTAATTTAAGAGCCAAGCCCCCTGGCAGGGACTGTAAAAGTCAGGCACTATAGATGTGGTATAAGCCCCTCACCTATCAGGAAGAAGCTGAGAATTGGGCCAATTATAACACACTGTGCTCAGGGTGGGACTAGTTTATAAATGTATCTTTGATTTTCCTACTCATTTTGATGTGGATATTTTTTCAGTCATCTGGTGTGTAGGAATCTTTCAAATGGATTCTGGCTTTCTCTTGGATAAAATTGATCCATATGTAGGTATTTATGCAATGTGTCTATGGAAGGAGGAAGAGTCAGGAGTCTTCTATTTGCTCAGTGTTTCTGACATCAATCCTATAATCCTTGTAATGACAAATGGAAACCCTAAAATTCTACTATAATTGATCTAAGTCCCTTCACCAGACATAGACCAACTTGGTTTTCCTGTATGGGACACGGATTCTATGACCAGTTTACAAGAACATACTTTTCTCTGGAAAAACTACCAACTCTAGACACTGGAAAAGAATTAGAAATTCAATATTGGACCAGGCAAAGTCCACTAATGGGAGAAGAAATATTTGTAGAGTTTTTGATAGTCTTGCCAGATTAGAATAGCATAATTATAGTTTTAAAAACCACCAACACAAAGCCATATGTCTTTCAAGATATTTGATGAATTTTGAACTTATACATGGTAGATGGCTAAAGGCTAACTTGAAAGCTTCTGAAAGTGAGAATGAAGTTTTTGGCAGTCTTGTAGTACCAAAGAGATAAACCTCTGTGAGAGAAGAGCTG
>NW_012154173.1:7445751-7449343 GCF_000956105.1 Propithecus coquereli | reverse complement strand
CATTGCTTTAAAGGAATACTTGAGGCTGGGTAATTTATAAAGAAAAGAGGTTTATTTGGCACACAGTTCTGCAAGCTGTCCAAAAAGCATGGTGCCAGCATCTGCTTCTGGTGAGGGCTTCAGAAAACTTTCACTGGTAGCAGAAGGCAAAGCGGAGTGGGCATCACATGATGAAAGAGGATGGAAACGAGAAAGGGGAGGGAGGTGCTAGGTTCTTTCTAACAATCACTTCTCATAGAAACTAATGGAGAGAGAGAACTCACTTATTACTGTGAGGATGGCACCAAGCCTTTAATGAGGGGTCTACCCCCATAAGCCAAACACCTCCCACTAGGCCCCACCTCCAACACTGGGGATCAAATTTCAACATGAAATTTCCTGGGGACACATATCCTAACTATATCAGTACCAAAAATAGTCAGTGACTTCTTACAGATCAAAATAAAGATGAAGAATGCATACTGCCATATAACCAACCTGCTGTGAAGGTTAAAAAATTACGAGTGCAGAAATGGTGCAAAGATAGAAAAAGTAAACATGGAAACAGAATAGTGAGTCCAGAAACAGACTCACACATATACAAGGTGACACTTCAGCACACTGGAATAAAGATGATCTTTTCAATAAATTGTGCTAAGTCAATTGGATATCCATATTGATAAAATGAATCCCAAACCTTATTTTCACCCATGTAAAAAATCAAATTCAGAATGTAAAAGGTATGGCAACAAAACTTTTTAGAAAAAAATTGGGGGTATCAGTGTTAGACTGAGTTAAGCAAAGCTTAAAAAGGATATAAAAAACCAAACAGTAAAAAAAAACCCCAGCAACTTACACTGAATTAAAATTCAAAAAATTATCAAAATATCATTAAAATAGTCAGAAAACAAGCCATACAGTAGAAGATATTTATATTATACTATATATATATGATGAATGATACATATCAAAATATTAATGGAATTCCAACAAATCAATGCCAAAAATAGGAGACAAGCGGATACAAAATGTGCAGGACTTATACAATGACTTCACTAAAGAGAATATGGTCAATAAACATGAGAAAAACATGTTCAACTTTAATAGCCATCAGGTAAATGAGTTTAAAACCACCCTACAGTCCTAGTACACATTGATCCAAATATCTAAAATTTAAAAAGACTGAAAATACTTGTGTCTCTGAAGATGTGGAGCAAATGGAACTATTATAAACTGTTAATGGACTTGTAGAAAAATTATTTAAAAAATACTTTGCAATATGACTTGTCTTAAATGAATATATACTTTATAACACAACAGTTTAATTTGTAGATAGATACCTAACAGAATACGTGCATGTGCTCTTGAAACAAGCACATGGGAATGTTTATAGCTGCACGTTAGTAATAGCTCCAAACCAGGGACTGCTAAATTGTGGTGTGTATATATAATGGAATAGCCTAGAATGTTCTGCAACGATAAAATTAATGAAGCACATGGAACAACACAGTTAACAAAAAATATAATGCTGAGCAAAAGAAGTCAGGCACCAAAGAGTGTGTACTATATATAAAGTTCAAAAACAGGCAAAATTCATCAATGGTGTTAGAAGTCAAAATAGCGGTTATAGTGGTTGTAAAGCAGCTTCTAGGGGGCTATACAGTGTTGTTAATGTTTTATTTTTTAATCTGGCTGCTATATATAAGAATCTTTCTTTAATAAAAATTAATCTGTGCATTTATGATTTGTGCACTTTTCTGTATGAAGAGTGGTAATTCACTTTAAAAGTTTCCAATCCAAAAATGAAGGTAGGGATTTCTGCTTTTTGTCATGAAAGACTCAATGAGAATGGACTTCCTTTCCCATTGTAAACAAATATAAAACAAAATATATGAAACCACTCTTTTTAGGCATTAAAGAGCAGGAAGTACAGGACTATGGCCCTTCAAAAATAAATCAAGCGATGTGAGTCTTGCAATCACCCCAGCTTTTTGCCTAGAGGAGCAGTCCAACCTTTAGGACCACGATGTAGGTAGGAAAATCCAAAGCAGAGCAGAGTGGTCTCACTGAATTGAGCACACCAGGAGACAGATCAGAGTTCAGGGTGGCTGAGATGGTGGGAATTTGCTAATTAGTCTACCCTATTTTCCCATGCATCTGGGAAAAAAAGGCCTCATTTCTTTTTTTTTTTGGATTACTTCATTCAGAGGACCAGTTCAATGCTTAGCATTCAAATTATTCTAGATCATCCAATATTTATATTGTGTATAACAAAGAACAATAATTTTGTCAAGGAATAAATACAGTAATTTTATATGGAAAAACAGAATCTATTTTGGATCAAAAAAAGGAATACATTTTAAGATATCTGCAACTGGCACTGAGTTTAGTAAGGTGTTTTTCTTTAGGTCTACGAAGCCCACAGACCAGACAAACTCTCCCCACCCCCATTCTCTTGCCCTCCACATCAGTAGGCATTAGAAAGCAGTGGCTTTTCATTTAGTCTGAAGGGATCAGCGTCACCTGTAACATATGAATTAGCTGAGCCTCCGAGAAGCCCTATATTGACCTCAGTCATTTTGTTCAGTAATTTTTCAAAAGCAGGCCAGGGGCTCACTGGTGAACATGCCTGCAATACTGATGTTTGTGCAATGGAAAATTTTAAGAAGGGAATTCTATTTCCCCAAGCAAGTTTCCAAGCACTAAACTCTCTTTCAAATAATAAAAGAGGTTAGAGACTAACTTAGGGAACAGATTCAATTTTTCAATGTGGCATTAATAGGGGCAAAGCAAAGAGACAGATTGCATTGACAAGGAAACCAAAATGGATAATGGATTTAATAGCTTGAGTTCTAATGGAAAAAATAACATTTTCCATGAGATTGTCGTATTTTTTAAAAATGTGGCTACCATTAATAGTTCATATGTGGACAAAAAAAGCTTACATGGTGGTATATAAACAGCTAAAAAGTTTTCAGCAAAATCAAGTAGACAAGTATTTCTGTATCCTTCTGTATATTATCTTCTTCATTATTCATATCCTCAGTAGTTTTTTGTGTACTCAATATCACTGATAATAATATTGCTACATTGGATATTAACCTATGATTTTCATCTTTTACTGGTTATAATAAAAAATACCAATAAGAAGAAACATGGAGCTAATTTCAATGTTAGATTATTTGTAAGCTTTTTTGGGAGGATAATTGTATGTAATGAAAATTGTTAGATTCAGTATGTGATCAGTTGGATAATGAAGGGACATGTTAGTTCATGATTTTGTTAATTGTCCCTATGTGTTATGTGAGATATTCAGAAAAGATCAACCGACTAAAAGCTTTGAAAATCTCATGAAATTGATGGACCCTATAACAACGCACCATTGAACATAATCCAGAATTTTACATGTAATCTAGGTGATAAAAGGAAACTCAAAAATATCAGATTAAAAATCTCTTAAACTATAAAGTAATTATTAAGTAACTGGATAAATGGTAAGAATAGAATGAAAGGTCAAGTTAAAATTATATTTTTGTCAAAACACAAAGAGAAAAATACCTGAGTATCGTAATTGATCCTAGCACACAAAAAGACACGAGAACCCAAAGGGATA
>NW_012154173.1:7442216-7444951 GCF_000956105.1 Propithecus coquereli | reverse complement strand
TTTAGTTATTTCTCTTCCAGACTCCTGCCTTCATCACATGAGCAGGTGACTCTCAAGAGAATTTCCAAACTTTTGCTTTTGTTTCACATTCTTCAAACTACATCAACTCCTGCTTCTTTTGGCTTAACACTTTGCACAGCTTCAAAAATGCATTTTGTCTATTCAAGTGAAATAAATGAGAACTGCTGCAGGGAAGCCATGCAGTTCAGCAAATTTTAGGCTCTGCTAGAACCTATTCAGGAAGCAAACTTCCCAGATACATGTTCAAACACCCTGCTGGAATTAATGCAAAAGTAGTAGTAAGAATTGTATAATCTTCTGTGTATTCATTTGTTAAAGCAACTTTTGCCTCAAAATATTAAGGGGTCAAATAAATATTAGGGAGTTACAGACACTGTCAAGGCTATGAGGAAGAAAAGTTTCCTTTGTAGAACAGGAACCCATGCTGCTGATCTGAAGAGAAAGGGAGACAGAGGAAGCGAGACTGAGAACAGGTAATTGTAAAGAAGCAATTATATTTTACTTAGCAAATCTCTTTGAAATCCGTGTATATTATCTGAGTTTGAGTTTCTGAGTATTTTGGATATTTGTTCTATGTGGTAAGCAAAATTAACTGATTTAATACTGCCACAAAATCCTCTAATAATCTGACTGAAAAGATCATAACTAAGAGGAAACCGATAAAAAATTTACCTTTTGTTCTAAGCTTAAAGAATGCATGACACTTAAGATGTTGCTATATTTTATGGCAAACCAATTAAGGAATGATTAAGAATAATTAATCTTACTCCTGAATTTCTGCATTTAGAATATATGGGGCATTATATGTCATATTTCTATTAATGTGTGGCAGACAATAAACATTGAGCTATAGACTGCATATTTCAAATTAGTCTGCTGGACATGGAATAAATATAAAGCAAATACTCTGCCTTTGTTCTGTCTTTTCCATTCCTTTTCTGAGAATTGGTCAAAGAGGTTCTGGAGAATTCTTGAAAGGGCTATTGCTGTAACTAATTCATACCGAATCATCACAATAGAGAAAAGGCTTGTTTTTTTCCCCAATCCAAATAATAACATACACCTCAGCAACTGGTATAAAGACAAATCATCTTATTCAAGTTACATTTAAAATTGTTATATATTTCCATAATGTTTATTTGGACTGACACATTTTAATTAGAATAGTCACATTATCATTGACTATCAAACAAGTTATAGAGTACATCATTCATGCACCTGAATAAAAATGACAGGGAGTATTAATATGGTAACCACACAGCACTCTGGATAATTGGTTTTTTCTATCGCTACATTTTATTGCCAGTGGCCACAGTGTGGATTTTTGGAGAGACATCTACATACTTAAAGGAGAGGGGAAAAGTATGAGTATAGAGCTCATGATCTTTAAAAACGAAATGTAAAAGAACTTTGAAGTCAAGAATTAACACTGAAATGCTATAAGGAAAAGACTTACATACAAAATGAATATGAAACTTCCTATGAACAATTTTCTTCTTCTCTCTAATTTCCTGCACATTTTTATGCATGCATTTGCATGTATACCCACATACACAAATATGTAAAAAATAGTAATGCCACAGAACTAACTGCTGCCAGCTGGATGTGCATTTGAGGTTCAGATAAAGAACAACATCACAGCTACCAAAATTCAACTTACCATTCTTAAAGTACAAAATATTCCCCCTTTCAGTTTTACCTTTTCCACCTCATCTATCACCAAAGTCACTTAAACAAAAATCATATCAGAGCACTAACTTTTTTCTACAGCAATTTTTCTATCTCAGAGAAAACAAAATTTCAGATTGTAAATTCGTTTTAAATTGTCTTTCTATTTTTCACAAGAAATTTCAAAATGTAAAGATAGTCTTAGAAAAGTTGTGATTGGTGAGTGGTTACCAGAATGCTTCTCGGTTAACTTCATTATTGCATCCATTAGTCTGGGTTGACCTAGTTGGAATTAATAAATGATTTCCTGCTGGTAGCATGAGCTGATGGCCAACCATACAGAGCTGGGGATTAGGATAGCTGTGGCTTTGATGTTATAGATATGACTATGAGTAAGTTGAGTATGGTCTTTAGTGCAGTTTCCTCATATCTGTAAAATGAGAGGATTATGCTATATATTCTCTAAAATGTACTTCTAGAAGTCTACCTGATTTTCTGTTTTAAAAAAAGTCTTTAAAAAAACTTCCAGACACATGTATAGAATCCTGGCTTGCTTTGTTTAATTTATATCTAGATTACTCATAATCAGTAAATTACTTAAATTTCTAAGGCCATTAGTAATTGGCCATTCTATAGCATTTACATTTTGGATGGAATACAGGAAACTATAAATAATGACCTAAAAATAAAATATGTCAAAGTGTGTAAATTACTACTGTCGCTCATTATTTTTTAGGAAAAAAAAATGTATTCTAAAAGTTTCCTACATTCTATTAATATAATCTGTAAAATCATTTTGCAATATACATATGATTTGAAACAAAATATATAATTTGACATAAAATAAAATTAAACCCAATTTACTTCTATTTATGTCTACTCATTGCACCAAGAACTCTCCAGAAATTGATCATTCTGAGCCAAGTGACAGTCATGCCCAAATATGACATATGCTCCAGTGAGAGTGAAAATTAGTGAATTGACGTAATTCTTGTTGAACCATATTTTCATTGCTGTTTACAAACAAGCTCTTCTTGCTAATAGAA
>NW_012154173.1:7437379-7439301 GCF_000956105.1 Propithecus coquereli | reverse complement strand
AAAAAAAAAAAAAAAAAGGGCTTTACTTAGCATTCCTAGTCATCTACAATAGGCACATTGAAATTTTTGAACTTCTCAGTTGTGTATAGTAGCAAATAGAAATTGAAATAGAGCTTTACAAACACTGTACGAACAGTATTTTCACAGTTATAACACAAATGCTTTACTTAAAAAAATTGTCTTTAATTATTTGCAAACATAGAAAATAATCCTCTGCAAATTTATTTTACTGGTATTGTGGAGTGGTGAGGCAGGTAGAAATCAGTTAGTAGATTACTGAGGGCTGAATAACAGAAATGCCAACCTAACCCAGAATCAGAACAGAGACATTCTCCAGAGCCACGACTGATTGAGGGTTTTTATCAATTTTCATTAGAAAGATTTAGCAGTTAACATCAGAGCTCTAGATCAATTCCACAGTTCTTATATCTGTGTGTGTGTTGCACGTATAAAATTATTTTCTATATTTATATTCAAATTGACTTATTAAAGTATTGAGAGTGTTATGTGTTACAATTAAATTTTTAATTAAGGAACTGAGTTAAAGAACAAATACGTAAGGGAATATTTAGATATTTAAAGAGATTATTTAAAATAAATTTAGAAACAGGAAAATGATTTTTAATACAGTATAAAGTCAAAAAAAATTAGGTCTAACTTATATGTGTGATAAAGTAGAAAATGTTAAATATGTCTAACTACAATATTTAGAGATATTATAATATTGCTGGTTTTTGAATGGTGTTAAAATTTTCATTTCTGTGAGGATCCAGTTTAGATATTATGTTCTTACGAACTAGTGGACCAAACAGTTGTTTCAGTCCCTGTTCTAGTATCCAGAGTGAGAAGCCAGGTCAATAGCAACATCTGCAGAATACTGACAAATGAGATCTGTTTCATTTTAGTGTACTTGGTCTTTGATTTAGAAAATTACAGCAAGAACATAAAGTTTTGTTACACTTAAATATAATGTGCTTTCTTTGTTATTGTTACAGAAAAAGTTGGCATTGATAGTGATTGCAAGCCAAATTATAAGATTCTTCTTTTCCTTTTCTCCTCCGTTCTGCTCCGTGCATTTCTGCATTCCATTTTCAATGGCATTGTAAATTTGTACTTGCCAAAGATAGAGACAATAATTTAAGTTAGAGATTGTTTTTACTAAACTCAATGAGGTATTATGTT
The DNA here is from genome assembly GCF_000956105.1 of Propithecus coquereli. Classification (NCBI taxonomy): domain Eukaryota; kingdom Metazoa; phylum Chordata; class Mammalia; order Primates; family Indriidae; genus Propithecus; species Propithecus coquereli. Next base: position 7,438,119 of record NW_012154173.1, on the reverse strand, counting down.
GGTTTCAAAGGATATTGTCACATATAAAAAGCATTGACTCTAAATGACTAGATAGGTATAATTGGTTAGTTAGTGGAAATAAAAACTTCTTAAAATTGAATTACTTTTAGGACTACTAGGACTACCTGCATTCATATAACAACATTAAGTAATATTTGGTACTTTTTGGAAATTCACCTCATTCAACTCTACTCCAACGTCCATATTTTATTAAATTAATCCAAGAAATTTCTATAAGAAAAATATACTGCCTTTACTAACTCTCCAGTATTTATTTTTCTTATTCCCAATTTTTCTCATCATACACATTTGCATGTGCATGCTGGTACATACACACCACACAGACTTATGAACACAGGTTATCACATACACATATGCCTACCGTGAAATTCCTTTCATCCTTTAATCCACATTTATACTCCATTGAATAATCGATTCATCTTTTTAAAAAAAATCTACCTCCTACATTTCTTAGTTCTATTCAGCTCAATCTTGTCCATTTCTAAGACTGTCCTTAACCAATCTCTTACCACCATTTTTCCTTCTACCCAGCATACTGATGTCAATCACTCCTGACTCCCCTAAAATTATATAATTGGTTTTCCTGTCTTTTATCCCTTAGTGTTAATTTGCAGTTCCCCTGACTATACACTTCCTGTTAGTACTTCAGCCTTTGCTTCTTCAGCGATCCCTGATCCTCACAGTCAGGAGAACGCACCCCACTCTGCACTCCCACTTTC
>NW_012154173.1:7435219-7437329 GCF_000956105.1 Propithecus coquereli | reverse complement strand
AGTTAAAAATACCAAATGGTAACCAGGCCTTGGGGAAGCTATAGAATTGAAACACAACTTTTTGTTTTTGACAGTTTGTAGTGTAGCTCTGGTGGTCTGTTTCAAAATCTGTCAAAAAGATGATAACTGGACTTAGGAGTTTAGTTTGATTCGTAAACCAAATAATCAGACAGCCTGTCTGGCCTTACTGCCTTTGGCTATTTAGGAAAAAAAAAAACTTGAGTTTTGAAAGAGCAAAAACATTAAAATCATCAAATTGCTGCTATGTACTGGCAGAAACACTTTCTGCGTTGCCCTGCGTGAACACCTAGTCAGGGCAACCAGATAATGAAGGCGTCTTCACTGAAGTCAATAGGACTTGACAGCAAACACATCCCCAAAGAAATGCCGTTTAACAATTATGTCATTTAAAGTGATGGGGGATCATCAACCTCCATTTGTTTCAATGGTGATTTTACTTTCACTTTCTCAACATCAATAAAGCAGTTGCCCCAACATTTATTATATTAGATACCCCAGTAAAACTAAGGAAATTGACACAAGAGTTTCATTGCTTTTTGCATTCCATCAGGTTGCTGTTAGAGATCAACAAACAAAAAGAGAAAATTGAAAAATACAATAATATTGTACTTCAGATTGTTTGTGACTGGACACTCATTCAATAGTATAATTCATAATTGTATGAATCATAGAGTCATTAGACCCGAGGGTTTGAGGATACCTCAAAAGTTACCTATTTTTAAATTTTGTTATTTTTATTTCTTATAATATTCACATACAGAATATGTTAAATGTAGCCATTAAACCAATAGGATTTTAACTATTTTAATGATTACTTGGGAAAAACAACACCAACAATAATAGGTAATATTTATTACATGCCTTCTATTTGTCACACACTGTACTAAGTACTTTATGTGAATTTTTCATTTGACACTCAAAACCCTCATATGAAGTAGGTAGTATTAATATCTATATTTTACAACAAGGAGATTGAGACTTAAAGGGGCTTCATGACTTCTCCAGAGCACAAAGGCAGTAAATGGCATTCATAGGTGACTCTGAATCATGGCCTACCTGGATTTATACAGAAATCTTTTAGAAGGTGTTTGATTTCATTACCTAAAGATATATTTGTAAGTCTCTTACCTGATGTTACATAAGGGATTTCAGATGGCCAGCCCATTTGGAAAAAACTCACTGCTGGCCCAATCTAAAATTTGTGTCAATTTAATTCAATAATGCAAATAAGTTACCAAGGAACTCATCTGACTCCCATTGTGTTATCATTCATCAAATCCACCACCATTATTCTGAAGATATATGACACCAAAAGGGTAAATTACAACAGAATAAGGAAGGCTGTGACACATCTTAGTTGAAGGGATTAGCAGGTGAAAATAATCCAGGAAAAGCAGTTCTGCTATGGGGCTTTGTGTGAGGGAGAAAAGGAGGATTGCTGAAAGAGCGTTTAGGATTGACACTACTTATATCTCCAATCTCTAAATTTTTAAATTACAATTTGTATATTGAGCAAATAAACACATTTTTAAAAAACATCATTTGTACAATGCTTATAAGACATAAAAATTAAAGTTGTCTCAGAATTCAGACAACTAAGATTAATGCTGAAAATATCAGAACTGGGCTAAGGGGAAGACCAGTACAGAAATTGATCAATATTCTCTAAGCAGTCAAACAGCAGAAATGTAAGAGGATGAAAAATTGCATTTTCTAGAACTCTATTCATGGAAAGTTCTGTGAATAGTTTGAAGACGGAATGCTTAAGGCGAGCTTTTGCGTCCATTCCCCAATCCCACCTGCCATTATAAATTCATCTTCCAAGGAAATTATCATCTTCTGCTAAGTGGAAAATTCAAGTTTGGAGCTTGGAGTTTGGAGATGTCCTCAAGACAATGTAGTATTGCCATGTACAACTCTTTCTTTTCTTTTTTATCCCCTTGTAGATTCCGTCATCTTCCCTATCAAAAATGCTGAATAGTAATTTGAAAATATTTGTTTGAGGAGGTATTAGATTATGATCCTTCTTTGGATGACTGCGCATGATAGCTCAATCCTGATTATTGCAGACTGGAGAAGACAAAGAATA
>NW_012154173.1:7429222-7431894 GCF_000956105.1 Propithecus coquereli | reverse complement strand
TTACCAGGTACCTTTACATTTCCCATATACTTACTTCTCCATAAATAAGTTTTCATCTCTCTTTTGATCATTGGTTTCTTGGCCCCAGTAAAAATATTTTTATAAATGTATAAGTAAGCTCTTATATTTTTAGTTCTTAATTTATAATTCTTGCAGTCTCCTTAAAAGTTATGTATGTTGTTAGAGTAATAGTTACTCTATTGGATTACATTGTCTTATGTCTTTACATTTTTATTTTCATAATAGACTTCTCTATAGACTTTTCTTGCAAGTCAATATAGCAATATTTTATTCTGATTAGATTTTGTTGAAGTTGAATGTTAATATCTAGGAATTCTATGCAGCTCATTTAGGTGGATAACCAGGATCTCTGGCTCTTCTAGGGTCAAGGCTTCCCTGCTTTGGTGCTACCTCAAGAAATTGCCCTACCTGGGAAGAAGGATAAAGGCAGGCACTCCATTTTGGTGTTGCCTCACCCTTTATCCTATCCTAGCAACTGGTACACCTGAGGTAGGAGGGAACGCTTTACCAATCTCAGAATTCCCCATCCTAGGTATAATAGGATTTGGAAAGTGACTTAGAGTAACCTAAGGGTAATTATTATGTCATTAGCTTAAATCTACATTGTGGTTTGTCCCCACTGGACTTTTAGAGAAGGAGCTTGAATATGCAGATACAACCTTGAGAACACCTGTTAATCATTTGGTAATAGCCCACACCTCCCAAGAGCCCTTCCCTGGAATAGGCTACTAAAAGGAAACAACTAGAGAATTCCCAGAGAGGAAGTGAGTTAATCACTAAGTCAGTGAGTCAGTCTGTCTCTCTTCACTCCTGGAGATAGACCTATTTCATTTTATAATAAAAAGCTACTCCTGTGTAACTTCTTCTTGCTTGTGTTCACTCCATCGCATCAGCCTGCTTGTGATTTTTTTTCTAAGCAAGGAGCCAAAGAAATAGGATAAATGTCTGCAAAGACACTTTGGCGTGTCTGGTCATTCTTTGGCCAAGAGTACACCAAGAACCAAGAACAGACTGCCACCTGGACAGCTTTAAAAAGTTAAATAGGGAAAAACCAAAGGGGAGCAGCAACATGGCTTACCAGAGACACCTGCTGCCAGAACTTCTCAGTAAGAAGAAGTCTTAGATGAAAGAGAAAAAAATGAAGAAACAGACAAACATAAATAGGCTGTGGGTCTGAAGGAAGGGTGTCAGAACCTTCAGGAGATGCCACAGGAAGAAGTTGCATTGCAGAACAAGAAGGAGCAAGATATCAGCAAAGATCAACCCCTGAGAGGCTTGGAGTCCAGTGAAAAGCATAAGTGGAACTGTTTCTTGCTCCCTCTCTTGCATCTCTGACAGACGGTGGGTTCCCGAGCTGGTGGAGAGACTTCCTGCTCACATGAGCCCAGAGGCTGCTGCCACCAGTGAGCTGGGAGCTTCTTTTGGGCAGGGCACCAGGCTCCCAGCCCCGCTGGGCCGCTGGACCTGAGCCAGGACAGCAGGCGCCATATTGCTTTTCCTCCCACCAGGAGCCTTTTTCTTCCCCAGGAGGCTTCAACTCCTCAGGTTTTATCTTGCTCCTTCCCACATTGATATTTCCCAACTCCAGCCCAGACTGCAAGAGCCACAGGGGTCCAGTGGGTCCTGGGTGATCTGTGTGACTCCAGAGCCTGGACATTCTGGGTGGACTGCCTCCTGGAGAGAGGCTTGGAGATAACGAGAATGCTAGCATTCCTCCATTCAGACTCTTTTCTTCCCCTTCATCTCCCCCACCCATGGCCCCAAGAGAGACAATTGAGCCACCACAGCAAGGCTTCTACAGAGAGTGGGGCTCAGGCCTTTCTCCTTGGAGTCCTGCAGTGAGTGGAGCGGTGCTTGGTCCATGAGCTCACTGTTCGCCTGAGCGCTCCTTAGTGCTGTTTGCCCAGTGGCTCCATCATAGCGGGGCACACCTGAAGGCAGAGGGACATTGATTGAGCTTGGAAACCCTGTGGACAACTTCCCCACAACCTGGGTGGGGAAACTTCTGGCCTGCAGCACAGTCTTGGGGAAGCTTGGCTGGATTAAGCTCCTGCCTACTAGCAGATGCCAGGGGAGACCATGGAACAGAGGAGAGAGGAGAGGAGCAAGGCCCACTGCAGACAGCCAGATTGTGAATCTCAGATGGCCCCTCCCCCACCAGCAGACTTTCTTGTTAGGTGGGGCCACTCCAGCCCCTCCCTATTGGCTTTGTCCGGAAGCTGTGAGCAGGCATTTGATCCCTGCCAAAGCAGATTCCTTGACAGTATTTGTGGAGCTTGAGGGCAGGCTCACCCAGCCCAGCCCTGCCCAGTCTCACTCCCCCATGTCCTCTGCTGTGGCAGAGAATAAGGACTCACCTGGAAGTTCCAGGGGCCCATCAACCACCTGGGGCATTCGAATGCTTCTCCTGAGGGACTAGAGCCGGTCACAGGACCTCAAAACATTGCAGCTTGTTCCTTCCAGCAAGCGTCTCCTACTGACAGGGAGATCAATTTGCACACTGTTTACACAATTTACTGACCCAATTTTACAGGGTGTGAGGGGGTCCATGGAGTGGCCATTTGGGGGAGTGCCTATCCCTCCCCACAGAAAAACTGCACTACTGGATAGAGGCAGCCTGGAGATCCTAGCCTGGAGTCTTAGCATATAAG
>NW_012154173.1:7423192-7429172 GCF_000956105.1 Propithecus coquereli | reverse complement strand
AGGATAGCTTGAGCCCAGGAGTTTGAGGTTGCTGTGAGCTATGATGATGCCACTGCACTCTAGCCCGGGCAACAGAGCGAGACTCTGTCTCAAAAAAAAAAAAAAAAAAAAAAAAAACACTTATCCTCAAAGTCACTTACTCTTAATCCTTAAGTGAGTTTATTTGGAGACTTCAGAACAGGACTTTTTCCCTCTACTCTATTCCCTCTCACTAACCTCTTTGATTTTAATATCCATGTTAATGCCTCTAATAATAATGGTTTCCCCATTTTTCCTAATAATTATATTCCAGTGAATTGTCTTAACTACTTTAATCATCCATCAGCAAAAATATAACTGAGATCTTACTATCATTCCGAATGGTTTATTTCCAACATCTCTTACCAGGTACCTTTACATTTCCCATATACTTACTTCTCCATAAATAAGTTTTCATCTCTCTTTTGATCATTGGTTTCTTGGCCCCAGTAAAAATATTTTTATAAATGTATAAGTAAGCTCTTATATTTTTAGTTCTTAATTTATAATTCTTGCAGTCTCCTTAAAAGTTATGTATGTTGTTAGAGTAATAGTTACTCTATTGGATTACATTGTCTTATGTCTTTACATTTTTATTTTCATAATAGACTTCTCTATAGACTTTTCTTGCAAGTCAATATAGCAATATTTTATTCTGATTAGATTTTGTTGAAGTTGAATGTTAATATCTAGGAATTCTATGCAGCTCATTTAGGTGGATAACCAGGATCTCTGGCTCTTCTAGGGTCAAGGCTTCCCTGCTTTGGTGCTACCTCAAGAAATTGCCCTACCTGGGAAGAAGGATAAAGGCAGGCACTCCATTTTGGTGTTGCCTCACCCTTTATCCTATCCTAGCAACTGGTACACCTGAGGTAGGAGGGAACGCTTTACCAATCTCAGAATTCCCCATCCTAGGTATAATAGGATTTGGAAAGTGACTTAGAGTAACCTAAGGGTAATTATTATGTCATTAGCTTAAATCTACATTGTGGTTTGTCCCCACTGGACTTTTAGAGAAGGAGCTTGAATATGCAGATACAACCTTGAGAACACCTGTTAATCATTTGGTAATAGCCCACACCTCCCAAGAGCCCTTCCCTGGAATAGGCTACTAAAAGGAAACAACTGGAGAATTCCCAGAGAGGAAGTGAGTTAATCACTAAGTCAGTGAGTCAGTCTGTCTCTCTTCACTCCTGGAGATAGACCTATTTCATTTTATAATAAAAAGCTACTCCTGTGTAACTTCTTCTTGCTTGTGTTCACTCCATCGCATCAGCCTGCTTGTGATTTTTTTTCTAAGCAAGGAGCCAAAGAAATAGGATAAATGTCTGCAAAGACACTTTGGCGTGTCTGGTCATTCTTTGGCCAAGAGTACACCAAGAACCAAGAACAGACTGCCACCTGGACAGCTTTAAAAAGTTAAATAGGGAAAAACCAAAGGGGAGCAGCAACATGGCTTACCAGAGACACCTGCTGCCAGAACTTCTCAGTAAGAAGAAGTCTTAGATGAAAGAGAAAAAAATGAAGAAACAGACAAACATAAATAGGCTGTGGGTCTGAAGGAAGGGTGTCAGAACCTTCAGGAGATGCCACAGGAAGAAGTTGCATTGCAGAACAAGAAGGAGCAAGATATCAGCAAAGATCAACCCCTGAGAGGCTTGGAGTCCAGTGAAAAGCATAAGTGGAACTGTTTCTTGCTCCCTCTCTTGCATCTCTGACAGACGGTGGGTTCCCGAGCTGGTGGAGAGACTTCCTGCTCACATGAGCCCAGAGGCTGCTGCCACCAGTGAGCTGGGAGCTTCTTTTGGGCAGGGCACCGGGCTCCCAGCCCCGCTGGGCCGCTGGACCTGAGCCAGGACAGCAGGCGCCATATTGCTTTTCCTCCCACCAGGAGCCTTTTTCTTCCCCAGGAGGCTTCAACTCCTCAGGTTTTATCTTGCTCCTTCCCACATTGATATTTCCCAACTCCAGCCCAGACTGCAAGAGCCACAGGGGTCCAGTGGGTCCTGGGTGATCTGTGTGACTCCAGAGCCTGGACATTCTGGGTGGACTGCCTCCTGGAGAGAGGCTTGGAGATAACGAGAATGCTAGCATTCCTCCATTCAGACTCTTTTCTTCCCCTTCATCTCCCCCACCCATGGCCCCAAGAGAGACAATTGAGCCACCACAGCAAGGCTTCTACAGAGAGTGGGGCTCAGGCCTTTCTCCTTGGAGTCCTGCAGTGAGTGGAGCGGTGCTTGGTCCATGAGCTCACTGTTCGCCTGAGCGCTCCTTAGTGCTGTTTGCCCAGTGGCTCCATCATAGCGGGGCACACCTCAAGGAAGAGGGACATTGATTGAGCTTGGAAACCCTGTGGACAACTTCCCCACAACCTGGGTGGGGAAACTTCTGGCCTGCAGCACAGTCTTGGGGAAGCTTGGCTGGATTAAGCTCCTGCCTACTAGCAGATGCCAGGGGAGACCATGGAACAGAGGAGAGAGGAGAGGAGCAAGGCCCACTGCAGACAGCCAGATTGTGAATCTCAGATGGCCCCTCCCCCACCAGCAGACTTTCTTGTTAGGTGGGGCCACTCCAGCCCCTCCCTATTGGCTTTGTCCAGAAGCTGTGAGCAGGCATTTGATCCCTGCCAAAGCAGATTCCTTGACAGTATTTGTGGAGCTTGAGGGCAGGCTCACCCAGCCCAGCCCTGCCCAGTCTCACTCCCCCATGTCCTCTGCTGTGGCAGAGAATAAGGACTCACCTGGAAGTTCCAGGGGCCCATCAACCACCTGGGGCATTCGAATGCTTCTCCTGAGGGACTAGAGCCGGTCACAGGACCTCAAAACATTGCAGCTTGTTCCTTCCAGCAAGCGTCTCCTACTGACAGGGAGATCAATTTGCACACTGTTTACACAATTTACTGACCCAATTTTACAGGGTGTGAGGGGGTCCATGGAGTGGCCATTTGGGGGAGTGCCTATCCCTCCCCACAGAAAAACTGCACTACTGGATAGAGGCAGCCTGGAGATCCTAGCCTGGAGTCTTAGCATATAAGCTTTTAGGCCAGCTCCCCGGTGAACAGACCTGGTTTGGAGAGCTGGTCCTGACTGTCCTACTAGAAGCTCCCCTTAGTCACCAGAAAAGCAAATTCTGATCCCTGCAGAGGCTTTGCAAAGCCCTCCAGGCTCCTGCAATCCAGCCATGATTGTCTTGCGTCTCCCCTTACCTGACGTGGACTGGAGATCAAGCAAACTGTGGCATGCATATGCCCCACCTAGGGGACCAGAGCTTACCATGGGCACAAAAGTAGCTGGCTCTTCCATGCAAACATTAATCAATGATGGGGGAACAACCTCATAGCTAAGCATAGTGCCTCCCAACTGAAGCAAATGGAGTGGCTGATTTGTACTCACAAGTACCACCCACCATCATCAAGATTAAACTGGGGAACCTAACTCACTACACACTGTTGGGAAAAGGTGAAGACAGCAGTTTACCTTTGGTAACATGAGAGGTACACCAAACCTTCTAGAGCACCCCATAAACAAATCAGGATCAGCACTGCTCTGCCTGGCATGTTTAGGGATTGAGTGTACCAGGAGATCCAGAGACAGGCCCGTAAGCCAGGCCTTGCACGCCCAGGTCTTGACCGAGAGGCCCGATGAGAAGGAATCGGTGAAAGAGCTCCAGAAACATAAAAAATCAGAGTAAAAGGACAGCCTCAAAAGAAAATAACTTCTCACCAATGGATACCAACCAAAATGAAAAGACTGAAATGACAGATGAAGAATTTGAAATATGGATTGAAAGGAAGCTCAATGAAATACAAGAAAAAATAGAAAACCAACACAAAGAAACCAAAAAAGCAATGCAGGAAATGAAGGAAAAATTTACCAAGGAAATTGGATTATAAAAAAAAATCAAACAGAACTTTTAGAAATGAAAAATTCATTCAAGGAAATACAAAACACAGTGGAAAGCCTTAAGAATAGTCTAGATAAGGCAGAAGAAAGAATTTCAGAGCTTGGAGACAACATCTATGCATTAAACAAGTCAATCAGGGAGAAAGAACTGAGAAATAAGAAGAACAAATGAAACCTATAAGAAATATGAGATTATGTAAAGAGCCCTAACATAAGAATCATAGGCATCCCTGAGGGTGAAGAAGAAAATACATAAGGGTTGGAAAACCTATTAGAGAAAATAATTGAGAAAAATTTCTCTGGCCTTGCTAGAAATCTAGATATCCAGGTACAAGAAACTCAAAGGACCCCTGGGAGATTCATAGTGAAGAGGCAATCACCATGGCACACAGTTATCAGACTGGCCAAAGTAAACATGAAAGAGGCAGTCCTGTGAGTCACAGGGTAAAAGCAACAGGTAACTTACAAAGGAAAACCCATCAGACTAACTGCAGACTTCTCAACTGAGACCTTACAAGCTGGAAGGAACAGGGACCCCATTCTTAGTCTTCTTAAACAGAATAATGGCCAGCCTGGAATTTTCTATCCTGAAAACTAAGTTTCTTATATGAGGGAGAAATAAAGAGTTTTTCAGACAAGCAAACACTAAGGGAATTTGTCAAGAACAGACCTGCACTGCGGGAAGTACTCAGAACTGCATTATACATGGATCAGCACAATAGTCACCCAGTGGTGTAAAATCACTCAAAAGCTAAAGCTCAGAGCCCATATACCATAAAGTCTCAAGTGATAAAAAATACAATAAAGTTCTACTCAACAGGATGAACAGAAATCCACCCCACTTATCAATTCTTTCAATAAATGTGAATGGCTTGAACTCCCCACTCAAGAGACATAGGCTGGTTGAATAGATAAAAGAATACACTCCAAGTATCTGCTGTCTCAATGAAACAAATTTATCCCACAAGGACTCACTTCAACTCAAGGTGAGGAGATGAAAAACAATATTCCATGTAAATGGAAACCAAAAGAAAGCTGATGTAGCCATTCTCATATCAGATAACACAGACATCAAATCAGCAAAAGTAAAGAAAGACAAAGATGGCCATTATGTAATGATAAAGGGAACAATTCAAAAAGAAGACATAGGAATTCTCAATATTTATACACTTAACACAGGTGTACCCAAATTCATAAACAAAGTCTACTTGATCTAAACAAAATGATAAACAGCAGCATCGGAGAAGCTGGGGACTTCAATACCTCAGTGACAGAATGGGACATATCCTCCAAGGAGAAAATAAGCAAAGAAATAATGGGCTTAAATGGAACTCTAGAACAAATAGGACTAACAGACATTTACAGAATATTTTACCCCCAAACCACTGGCTATGCATTCTTCTCATCAGCTTACAGAATTTTCTCTAAGATTGATCATATACTAGGCCACAAAACATCTTAACAAATTAAAAAAATAGAAATTATACCATGTATCTTCTCAGACCACAGTGGAATAAATGAAAAATCAATTCCAATAGAAACACTACCTACTGATAAATGATTACTGGGTCAAGGAGGAAATTAAGATGGAAATCAAAAGATTCTTCAAACTAAATGACAAAAGGGACACAAGTTATCAAAATCTGTGTGATTCAGCAAAAGCAGTCATAAAAGGAAAATGCATAGCCATAAATGCCTACATCCAAAAGACAGAAAGATCAGAAATCAACAGTCTAATAACTCATCTCAAGGAATTGGAAAAGGAAGAGCAAACCAATTCCAAACCCAGCAGAAGAAAAATAACTAAGATCAGAGCATAACAAAATGAAATTGATAACAAAAGAATTATACAGAAGACTAATGAAACAAAAAGTTTGTTCTTTGAAAAGGTAAACAAAATTGACAAGCCTTTTGCTAGATTAACCAGAAACAGAAAAGAAAGGACCCTAATAAGCTCAATCAAAAATGAAAAAGGAGAAATTACAACTGATACCACGGAAATACAAAATATTATTTCTGAATAATACTATAAAAATCTCTGTGTCCATAAACTTAAAAAT
>NW_012154173.1:7419887-7421572 GCF_000956105.1 Propithecus coquereli | reverse complement strand
CTAATAGACTAACATTCATGTGCACATATGGTAGTAAAGTTCAATGGAAATCAAGCAGGTGGCAGGGGGAGGGGGGAAGGGTAAATTCACACCTAACAGGTACAATGCACACTATCTGGGTGATGGACACACTTATAACCTTCACTCAAACTGTACAAAAGCAATTTATGTAACAAAGCATTTGTACCCCCATAATATTCTGAAATAAAAAAGTTAAATAATCACAACACAATGTTCACGAATTTCTTACATAGGATATGTATTAATTTTATTTTTCCAATTTTATTTTACTTTCATGGTGATATCTAAACATTTATAATATGCTAAACATGTTCTTCTAGAAACTCAAAAATATATAGGTGCATGTAAATGTCAAAATTGACTCTCTACATTAAATACCTTGATGCATTTAGTATTTGTATTGTATTGTGGTCAAATACTTCAAAAGAGGTACGCTAGAGTTCAACATTTGCAGCCCCTAACATCAACTTTAAAATTTAAATATATTACTGCTGTTCTTAATATTTATGACTGTCATTAAAAAAAGAAGGTTGTACTTTGTACTGGGCTCTTTACTTATGCTATGACTAGTTCACTCGACAATCTGAAAGGAAGCTATCTTTATGGGGAAGGTATACAAGTTATAAATTCCCCTAAAGGGATACTGTTTATGGTCTTCTTGCTAGGACCAAACTTGGTGATTGTAGAATCTAGACTTCAGTCTCTTTACGACATTATAAAACTGACCCAGAGTTTTTTAATCAATTTACATTTTCTGACTTTCTCTTGGAATTATGAGTTCCACAATTTATTACATATGGTGTAAATTGGAAGTTACTTTCTTTGGTCCTATAATCACCTCATTTAAACTTTAATTCCTCATCATAGAATTATGAGTTTTAGTAAATCTGGCCATTCTCAATCTTTTTCCTAGTTGTTCATCTCTCTTTTTCTCTCACTACAGACATCTCTATTGTTTACACAATTCTGTGAGTTCCAGGCAGAGCATGGGATGGAGCTTTTTTCTTAACAGTATTTTTTATTCTAATTGTGCTATGAAAAATTTTTTTATCACATGTCCTATTAATTATTGTTTTCTTCTTTGTAGGTTGAATTTGACTACTGAATTGATTAACTTAATTATTAAATGTCTATTCAGGATTACAATATCTCATTAAGTTGCTTTTTGAAAGTTATAATTTCCTAGATAATTGTACACTTTATTTAACATTGATTGACATAACATAGTTCAATGTCACCTTTTATATTTCTTTCTTTTTTTTCTTTTTAAACAAGGTCTTGCTCTGTTGTCCAGGCTGGAGTGCAGTGGCATGATCATGACTCACTGTGGCCTCAAACACCTGGGCTCAAGGGATCCGCCTGCCTCATCCTTTGGAGCTAGGACTGCAGGAGCTACCATACTCAGCTAATTTTTTATTTTGTTTTATTTATTTTCTTCTTTTGTACCTACATAGTCTCGATATGTTGCCTGGGCTGATCTCAAATTCCTGTCCTCAAGCAATCTTCCCACCTCAACCTCCCAAAGTGCTGGGATTATAGGCATGAGCCACCACAACTGGCCACATTTTGTATGTCTAATATTTTTTGTTTTCTCTCTTTTTTCTTGCAGAAACTCTTCAGTTATTTGTCTTGTTTCATTAAAAACTAATAACAAAGATTTCAAT
>NW_012154173.1:7410905-7411337 GCF_000956105.1 Propithecus coquereli | reverse complement strand
GCACCCCATATATACATCTTTGTGATGAACACTATTGTGCTAAACATATTACATAGTGCAGATTACTTCAGTTCACTGATTCTAGATCTTATAGCCATAAATCACAGCTTTTAAATATTTATAACATTCCCTTGACCACTTAAGCGAGAAAGCCAAAATAAAATTTTTCATTTGCTCTTAGAGTAAAAATGTTTGTGCTGGTTAAAAAATACTACTGCTTTCTTTAAGAAATTAAATTACACCCAAGAACCTCTACCTAACCACTGGTATTGAGTGATTTTGCTTGAGTGTCCCGATTTTCCTTCAGAAGCATCAAAATAATTGTTAATAGGCAGGTTCTTAATACAATCCAGGGATCTCTTTTTATCTGTTATTTTTGTTTTATCTGGAATTCCCTTTGGCCCCAGTGATAATCACCAAACACTTTATTTT
>NW_012154173.1:7408850-7410855 GCF_000956105.1 Propithecus coquereli | reverse complement strand
TGTGTTTTATAAATTATATTTTGGCTTTTTACTATTTGATTAATGACTTCTAGTATTTATTTTTAGAGTGGAATTCTTTCTTCATTCTCTACTTATGTTAGCTAGTAGAGAATAAATGAGAAATTGATTAAAAATAATAACTAAAGAAATTAATGCAGAAGACAATAAACCTTGCAAAGCAGGTAATAATGGATTCATCTGTATTTTGTTTTATTTCATTCATTATATCCCCTTTGTGGAATAATCATTTTTATCCTGATAAGATTTCTTTCATTTTTCCTGTGCTCCAGTCTTGATTTCCTATGTTCATACCCATATTCAAAACAATGTAAGATAACATAATTTATCTTTGTAAATTGCTTTCAAAAATCATTATCATCTTATTAACTATATTGTCTGTAAAATTTGCATTGACTCTAGTCACATTTACACAGTTACATTTACCACAGATATAACTCCATTTCCTGTATCCCTGGCCAAACACCAGTTTCAGCCAAAGTCATCTGCATCTGCCCATATAAATCATTCCATAAATTAGAGACAGCATTCCTCATAGAACATGAATTTATTTTTGAATCCAGACAAAATAAATCATAAAGAAGAGCCATGAAGTTGGGACTACAGCCTAATTTTTATTATCTTCCTTCAATTAATGTAAGTTTAAAGCTTTGAATTCATAATCAAAATATTATAAAATTATGTCCATCTTGTTTTATTTTTTTCTTCCTCCTAGCTCATTCAACTGTACTATAATATTTATCCAGGCATCCAGGACTTTCTTCCTTTCTTTTCAAAATCTTTGTGCTTTTATCTGCTGTTTAACTTTACTTATGATTTTCTGGTTTCTTTATAGGGCCTTGTCTCAAGTTAACAAGTGTTTTTGATATTTTGGTGTTAAAGACACTGGAGTTTGGATTCAGTAACATAATATCAACATTTCAACTATCACCATATTTATTCATTGTTTTAATATTTATTAATTCATTTAACATTCATAGAGTGCCTACCATGAGTTAAGTATTTGATAGTGACAAATGTTCTGTTTTCTGCTCTTAATGGCACAGTCGAATGATGGAGACAAATATTGATATATTTGAGATAAGTGCTGAAAACAAGGTATACACATGGGAAGTATATCTTCATTGGTTATTGCCAGCTAAAATTCTAGTGCAAACTTAAATCAGACGGAGGGCTGTCAGGAATCATTGTTCATGTTACTGAAGTTATCACTTCTACAGCTGCTCAAATTCTTTGTTTCTTTTTTTTATTGGCAAGAAATTATGTAAATTGTTTTCTCCACGTTTGAAATGTAGAGATGATTGTTTCTCATATAAATTTTTAAACTTGTCCAAGCATTGTAAACAGCGTAAAAGGTGAAAAGTGGGAATGTCACATGTCACAGTGTATCAGGGTAATGAGATGTCTAACATAGAGCCATAGACATACAGCCTGAAAAACACTTCTTCATATCCGTGTTCTTGATAATTTCACATTTACAATATAGCATAAGTGAAGAAAACTATTTCTTTCAATAGAATCATGGGTCAACTTAAGGTAAACCATTATTCTATAAAAACATGGTTCAGAAATAACCTAATTAGGTCTTATAACCACATTTCTAAGGGCTATTGCTCTGTTACTATGTGTAAAATATAAGAACACTTCCCAATAATGTGAAAATGAGGAAAACTGATATGAAATCTACAGTAGTAAGCTAACAATTTTCCAGACAACAGAGTTATATATTTTGCATTATTGTTCTGAAGACCTATAGGCTTTGATTACTTAGGACTGCTTTTTTCCCTCCTTCCTAGCAGAGCTACAGATTTAATTTTATTGGTATGAGAAATATGAAGCTAGGGAATTTAATAATTGTTTCACTAGGTAAGAGATGAAGTAAATTCCATTGCCTTTTGTTTGATTACAATCTTCCCTGCTGGTTTAATTAAAAACATCCATGTGAGAAAGAGGAAACATGGTAGAGGATCCAATTGTTTTATTGTAT
>NW_012154173.1:7407441-7408800 GCF_000956105.1 Propithecus coquereli | reverse complement strand
AATGAGAGCTTTTGATACTGTCCCACAGTTCCTAAGGCTGTATTCCTTCCTTAAATATCTTTGTAATGTTTTCTCCTTTATATTTTTCAGTTCAGATAATTTCTAGTGATTTGTTTTCAAATTTACTAACTTTTTGCTCTGTCATCGCCGTTCTGCTATTAAGCTCCTATGGTGAATTTTAAAATTTTCTATACTGTATTTTGCAGTTGTAAATTTTCCATTTTGTCCTTACATTAATTTCCTAGGGCTGCTGTAACATATTATCATAATTTGGGTGGCTTAAAACAACAGAAAATTATTCTTTCCTAGTTCTAGATGCTAGAAGTTTGGAATCAAGGTGTTGGCAGAGCCATGCTTCCTCCAAAGGCTCTAGCGAAGAATCCTTCCTTACCTTTCTTAGCTTCTGATGGTTCCAGGTAATTCTTGGCTTGTGGCAATGTAACACCAACCTCTACCTCCATCTTCCCATGACATTTTTCCCTCTTTTTATTTTGTGTCTCTTAATCTCTTCTTATAAGGACACTATATATAGAGTCCACCCCAATCTAGTCAGACCTCATCTTAACTAATTATATGTGCAAAAACCCTATTTCCAAATGAGGTTACATTCACAAGTCCTGGGAATTAGGACTTCAATGTATCTTTTTGGGGACACAATTAAATACACAATTCTTTATTACCTTTTCTATTTTCCACTGAGAATGTAATATCTTTTCTTTACAAAATTACTTTTCTGTACCTTATTAAGCATAGTTAAAACAGCTGCTTCAAAATCCTTATCTCATACCAACAACTATGTCATCTCACAGTTGCCTCTATTGTTGGTCTTGTGAATGAATCACAGTTTCCAAATTCTTGGTACATTGAATAATCTTGGATTGTATTATTTTTATTTTCAATATTAAGTTGTGGAGTCTCTAGAACCTGTTAGTTTCCTTTGAAGAATATGATGCTTTTGTTCTAGCATGTAATTAAAATGGTTAAGACTTAAACTAAAAACTATTCTATTTGCTATTGGTGGCAGTTCAGATACAAGTTCTGTTTGAGGTTTTTCATTAGCTGGACTGTTTACAGAATGCTTCTTGCATGTTGGGTCCAGTGGTCAGTCAGGACTTGGACAGTATTTATATATGGAACTGGGGCTTCCCTTTCCTGAATTTCTTTTGTCCAAATTCCTCCCTCCCTTTCTGGCTCTGCTAGCTGTCCAGTCTTCTTTCTTCCTTATACCAGAAAGATAGCAGGTATTCTATAGAAACTTGAGTCACTCTGCCATACTGCAACCTCAGCCTACCCTCAGGCCAAAGCCACAGAGACAGGGATTTGCCCCTTGACCGTCTACATTTCTAATTTTCTGCTCTC